>NC_064617.1:884038581-884401706 GCF_023898315.1 Schistocerca nitens
ATTGATGACAGAAGCAAGATTTTAATACTGTTTCAGTTGCAGCAGTATGTCATACATTTGGGTAAAGAGCACCGAGTAGGGGCCCTCGTAGCTCAGTGTTAACAAACAGATAATAGCGCAATGTACAAGTAAACCATGACCACTAGTGCTCTGCAAATGTGTACATTGCCTCCTTGGATAGGGTTCAGAGTGGTGTTATGTACACATATTCAAAAAGGTTCTATCCAACATAATGTAAGGAAAAATACCTCATCATCCACTCCTACATTTTTTTTTTTTTTTATGATTTAGGCATAAGGATGGAAAATTGCTGTTAGCTACCTGGCAAGTACCAGTATTCACTGTTGCACTGCCTGATAAATAGAACTGTATAGTAAATAGGAGTCTGTTGTTACAGATGTTTATGTGACTATTTTCTTTGAAAAATGCCCATGTAATGAGGTAAGTATTAAGTCACCAACAGAAGATATACTGCAGCTACTTAAAAGAACTGAGGAAACGCCGTCCGTTTTCGATGTAGCAGCTCTACTTCTAATTTACTGCTGCGTGTTGCATTTAGCTGGAGTAATCACAAACAGTATTAAGCAGTATAGCAACAGAATATTGTTGATCTAGTGTCCAGATTAAGTTCCTATGATTTGCTTATTCTTTATTAATGAATAACTTCACTTGTTGCACATCCCTGACAATTCTATGGGGCACATCAAATGAATGAATGAAGAAACAAATGAATAAAGAAAGGATGATGGTGAATGATGCAACCAGCCACAAATGGATAAAATAACGAAGAATGAATGAATGTGTACATTTGTTCTCGGGTTGGACGGGCAGGAAATCCCATAATATTTTATGAAACTCATTAGCACTTTCATAGAGTTCATTTCATGAGACAGCACTGTACAAAGTGGCACAAAGAACACTATAAGTTTGCAGCTATGCCATACTGAACAACCTGCTGTAGCAGAGTATCTTCTAATAAAATCAACTCCAAATTTTACTGCGTAACAGCTCAAAGTCAAACAGACAAATCATTTCTGGAATATCATTCAAAAATGCTGTATGAAATAAAACAGCAGATAACATCTGCACGAAAGTCGGGGGCTTACAGCAAAGTATGGCATCGGATATGGTAGGCATAGTGGATGGCAAAAGTGATTCTGTGTTTAAAGGGGCAAAACATCTTCTTCGTTACACTGGAAAGTCATGTAAAATTATATGAGAAAAAGGATAATTGTCAGGTCCAGGGTCTGTGACTGTAATTAAAATGTACTGTTTTTACCGTCTTCTATAAAATAGCTTTGTGGACTTTATTTTAAGTTACCTCATTTATTGCTTGCTAGTTAACTTGTTAATTCTGGGAGAAGAGGATTCATGCCAACTGCTTGGTATTTAAGGTACTGTCTGCTAATGTGATCAAAGTAAGTTTGCCAACCGTGTACATCCATTCAAACCTTGCTGATTTTCCATCCCGCACCGCAGTCCCTTTGTATCATTACGCCATCGGGCATTGTTTTGAAACTGAAATGCCACAGCAGGCAAATCTCATCATCTCCTTGTTGAAACTTTGGTGTGTTTTCAGTAAAAAGGCCTGTTTTTTCTATTTTTTTCTATTACTACTGGATGGCTTGGTTTCTGCCTCTTTATTGGTACATGGGTGTGTAATTATCCTCATAGCCATTTTGTGTTCAGTTTCGCGAATGAGGGGTTAAAGGTCATTTCTGTTCCCCCCCCCCCCCCCCGCTACAAGGTAATACTAGCAGTGACTAGCGCCACACACAGAATTGTCTCTATTATCCATAAGGTGTCTATACTTGATTTATGCTGAGTGACTACTCCGATACAGTCAGTTGGATTCTGAGGCCACAGGTTGCACTGCCCCTTGACCAACAGTACCCACGTGAGAGGGGAGAAATTATATATTAACTGGCTGTCCAAAAATATGATAAGGTGAATTGTTAATTTGTTTGTGATGCAAATCATTCTTGTTGCAGCTGTCATGTTGAAGTAAAGATACTGTATAAAATGTTTCGCATTGTTCTGTCACACGAGTTTGTGCAAAAAAATTTTGGTGTCCTAATAATTATATTGTATCTCATTATATGAACTGAAACTTACTGATAAGCAATTAATTCTCAATGAACTGCAACAAATTTCCTTGCCTCTTTGATTTGCACTGTTGAAAGTATTGGCTTCCATAATTGTGACAGTTAAGTGCAAAGTTTATTTGTCGTCGTTCAACATATATATATTTTCATAATCATATACAACATTCTGGGTTTCCTATGTTTTCAACAGTAATGTGGGTCAGTGTGACAGTGTATTAAAGTCTTACTTGAATGCACAGTAAACACAGCAGCACATGTTCAGGGATGAGCACATTTATGACATTTAATCAATTTGGGACTTATCGGTTTTGATCTTAATATGTTTTTTTAATTAACTGTTGAAAGTTTACAAGTAAGTTTTTCTTAATTTGTTTGTTTGATCTTTTAAGTATATGTTATTCAATAAATATTTTGGTCACGAATAATGTTCAACCCTTACTTGGGCCTAGTCCTACCCCTCCTAAGGCAACCCCATGCAGTAACTCTGTACCACAGACCACAGTGCATAAGTAGAAAGTATTTTAAACCCACTCAGGGCATGCACTGCAGTGAAAGGTACCCAATCCGCATCCATGTGTAAAATTTTATTTTAAAATCCACTTTCTCTCAGGAAACTTATGACTTTATTAGCTGCTGTCCCATCATCAGCAAGTACGATGGCATCATTCCGAGAGGCTTTGAGGGAAGTACACCACACATTGATGGATCCTCTAATTACTCTCAGACAGCTGAGGGCTGTGGGAATCCACCATTCCACATCACAGGTTTTCAAAATCTGATGTCACAGTTGCAGTCTTAGGTCTGTACCTGGTACTCCAAGTTCAAATTAGTCTCCTGTGGTTGCATCTTTAGTAAATCTGTCAGTGAGTTCATTTCTCGAATACCAACACTGCCCGGTGCCAGGGTGAATGCTACGGTAGTTCTGGAGCTGTGGAGGTCAACTAATAGGTCTTGAATATTAGGAGCCACAAAGTTTGTGGGGTAGAGTCTAGATACGCCCTGTAAGAGACTTATGGAGTCACAACAAATCAGGAAGTTCTCCATTATGAGAATTTTAATATACTGCAGAGCCTGTGATACGGAGACCAACTCCGACAGTGAATACACTGCTTGCACTTGGCAAAGAATACTTCTTGTGCTCCTTTGTGTATGCAGCATCCAGCCATCCTGATTTAGGTTTTCTGGGATTTTCCTGAATTGTTCAAGGAAAATATTGGGTTGGTTTCTTTAAAAGAGCATGGGCAATTTCCTTCTCCGTCTTTCCTTAATCTGAGCTTGTGCTCTGTCTCTAATAACCTCATTGTTAATGGGACACAAACATCAATCTTCCCTGCTTTTTTGGCATGTGCAAAAGCATAACCAATCCTATCAACTTTCAACCCATCTGTGCAGAGGCATGTTTAACTTGCGTGGTTGTGGAGAACCAAATGGAACAGGCATCTGAGAATTGGTGGGATGAGCATTTTCCTTAGGGCCATAGGTCCATCCAAGCCATCAGACTGGGTGCACTGGGGGAGGGGGGGGGTGCTAGAGGTCGCTGTAGCAGGGACTCCCATTGTATCCTAGCTGCCCCACCTATTTTTGTGTGACAAACGGTCAGAACCGACAGACTATGACCACACAGTTTATCAAGAGTTTCTGGCACCTGACCCTCAGTGGTGAGCTACCAACTCCCACCAGGAGGCTGTCTATGGGCCTCATATTGGAAGGCTCCAGTTGCCAACTGCACACCACCTCAGTGAAACAAGCTCAGTATTGACGGTGCTACTGACCCAGAAGCAGCACACCCATAGTCCAGGCAAGATAAAAATCAATGCTTCATAGATTAGCAGATGAAGTGTATGGTCTGCATGCAAGCAAATGCTGCTCAGAAATCTGAGGGCATCAAGTTTCCTCGTGCAATCTGCCTCAAGCTGACGTACATATGGTAACCCGCTAACTTACCAATTGCAATGGCAAAGAGGGTACGTTCAGATCCAGTACCTGAGGGACCCTTGTTTCTTGCATGTATTGACTGCTGTGGGTTGAACCTATCCAGATACAGAACAGTTGCACAGCTAGGAAATACTGGATAAAAATGGGTAAGCAGCTCCAGAAGAACCACTCTTGCAGTGTGAACAGGATATGATGGCATCGGGTGTATTTTACGCCTTCTGCAAGTCAAAGGATGCAGCAGTAAGGTGTTGGCAGTAAGTGAAAACACTACACATTGCAGATTCAATATGAATCAGTTGGTCTGTGATTGACTGGAATGCCCAAAAGCCACTTTGAAATTATGATGAATGTCTTCTGGCTTCAAGGTACCAACACGATCATCAGTTGAGCAGTCTTCCCAATAATTTACACAGCTCATTTGTTAGAGAGATTTGTCAATGGCTAGTCAAAAGTCGAGGGTCTTTTTGCAGTTTCAGGATAAAAAAAAATAATGCTCTCCCACCATGGAGCTGGGAGGGACTCCCTTTCCCATCAAATATGATTGAAAAAACCAAGGAGGTATTTAATGCTGTTGCTAGTGTATCTGAGCATTTGACTGTTGATTTACTGGGTCCAGGGGTGTTTGATTACATTGAACAATGTGTGATACAATGCTTTGTGCACACAAGGATAAGGAGTTTTGCTCCATCTGGCATTTCCAGGTAAGGAAATTAGGATGGTAGTTACTGCTTGTGGACATTTAAATGAAGAGTGCTGCAAAATGTACAGCTAGGCCTCATTATCACTACAGCTGTCATCACTGAGGGAGATGCCAAGAATTATTGTAGATGGTGGGTGGCTACAAATGTAAAGGAGTTTAGTCTGTACTTGAAATAATGGGGTGTAGATGTTACATACTGCACCTAACACTTACGTTTCCCATTTTCATATCAAAAACCATGTCTTTGCTCGAAGTCTCTTGAATGCTATTAAATATTACATTGAAATATGGTGTTTGTGCTGCTGAAGTGCCCTTCGACAGTCTGAGAGCTGCAGCTGTTTCTTCAGATCACCAAGGTACGCGTTTCCAGTAAAGAAGGTGTGAAGAATAGGATACTGTTCCTTCCAATGTGTGTGCAATTGTGTCAATAGTATCTTGCAGAGATCGGCCAAGGCTTGGCCATGTGCACAAAGTCCGGCCCTCTGTTCCTAAGGGATGGTCGCCTCAGTTGCCTGTTGCCTACTGAGCTGTGAGCTTCTTCCATTAGGATTAAAGTGTTCTCCGCCCACCTCGGATATGTTGCGGGAATGCAACTCTCTCTCTCTCTCTCTCTCTCTCTCTCTCTCTCACACACACACACACACACACACACACACACACACACACACACACAATAGTCTGGCAGCTGTTCATGTGTGTGTGTTCGTGTGTGTGTGTGTGTGTGTGTGTGTGTGTGTGTGTGTGCGCGCGCGCGAGTTGCATTTGCCCAAGTGTGTTTGTGTATGCTGTTCAATTTCGAAGATGGCGTTTTTGGCCAAAAGCTCGCTTTCCGGCAGTCTTTTTGCTGTACGTAACTGCAACTCCACTATATTGTGAGTAGCACCTATCTTTTTTATAATACTGTTCAGTAAAATGTTTGATTCCCAAACATCTCATAGCCTCATTCAGCTTCATAATGAACTGCCTATAATTTCATCAATGGTCGTAGTTATCTTGACACTGGTATGTTGAGCAATAACTGTGTGCGAAAGATAGAGTGAAAGTTAAATATTCATTACATTTCTTAGGTGTCAAACAGTTCAAGTTACCAAAATGAATTTTTGGCAAATGACAGCATGCCAGGTGGATAGTATTTTGCCATATAGTTAACACCCAAAACTTCCTTACCTACTGTGATACATGAGCAACTACAGATGGTTTTCAAAGAAATATTGTAATATTATTTCAACAGCCCTTGATAGCTGGTGAAATGAGGATTAGCATTCGGGTTTGTAACAATATAAGTGAAGGAATCATACTTTTATTTTATACTGAGCATTAACTTTTTATAAGCTACTGACCTTACTTGTCCCGAATAGTTTGATTAATATAGACTGTTTCAGGATTCTGTCACAATTGTAGTTGCATGAGCATGTTAGTGAGATGATATTGTGTAAATGTTACTGTGTTCTGGGAAATGTAGCTAATTTCAACATGGCAACAAGGTAAAGACAAAAAGATGTACAAGACAGGTGAAAACAAATTGTTCCTGTTGTTGCAGTGTCTGTGTGATCCAATACTCATTGTGTTTTTAATAATATATGGTTTATTTGTAACGTTATTGGCCACCCTGGTGTAACCTGTTAATAGAATCATCTGGAGACACTAGCTGTAGCTTATAAGTCCCACAAGATTCACATTTGTGTGAAGTTTTCAGCTGTAGAACGTTCCCCTACCACACTGTCCCGTCCACAAGCAATGCCGCCCCCTTCCCTCCTCCCTGCCCCCACTACCGTTGTTGCCTTCCCTATCCTGCTGCCTAAGCAGCTGGAATGGTAGGACAGAGATTTAGGAACCAGGTTTTAAATTGTAAGACATTTCCAGGGGCAGATGTGGATTCTGACCACAATCTATTGGTTATGAACTGCAGATTGAAACTGAAGAAACTGCAAAAAGGTGGGAATTTAAGGAGATGGGACCTGGATAAACTGAAAGAACCAGAGGTTGTAGAGAGTTTCAGGGAGAGCATAAGGGAACAATTGACAGGAATGGGGGAAAGAAATACAGTAGAAGAAGAATGGGTAGCTCTGAGGGATGAAGTAGTGAAGGCAGCAGACGATCAAGTAGGTAAAAAGGCGAGGGCTAATAGAAATCCTTGGGTAACAGAAGAAATATTGAATTTAATTGATGAAAGGAGAAAATATAAAAATGCAGTGAATGAAGCAGGCAAAAAGGGATACAAACGTCTCAAAAATGAGATCGACAGGAAGTGCAAAATGGCTAAGCAGGGATGGCTAGAGGACAAATGTAAGGATATAGAGGCTTGTCTCACTAGGGGTAAGATAGATACTGCCTACAGGAAAATTAAAGAGACCTTTGGAGAGAAGAGAACCACTTGTATGAATATCAAGAGCTCAGATGGCAACCCAGTTCTAAGCAAAGAAGGGAAGGTAGAAAGGTGGAAGGAGTATATAGAGGGTTTATACAAGGGTGATGTACTTGAGGACAATATTATGGAAATGGAAGAGGATGTAGACGAAGACGAAATGGGAGATAAGATACTGCGTGAAGAGTTTGACAGAGCACTGAAAGACCTGAGTCGAAACAAGGCCCCGGAAGTAGACAACATTCCATTAGAACTACTGATGGCCTTGGGAGAGCCAGTCATGACAAAACTCTACCATCTGGTGAGCAAGATGTATGAGACAGGCGAAATACCCTCAGACTTCAAGAAGAATATAATAATTCCAATCCCAAAGAAAGCAGGTGTTGACAGATGTGAAAATTACCGAACTATCGGTTTAATAAGTCACAGCTGCAAAATACTAACGCGAATTCTTTACAGACGAATGGAAAAATTGGTAGAAGCGGACCTCGGGGAAGATCAGTTTGGATTCTGTAGAAATGTTGGAACACGTGAGGCAATACTAACCTTACGACTTATCTTAGAAGAAAGATTAAGAAAAGGCAAACCTACATTTCTAGCATTTGTAGACTTAGAGAAAGCTTTTGACAATGTTAACTGGAATACTCTCTTTCAAATTCTGAAGGTGGCAGGGGTAAAATACAGGGAGCGAAAGGCTATTTACAATTTGTACAGAAACCAGATGGCAGTTATAAGAGTCGAGGGGCATGAAAGGGAAGCAGTGGTTGGGAAAGGAATGAGACAGGGTTGTAGCCTCTCCCCGATGTTATTCAATCTGTATATTGAACAAGCAGTAAAGGAAACAAAAGAAAAATTCGGAGTAGGTATTAAAATTCATGGAGAAGAAGTAAAAACTTTGAGGTTTGCCGATGACATTGTAATTCTGTCAGAGACAGCAAAGGACTTGGAAGAGCAGTTGAACGGAATGGACAGTGCCTTGAAAGGAGGATATAAGATGAACATCAACAAAAGCAAAACGAGGATAATGGCATGTAGTCAAATTAAATCGGGTGATGCTGAGGGAATAGATTAGGAAATGAGACACTTAAAGTAGTAAAGGAGTTTTGCTATTTAGGGAGTAAAATAACTGATGATGGTCGAAGTAGAGAGGATATAAAATATAGACTGGCAATGGCAAGGAAATCGTTTCTGAAGAAGAGAAATTTGTTAACATCGGGTATAGATTTAAGTGTCAGGAAGTCGTTTCTGAAAGTATTTGTATGGAGTGTAGCCATGTATGGAAGTGAAACATGGACGATAACTAGTTTGGACAAGAAGAGAATAGAAGCTTTCGAAATGTGGTGCTACAGAAGAATGCTGAAGATAAGGTGGGTAGATCACGTAACTAATGAGGAGGTATTGAATAGGATTGGGGAGAAGAGAAGTTTGTGGCACAACTTGACCAGAAGAAGGGATCGGTTGGTAGGACATGTTCTGAGGCATCAAGGGATCACAAATTTAACATTGGAGGGCAGTGTGGAGGGTAAAAATCGTAGAGGTAGACCAAGAGATGAATACACTAAGCAGATTCAGAAGGATGTAGGCTGCAGTAGGTACTGGGAGATGAAGAAGATTGCACAGGATAGAGTAGCATGGAGAGCTGCATCAAACCAGTCTCAGGACTGAAGACCACAACAACAACAAGCAGCTGGATGCAAGTAACACTGTACAAACTCTAAAACTCCTACGATCTTTTTCTTGACCAGTTTTAAAATAGCTTTGGAGGTGAAAGACCTTGTTATCGCATGAGGTGTGGATTTTGTTTGAAAAGTTTAACATTATATTGACTGGATGGAATTGTTCAAACTCGATCTTAGTACCTTGATAAGACAGATAGTAAAATGTTTTGTATTCCTGGATTTTTTTCTCCCTCTTGGAAACTGAACATGTCAGTGTATGGGTGGGGGTGTTCTGGTCATTAGTGCAGCAGGAGGATGCGTGTGCAAACCTCTGGCACTTAAAACATATCACAGAAGGCGTATGTTTTGACATCACACCTACAAACAACAACCTTAATTTTCTCAGGTACAACATTTTCATTGAAGGCTAACATGAAAGCTCAGTGTCTACCGTATTATCCTCAGGCCATCTCCGAATGTGACAAACAAAATGGACTCCACGACGCTCTAGGTTAACATGCAGTTCTTCACCTGCTTGTAGCATTACATGCCAATGGAAGGTGATACCTTGAATTCTGTTGGGTTTGTTATGAGGAAGAGGCAGAAACTGTTACATCCCCAAGCTTGTCACTGGTCTGAAGCCTGTGTAATTGACTAGCATTAAAAGTTTTGTTCAACAAAGATCCATTTCCCATTTTCTCTATTGCAGCAACTTTTGTGAACCTATCCTCAATCTTTTCAATGAAAAAGAGTGACTTCGTCATCGCAAAATATTCTGTGTCACTTCTGGAGCGTACCAAGAACTGAATGAACTGTGCACCTCCATTTTTCCTCACCTGTCTCTCATTCCATGGCATGGCCAAAGATACAAACGCCACGGTGTTGTAAGCATCTGCATTAAAATCTATCTGCTGAGACAGCTACACCACTCACTCTGATTAGAGGCTTAAAGGTGCCACACCTGACACCTCCCCCTAACCCCTCCCCTGAACTGACTCAGCCATACAGAGAGACCTGGAGTTTTACACAGACTGTAATTAGACAGTAATGCAAAAAATATAAGAGTGTTTGGCTTCATTAAATTCAAGAAATATATTTTATAAAAACAAGTAAAAATAAAGCTAAGTTCAACTTGAGATTCTTCAGCTTCTGGCTTAATTCATGATAAACAGTTTGCGGGTGAACTGCCAGATGTCAATGTCCAGTGGACAGTGTCTGGCCATTCACCTGTGAACTATTTCATTAAGTTAAACTTCATTTCTCAACATAATCATCTCAATTATTTAAATTAAGTATCTGGCATACCTCACAATGAGTTTTATAATTTCCGCATCATAGGTGGCCACTAATGGTACATTATGCCAATTATTCACTGAATTCTTCCCCTCCACACCTTTTTTAATAAATTGTACCAAGGAGGGTAAGAAAGAAAAAAAAAAAAGGAAAATGAAACATTAAGATGAAAGTTTCCTCAAGAGAAAGCAGCAGAAGCTACTCAGTATGGATACCACAGGACAGGAGGTACCTGGAAAAGAGCCCAGGAAAGTTGGGTGAAATCTCTTGCATATATTATACACCCCGCACAAAAAAGTTCTGGCCTGGCTGCTATGTCATTCTTTTGCAACCATGTACCACTGCTTGATATGTTTCCTTTGCACTGTATGCAACATGATGTTCACTAAATATTATTCGGCTGTTTTTACTATGAGAAACCAAAAATTAATAAACTGGCCCGAAACCTGCACTGACGTGAGAAACACTGGCCACATCACAAAGTGAAACTATTCAAACACGAACTGTTCCATTTTGAGAGTGATTTTTGTGGACAGGAGGTCTCCCAATAACATGTTTCTTGTCTCCTGTTTAGTATAATCCAACATGTCAGCAGACACCTCAAAAATGCTCGTGGATAAGTAGGAATGAAGGTTAGATGGCAATGAATTTTAATGTTATGCTAACAAACCCATCCATTCTAAAAATTTTATTTAATCTCCTCATTTACATTAGAACCAAACACCACATTTCTACTCATATCTAACTGCAAATTCCCCGAAACACGCTTCTTTTTTCCTTATCAAAAATGATGCGTGATTTTAATGATAGGAGTAGTGTCACATTTTTGAGAATTTTGTCATAGAAACAATATTTTTTATCCTACCATGAAACCTCTGTCAGTGGCTTATGTAATCCACAAAAAGAGACATTCTTCATCTTGCTGTGATGATGAGCATCTAACAGCCCTTTTGTACCTACTAGTAACCACCACACTTCTGAAAGTAGTAGCTGGTATTCCTATTACTATTCCACTAACCTCAAGTAACTTGTGCCGATTATTATTTTAGTGCCATGTAAATAAATCAACAGATATTTCCAATACAGTATCTGACAACAGTGAGGGACTTTTACTTTCATTTTCAACACAAAAACTGTTTATATGGCAGTGTTAACTCCTGTATGACAATTTCCTAACCTACTGAATAATAATTTTCCACCTTGGTCATCTTCGAACTTTCTGAATACCAGGCAGTCTTTTGAGTTTTTCTCTACTACTGTCACATCTACAGTAAATTCTGCTCAGTCATCTTTGTTCTGCTGCTGCATCATTATGAAACATGGGGCACTTCGCAAATACAACATATCAATTATTAACTTCTCGTAGTTCCTGAATCTCCCGCTCTTCTACCTCTTATTTCTATCTACTGGAACAATAGACATGATGTTTCAATTTAGTCTGATTCCTGAATCTACTCTTTTTCCCCTTCATTGGAACTTCTGTCTACAATACAGGCCTACACGATTCTATCATCTTAAAGACAGATGCATGCACTACTCTTGTAGGCCTTTTCTTCTGCAGTTATCAGTTAACTTACAAAAGTTAGGTTTGCTCCTTATCACTGATGGATTAGACAGAACACGGAATGTATGAATGAGTCATCACTTGCCTGAGAAAGTCACTATGGCACAGTCTCAAACTAAATATTGCATATTCAATACAGTACTGAAGAATATGCCTTTTCTCCAAATGTGTAAAGCATATTACTGTACAGCTGTGTCATTCTTTTGTATATATACATCAAATATCATGGACCTCACCAAGGACATGTTCAAGTTTGTGGAAAGAGTTAAGTTATAAATTAGTGAGTACTTGCTGAAAACGATGTCTGTATTTACAATCTGCTGTCATTAATCTGTTCCACCACAGTTACGATTCAAAAGGCGATAAGTGCCGAGAGTCTTGATGCACAACATTGGTTACTTGGAGCTCTGACATCCTCTTAGATCCACAAATTGATAAAGTGAATCACGATAGACCCCTGCTTGGCACCAAATCGCACATCGAGACATACAACTACTATGCAATTACTGCAGTCTGAAATGCATTTCTGCTTCTCTGATCTATTTTAATTTCTTTGAACAACGGTTTTCTGATCATCATTCTACGTTTTTGTGGATAAATTTGCTCTGGAGACTTCGATGGGCGGGTAGGAAACGTTCCCATTTTGAAAATTTCTCAAGCATCGTTTCTATTGTAAAGTAAGTAAAAGATGTACAGTACTTTCATCATTTAAATGTGACGCAGCAGTTATTAGCATAATTAAAAACCAGTAGTTGATAATTTGGTGTATTTCTGTGGAGTATTCACTGTATACAAAACTGATGTTACGGATCGTAATTACTGAAGCAGCATTAGTAGTGATTCTGATTTGGAGACTTCTTTCGTTTCACAAATTATAGTATGTTTACCTCTGTCGATGCATACTGGCCTCGGCCTTCTGTAATGTTGCGAATGTGTCGAACAGTTAGCGTAGGTGTGCCTGTCCAAAGGACCGCCACTCATCGCTCGGCGTCGCTCGACAATGAACGAAGTCGCGGCTTCTCATCCTCTCTCAAATCATGTAACTTTTTTGCAGTGCGCACATTTGCCGACGATATCATCTGCTCCGAGAACGAAAAAGTTTGGATGCTGCTAATGCCAGTCTCTTTCTTGCTGCAAGGCGAACCCTCCTGCTGAGACAGCAGTATTAATTAATGTTTTTCGGCCAAGGTCGCGAGTCTTATTCACTGTGTCGCCTCAACTGACGTCACTGTCTGTCCAAAACCCACATAGGAGCTCTAACCCACGCGTGTTCCCACGCTCCGCCAAAGAACTCCAACTGCAAAATAGGCACACTGCACCACACAACAATCCCCACGCCCCCTCCCAACACATCCGCAAAACGCCACTGTTCACCTCGGCTTGAATGTCACAGAGCCCGGTGAGCTCACTGTTCGCACAGCCCGCTCAAGGTTTTCAATGTCTTGCGGAACTAGTTTCCCCCTCCCGTGTATGGTCGTAGCCAACGATGGTCGAACCTGCTTTCTCCTGTTGCGCACACACCTCTGTCGACTAGCTTTCACACGACTCTCGATTTCACCCTGATGGTCGAAGTAATATCGATCTTACTCGATGTCGCTATATTAACTCTAGTTCCGAGTAACAGTGTCACAAGTCACATCTCATAATGTATTTGAAACTTCCTGGCAGCGCACACTCCGCTGCAGAGTGAAAATCTCATTCTCTCATAATGTATTTGTTTTCAAACTGTCCCAAGTTGATGAAACACTTAACGGGTGCACATTGTTGGAATGCTCCTCAGTCCTCACAGTAAGTGGGATTGTGCCACTCTGAGCGAAACGAAAAGTTAGGGATGCAGCATTACGTCAGACATGTAGATGCAGGCTTAAGGAGTCTCAACACACTGTGGCGATCACACATAGATATCGTTAATGTGTCACCTATTACACTCTCATACCACACGACATGGACTACAGCTCAATATTTGTTATAAGTGGTAACTTGCATAACTACCAGAAGCGTTCGGTGTAACCAGATCACTGGCTACCCGATTACTTATTTATAATTTTTCACAACGCCTTTTTTCATCGTATAGTTTTTCGGAAGACTGAGCTGCCAATTATCTGTCGATACAAACCTAGTACATTTTTCCATCAAATCATCAGATGTTTGTTAAGTAGGAATGATGAGCTTCTCCTTAAAACTAAAGGAAACTGAACATTCTAAAGGTATTTTACGTATCTTTCACAGATTTGGGAGAATTAGGCCCACTGTAATTGTCACAGTCCTTCTGCGAGTGGTACCTGTTTTTGTTTCAGTGGCATTGACTAAGAAATAACAAACTTAACAAGTTCACTTGAAATCCATGTCTATACAAAATTTGAGTCAATTAAGTCCCTGTCTTAACCACAATATTCCATAGAGCCTTTGAACAAAAAACCGTGGCTTGGGAGAAGGTAGACACTATAATATAAGAAGGGGAAGGGTAGCAGGAATAATCCATAAACCTTGCATCCAATGGCAGAATCTTAGAACATGTCCTTGACTCAAACACAGGTCTCTCAAACAGGATGGCATCTTCCATGCCAACCAGCTTAGTTTCAGGAAACATTGGTGTTGCTTAATCCAACTTGCGCTTTCCCCACATGGCATCCTCAGACAGATGGTTCAAGCCAATCTGATGGATATAATATTATTAGTCATCCCAAAAGCATTTGACCCAGTACGACAACTCTTTATTAACAGCATGATCATATGGTGTCTCAAACAAACTATGTAACTGGATGGAGGTTTCGTCAGTAGGAAGGACAAGGCACATAGTCTTGGTTAAAGTATCATCAATTGATGAAGTAACTTCAGGTAGACCTATGTTCCAAGGAAGAGGTCTGGGACCCTTTTGTTTGTGTTGTATATTACTGGTTTTGCAAACTATATTATTACTAACCATAGACTTTTGCAGATGATGACAAAGTACTCTCAGAAAGAAGTTGCACAAATATTCAGTCAGACCTTGATAAGATTTCAAAGTGATGCAGAGTTTAGCAACTTGCTTTAAATTTTCAGGAAGGTAAAACTCTGCACTTCTAATACTGCAGAAACATACTATTGTACGACTGCAATATTGACAAGCAGAGTTGATACCAGCTGACTCTCACAAATACCTGAATGTAACAGTTTCTTGGGATATGAAATGCAATGATCACAACTTTGGGTAAAGCAAGTGACAGACATCATTTTATTGGTAGGATACTGAGAAAATGCAGTCAATCTACAAAAGAGATTGTTTACAGAACACTTATGTATTCCATCTTAAAATACTGCTCTCAACGTAGGGTAGGAGTGGGCAAAAAATATTGATATTCTTTCATAATAATAGAGATGTATATCACCAATATCTAAATAATCAAGGTATCAATATAATAGAGGGAAACATTCCACGTGGGAAAAATATATCTAAAAACAAAGATGATGTGACTTACCGAACGAAAGCGCTGGCAGGTCGATAGACACACAAACAAACAGAAACGCACACACAAAATTCAAGCTTTCGCAACAAACTGTTGCCTCATCAGGAAAGAGGGGAAGGAGAGGGAAAGACGAAAGGATGTGGGTTTTAAGGGAGAGGATAAGGAGTCATTCCAATCCCGGGAGCGGAAAGACTTACCTTAGGGGGAAAAAAGGACAGGTATATACTCGCGCACACACACACATATCCATCCACACATATACAGACACAAGCAGACATATTTAAAGACAGAGAGTTTGGGCAGAGATGTCAGTCGAGGTGGAAGTGAAGAGGCAAAGATGATGTTGAATGACAGGTGAGGTATGAGTGGCGGCAACTTGAAATTAGCGGAGATTGAGGCCTGGTGGGTAACGGGAAGAGAGGATATATTGAAGAGCAAGTTCCCATCTCCGGAGTTTGGATAGGTTGGTGTTGGTGGGAAGTATCCAGATAACTCGGACGGTGTAACACTGTGCCAAGATGTGCCAGCCGTGCACCAAGGCATGTTTAGCCACAGGGTGATCCTCATTACCAACAAACACTGTCTGCCTGTGTCCATTCATGCGAATGGACAGTTTGTTGCTGGTCATTCCCACATAGAATGCATCACAGTGTAGGCAGGTCAGTTGGTAAATCACGTGGGTGCTTTCACATGTGGCTCTGCCTTTGATCGTGTACACCTTCCGGGTTACAGGACTGGAGTAGGTGGTGGTGGGAGGGTGCATGGGACAGGTTTTACACCGGGGGCGGTTACAAGGATAGGAGCCAGAGGGTAGGGAAGGTGGTTTGGGGGTTTCATAGGGATGAACTAACAGGTTACGAAGGTTAGGTGGACGGCGGAAAGACACTCTTGGTGGAGTGGGGAGGATTTCATGAAGGATGGATCTCATTTCAGGGCAGGATTTGAGGAAGTCGTATCCCTGCTGGAGAGCCACATTCAGAGTCTGTTCCAGTCCCGGAAAGTATCCTGTCACAAGTGGGGCACTTTTGTGGTTCTTCTGTGGGGGATTCTGGGTTCGAGGGGATGAGTAAGTGGCTCTGGTTATTTGCTTCTGTACCAGGTCGGGAGGGTAGTTGTGAGATGCGAAAGCTGTTGTCAGGTTGTTGGTGTAATGGTTCAGGGATTCCGGACTGGAGCAGATTCGTTTGCCACGAAGACCTAGGCTGTAGGGAAGGGACCGTTTGATGTGGAATGGGTGGCAGCTGTCATAATGCAGGTACTGTTGCTTGTTGGTGGGATTGATGTGGACGGACGTGTGAAGCTGGCCATTGGACAGGTGGAGGTCAACATCAAGGAAAGTGGCATGGGATTTGGAGTAGGACCAGGTGAATCTGATGGAACCAAAGGAGTTGAGGTTGGAGAGGAAATTCTGGAGTTCTTCTTCACTGTGAGTCCAGATCATGAAGATGTCATCAATAAATCTGTACCAAACTTTGGGTTGGCAGGCCTGGGTAACCAAGAAGGCTTCCTCTAAGCGACCCATGAATAGGTTGGCGTACGAGGGGGCCATCCTGGTACCCGTGGCTGTTCCCTTTAATTGTTGGTATGTCTGGCCTTCAAAAGTGAAGAAGTTGTGGGTCAGGATGAAGCTGGCTAAGGTGATGAGAAAAGAGGTTTTAGGTAGGGTGGCAGGTGATCGGCGTGAAAGGAAGTGCTCCATCGCAGCGAGGTCCTGGACGTGCGGAATATTTGTGTATAAGGAAGTGGCATCAATGGTTACAAGGATGGTTTCCGGGGGTAACAGATTGGGTAAGGATTCCAGGCGTTTGAGAAAGTGGTTGGTGTCTTTGATGAAGGATGGGAGACTGCATGTAATGGGTTGAAGGTGTTGATCTACGTAGGCAGAGATCCGTTCTGTGGGGGCTTGGTAACCAGCTACAATGGGGCGGCCGGGATGATTGGGTTTGTGGATTTTAGGAAGAAGGTAGGGGTGCGGGGTGTCGGTGTGGTCAGAAGGTTGATGAAGTCAGGTGAAAGGTTTTGCAGGGGGCCTAAGGTTCTGAGGATTCCTTGAAGCTCCGCCTGGACATCGGGAATGGGGTTACCTTGGCAAACTTTGTATGTGGTGTTGTCTGAAAGCTGACGCAGTCCCTCAGCCACATACTCCCGACGATCAAGTACCACGGTCGTGGAACCCTTGTCCGCCGGAAGAATGACGATGGATCGGTCAGCCTTCAGATCACGGATAGCCTGGGTTTCAGCAGTGGTGATGTTGGGAGTAGGATTAAGGTTTTTTAAGAAGGATTGAGATGCAAGGCTGGAAGTCAGAAATTCCTGGAAGGTTTGGAGAGGGTGATTTTGAGGAAGAGGAGGTGGGTCCTGCTGCGACGGAGGACGGAACTGTTCCAGGCAGGGTTCAATTTGGATGGTGTCTTGGGGAGTTGGATCATTAGGAGTAGGATTAGGATCATTTTTCTTCGTGGCAAAGTGATATTTCCAGCAGAGAGTACGAGTGTAGGACAGTAAATCTTTGACGAGGGCTGTTTGGTTGAATCTTGGAGTGGGGCTGAAGGTGAGGCCTTTGGATAGGACAGAGGTTTCGGATTGGGAGAGAGGTTTGGAAGAAAGGTTAACTACTGAATTAGGGTGTTGTGGTTCCAGGTTGTGTTGATTGGAATTTTGAGGTTTTGGAGGGAGTGGAGCTGGAAGTGGGAGATTGAGTAGATGGGAGAGACTGGGTTGGTGTGCAATGAGAGGAGGTTGAGGTTTGCTGGAAAGGTTGTGAACTCATCCCCTCGAACCCAGAATCCCCCACAGAAGAACCACAAAAGTGCCCCACTTGTGACAGGATACTTTCCGGGACTGGAACAGACTCTGAATGTGGCTCTCCAGCAGGGATACGACTTCCTCAAATCCTGCCCTGAAATGAGATCCATCCTTCATGAAATCCTCCCCACTCCACCAAGAGTGTCTTTCCGCCGTCCACCTAACCTTCGTAACCTGTTAGTTCATCCCTATGAAACCCCCAAACCACCTTCCCTACCCTCTGGCTCCTATCCTTGTAACCGCCCCCGGTGTAAAACCTGTCCCATGCACCCTCCCACCACCATCTACTCCAGTCCTGTAACCCGGAAGGTGTACACGATCAAAGGCAGAGCCACATGTGAAAGCACCCACGTGATTTACCAACTGACCTGCCTACACTGTGATGCATTTTATGTGGGAATGACCAGCAACAAACTGTCCATTCGCATGAATGGACACAGGCAGACAGTGTTTGTTGGTAATGAGGATCACCCTGTGGCTAAACATGCCTTGGTGCACGGCCAGCACATCTTGGCACAGTGTTACACCGTCCGGGTTATCTGGATACTTCCCACCAACACCAACCTATCCGAACTCCGGAGATGGGGACTTGCTCTTCAATATATCCTCTCTTCCCATTACCCACCAGGCCTCAATCTCTGCTAATTTCAATTTGCCGCCACTCATACCTCACCTGTCATTCAACATCATCTTTGCCTCTTCACTTCCGCCTCGACTGACATTTCTGCCCAAACTCTCTGTCTTTAAATATGTCTGCTTGTGTCTGTATATGTGTGGATGGATATGTGTGTGTGTGCGCGAGTATATACCTGTCCTTTTTTCCCCCTAAGGTAAGTCTTTCCGCTCCCGGGATTGGAATGACTCCTTATCCTCTCCCTTAAAACCCACATCCTTTCGTCTTTCCCTCTCCTTCCCCTCTTTCCTGATGAGGCAACAGTTTGTTGCGAAAGCTTGAATTTTGTGTGTGTGTTTGTGTTTGTTTGTGTGTCTATCGACCTACATCTACATTTATACTCCGCAAGCCACCCAACGGTGTGTGGCGGAGGGCACTTTACGTGCCACTGTCATTACCTCCCTTTCCTGTTCCAGTCGCGTATGGTTCGCGGGAAGAACGACTGTCTGAAAGCCTCCGTGCGCGCTCTAATCTCTCTAATTTTACATTCGTGATCTCCTCGGGAGGTATAAGTAGGGGGAAGCAATATATTCGATACCTCCTCCAGAAACGCACCCTCTCGAAAGCTGGCGAGCAAGCTACACCGCGATGCAGAGCGCCTCTCTTGCAGAGTCTGCCACTTGAGTTTATTAAACATCTCCGTAACGCTATCACGGTTACCAAATAACCCTGTGACAAACTGCCTATTGGCTCAACAATTTTGTAAATAACCCTGTGATGAAACGCGCCACTCTTCTTTGGATCTTCTCTATCTCCTCCGTCAACCCGATCTGGTACGGATCCCACACTGATGAGCAATACTCAAGTATAGGTCGAACGAGTGTTTTGTAAGCCACCTCCTTTGTTGATGGACTACATTTTCTAATCACTCTCCCAATGAATCTCAACCTGGTACCCACCTTACCAACAATTAATTTTATATGATCATTCCACTTCAAATCGTTCCGCATGCATACTCCCAGATATTTTACAGAAGTAACTGCTACCAGTGTTTGTTCCGCTATCATATAATCATACAATAAAGGATCCTTCTTTCTATGTATTCGCAATACATTACATTTGTCTATGTTAAGGGACAGTTGCCACTCCCTGCACCAAGTGCCTATCCGCTGCAGATCTTCCTGCATTTCGCTACAATTTTCTAATGCTGCAACTTCTCTGTATACTACAGCATCATCCGCGAAAAGCCGCATGGAACTTCCAACCTGCCAGCTCTTTCATTCGGTAATCACATCATCTTTGGTTTTAGATATAATCAAGGTGTCAGTTAGTCGACATTAAATACTGAATATCGGAAGTGATTTTTTTAATTGTCACTCTTCGTTTCATATGTGCTATAACTCTCATTGACATATTTCTTGCCCATTCCAGCTACTACTAATCTTTGCAATGTTACAGTAGATTTCTTACAATGGGCTAAATTTAATTTCATACTCAGTACTACAAATTTGGACATGAATGTATGTGTGTTGCATGCTGATGAAAGTCGGTTACTTCCATGTGTCATTTCCACCATTGAAAATGATACATACGATGTGCAAAACAAACACATTTGATGACCACTACTCCTCCCAACAATGAGGAGGCAGAATGTGCACTTGTCTTACCCATTGAGAGCCTGAATCAAGATAAGATAGACGCACTGTGAAAGCAACTTAGACCCAGCACAAAAGTCTGCGCATTAATGCACTAGTATTTAATGGAAAATGGACTAATGGACTATTATTGCCGGAAATTTTTACAGTATGTACAATATTTCATGTGAAGAACACGTATCAGAAGTGTTTCACTACTGAGGTTTCTCTTATTTAGTGATGGGCCAAAAATATTCATATTTCAAAATATCTATATTTTTAAAAATCTGCCCATCCCTAATCTAGGGGACTTTGACCACATACAAAGAAGGACAGCTTGAATAGTCACAGGTTCCTTTGACCTATGGGAGATTGTCAATGACTTGCTGCAAACCAGAACTGGCGGACACTCTAAGACAGACATCAGCTATCCCATAACAGACTGCTTATGAAGTTCAAAGAACCAGTATTAAATGAAGAAGCTAGGAATATAGTACAGTTCACTACACATCACTCCAATAGGGACCAGAGAGAGGCAATTAGAGGAATTACAGCATGCAGAGAGGCATTTAGGAAGTATTCCTTCTTGCATGCTTTAATGACAGGGTTGCCACAAGTTCTGGAAATCAGGAAATTTCAAACGCATCAGGAAAATATCAGGGAAATCTGAAGAAAAAAAAAAAACACTGGAAAAAATCTCGTTTTTGTCTCAGTACATGAAATGGTTTGTTTACTGAGATGTCATGCATCTTCTCTGGCACCACTTCCCTACTCTCTCATTCTTACTGCTTCTCCTGTTCCTACCGCTCCTCTCGGCTGGCAGTCAGTGCTGCCAGCACTTCCTGCCACTAGCAGAAGCAGGGAGGCGAGATCTGATTCTCAGAGATTGTTGATGCAGTGGCCAGAGATGGCGGTTGTGTATGCACGAGTTGTGTCCGAGTGCCTGTGTGGATGTGTGTATGCTCTTGTTTTCTGACAGAGTCTATGGCCAAAAATTTAGTTGTGCGAGTATGACTGTCATTTCTTCATGCCTGTCTGTGGCTTAGCAATCATGTTTATGGCGAGTTACTACCTATCCTCATTAGTATTGATTCTCAGAGTATTTGCGCAAGTTATCTGTTGCACGGATTGATCAACACGGTCTCATTTCATCAACATGATGTCTGTGACAAGTGAATTGCTGGCCACACGAGTGGACTTCGACGACAGGCCAAAGCCGCAGGCTATTTCTATGGGTGTCTCTAACTGATTGGGCCTGCTGATCTGAAGCCCATCATTTCCCACTAATGTGCAAGCCCTGCCCGTCGGATCTAGTCTCACCGATTTGCCTGCAGCTCGGGTCTGCTTGTGTAGCATAATGCCATGGATTTTTGTGGTTTATCCGAGGACCCAGAGCTGCGGTGCTCCTTCGCAGGCCCAAGGCCACGGGTGATAGATTTCCGGAAATGCGACTGTCTCATTCCGAGTACATTGTGCAGTGCAGCATTTTGTAGACATTTTATTTATTCTAGTACATTTTGGCACTTTGAAAATAATTTATATATTAGAAAGTATGGATGATAAGAAGAAAAAAATTGTGGCGGTTGCTGGTGGTATGTATGCTATGTACTCATATATTTCTAAAAAGAAAGATCACATAACAGCTGTAAAATAATGGACATAACACAGTGACTAATAATTGACCATAATGAACATAGCAGAACCAAAATTTTATTGGTGGTTACTTGTAGTGTTGGTTTAGGCTACATAACTCTTCCCTGTCTTCTAAACTTCTTTCAAGAGGGCTACTTTCTTCTGATGTTATTTCTGATATCAGTGAAGGCATTTTAAATCTGTCTTGTGACTCCAAGGAAATGTGTATTTTTGTTACAAATGTGTTTCATTTTATTGAAATAAAATAACAGTGGCCTTAATGAAACATATATACCAGTTGCCTTGCTTTTGCCACTTAAAACAGGTTCGTTACAAAAGATGTTGTGTTAGTACTTAAGATTTCTGCTCATACAGAGGAGAAATCTACAACGGGGCCCCATCCTTTGCAGCATCTTTTCCCTTCTGTGCTGCATGTCTATCCTCTTGCTATTATTTTTCCCCTCCCTTGGGGAACACGTCTGTGATGTTTCTGGGAATGTTCCGCACTGTCCACAGCTGACATAAGAAAAGTCTCATCACTGTTTTTCATTCCTTTTTCCTTCCCTCGTTCACCTTCTCCTGTACTTCCTCCGCTTTGGCATTTGAGGCTCCTCTTTTTTCTTCTTCCTCCCTGTGCACTCCTGAAGGCTGGCCCATACGTCTTTAACATAACAGGTGACAGGGGAACATGTAATTCCCAGCCCAGGTTTACAGACAGGGTTTGCACATACCCCCTGGTACAGAACAGGCTCAGGAATGGGTGATTGCCTGAGCTACTACCTTCCCAAATTGCCGATTGACCCCTGTCAGAGATCTGGGAGGTGTGACCTGAGGTGTCAACAATCACCTAAGACGAGCGTGCCCCCTTGTGAAGTGGGCCCCCAGTTGGAAGGAGCGCGCCATCAGAGATGCTGGCAATCGTGGAGGATTTTCCCACAATGAGCCAATCATCTTCACAATCAGCAACTATGAAATGTAAATGGAATGAGGCTAATGATTTGAAGACCATACCAACTACACCATTGTTCCTCATGGTTTCACATACTGAAGAGCGTCAGTCCTTTGCAACGGTAAATTTGTTTATTATTCAGAAACTGCCATACTAGGTCCAAAGGGACTTTGCTAGCCACATTTGTAGACAGTGCCTCATCATCAAAACTGATCATAATTCACCCTCACCGAGTCACAGATGGTTAATTTGGCTTATAAATTGGCAGAGTTCTTAATGTGACATTCACAGTGCCCCACATATGGACAAACATTACTCTTCCTAGAACAATGCAGAAAGGAGTAATAATCTACGTCACCCCAAAAATCCGCTTTAGCCCAGCACACACTAGAAAACGGTCACCAGATCAAATTTGACATAACATCTGCTGTGGCTCTCAATAACTGCTTCTAGGACTGTGTAATTAACCATTAAAATAAAAATCTTTGATAACACCCTTAATAGAGACAGTGGCCTGTAGCTCAGCACAGCATGGGAACCAGCAACTGGGAGGTTGAAGCAGGCACATTGAATGTCAAGTTAACTTATGCCCATGTATGGTGTTGCTTTGAACACCAGTGACATCACAGCCAGCAGCTAATGTAAGTGCTTGGCCGAAAGCTTGTGGAATTTTAATCACCTGACATGGCTGGAAAACAGAAAACTTTTTATTCAATATCACTGCCACAAGGCTCTGCATTCTTACTCATTAATCTTTCCTACTTGTTTTAGTTGCCCTCTGTACTTTGGTAATCATTGTTGCTAACTACCACCTTATGGTCACTAGAAAAAATTTCTATGTTGGCATCCTCAAAGAGGTTAGGTCTGTTTATTGCCATTAGATCTAATATATTTCCATCATGAGTGGGTTTCCAAAATATCTGTTCTAGGTAGTTTTCAGAGAAGGCATTTACTAATTTTTCAAAGTATATCTTGTCAACGCTACCACTAAAAAAAACTTTAACTATCGCAATTGATTGTTGAATGATTGAAGTCACCTCTAATAATAAGAGTATGATTGGGGAACTTGTGTACAAGCAAACTGAGGGATTCTCTAAAGTTTTCAGTTACATCAGGAGCAAGTCTGGTGGTCGATAGAAGGATCCAATTGTAATTTTATGCCCACCCCTCGTTCTGCATCTTGGCTAAACGGTCTCACATATAGAAGTGCTTGTCATTTTCTAGCTTTTTTGTGTTGGAATGCTTTGAATTTTGCAGAGGAGCCTTGGAAATATTTGCAGGCACTTCGGTGATAGAACCCTGCTGAGGTCAACGCTAACTTTTTGCAAGTGACCACTGTGATGCAGAATCCGAACTTTGATATTTTTGAGAGTATCTCTGTTGGTCCATCACGGGTATGGGATGGCAACTGGTCAGATATTTACCAAAGAACAATCACCAAACAGTCATACTTTTCCGAAGTAGTAGTATTTGGCAGTTAATGGAAGAGGCCTTACCCACACCATTTGATACAATTGAAATTCCACCCACCTCTCCTTCTGAAATTAGGAAGATAATAAACTCTCTCAAGAATAAAAGCTCACATGGAATTGATGGCATTTCCAGCAAGATAATAAAAGCTTGTTCCCAAGAAATAAGTGGGATTCTTAGCCACATACGTAATAGCTCTCTGAAGCAGGGCATTTTCCCAGATAGATTGAAGTATGCCATTGTTAAACCACTGCATAAAAAAGGGGACACGGCTGATGTCAACAACTACCGCCCAATCTCTCTTCTGACTGCCTTATCCAAAATTCTTGAAAAAGTAATGTATTGTAGAGTAGCTTCACACCTTTGTAAAACTAAAGTTTTGACAAAATGTCAGTTTGGATTCCAGAAGGGTTTCTCAACAGAAAATGCTATATATACTTTCACTAATGAAATATTAAATGCTCTGAGTAACCGGAAGTCACCCGTTGGGATTTTTTGTGATCTGTCAAAGCCTTTTGATTGTGTAAATCATGGAATACTTCTAGATAAGCTCAAGTACTGTGGTATGAATGGGACAGTGCTCAAATGGTTTAAATCATACCTAACTGGAAGAGTGCAGAAAGCTGAAATAAACAATTCACATAATATGCAAAAAAAACTGGTGATTTCTCAAACTGGGGAACAATCAAGAATGGGGTGCCACAAGGTTCGGTCTTGGGTCCTCTGCTGTTCTTAATATATATTAATGACTTGCCATTCTATATTCACAAAGATGCAAAGCTGGTACTTTTTGCCGATGAGACAAGTATAGCTATCACACCCGACAGACAAGAATTAACTGGTAAAATTGTAAACAATGTTTTTCAGAAAATCATTAAGCGGTTCTCTGCAAATGGGCTCTCATTAAACTTTGACAAAACACAGTATATACAGTTCCACACAGTAAATGGAATGACCCCATTAATAAATATAGACTTCAATCAGAAATCGGTAGCTAGGGTACAATATTCAAAATTTCTAGGTGTATGCATTGATGAGGGGTTGAACTGAAAAAAACACACTGAGGATCTGCTGAAACGTTTTAGTTCAGCTACTTATGCTATTAGGGTCATTGCAAATTTTGGCGATATACATCTGAGTAAATTAGCTTACCACGCCTGTTTTCATTCTCTGCTTTCATATGGCGTCATATTCTGGGGTAACTCATCATTGAGTAAAAGAGTGTTCATTGCACAAAAGCGTGTAATCAGAATAATTGCTGGAGCTCATCCAAGATCATCCTGCAGACACTTATTTAAAGAGCTAGAAATCTTCATTGTAGCCTCACAATATATATGTATATATTCACTTATGAAATTTGTTATTAACAATCCGAACAAATTCAAAAGTAATAGCAGTGTACATGGCTACAACACTAGGAGAAAGGATGATCTTCACTACTCAAGGTTAAATCTAACTTTGGCTCAGAAGGGGGTAAATTACGCTGCCACAAAAGTCTTTGGTCACTTACCTTATAGCATCAAAAGTCTGACAGATAGCCATATAGCATTTAAAAGGAAATTAAAAGAATTTCTTAATGGCAACTCCTTCTACTCATTAGATGAATTTTTGGATAAAGTAAGTGGGCAATTTCCCCACCCCACAAAATAAAAATAAAAAATTAAAAATATCGAGTGTCGTAATATTTTGTCTAATGTAATGTCTTGTATAGACACCTTTTATTAACCTGACTTGGTCCACATCATTACGAAGCGTCGTATTCATGATCTATGGAACAAGTACTAATCTAATTTAATTTATGTGACAAGATTTGGCATCTCATGATATCTTTAGGCCCCTATGCATTCAGTGTACAGAAAATCAGATACATCAGTGCATTCACAGAATCCAGGTATTGATTGCTCTGGTTGTGCATACATTGTTGTGTCTGATTTGGCGACTGTTCTTTGGTAACAATTTTTGAGAATAGGTTGTCAAGACAGACTTCTGCAGAATTAAGGTGCACAGAAATTTCAGAATTGTGTGATTTCAAGAGTGGTGATTGACTTTTGGGAATCTGACAACACTTGTTTAAATTATAATAAAAGACTGAAAAATTTAAAGTGCCAATTTATTTTTGCTTTGCAAGGCCACCATTTATCAGTGTGGGAAAGACTGACTGAAAAGATATCATTCATATTTATAAATAGAAAACATCACCTAAAGTTATTTATGACCAGCTATCATAGCTATTGTTAACTAATGTTTATTTGTGGACATGTTAAACTACTCATTCTTCACTGTTAAATCACACTGTTAACAGTTATATTATCAGGCTGTAACGTAAGGTATGAAATTCCCACTATTACCAGTTGAGCGTGCTAAAGCAATTAACCCCATATTTTCGTACCTATTTGGAATTAATGCATTTACCAAATGTCTAAAGCCAATTGCATTTACCAAATGTCAGAATCTATGTTTTCTCTTGTACTAAGTAGAATTATATTTACATACTAATCCCCTCACAGTGGTCTATACCATGCTCTGACATAGCATAAGAACTCAGCTGTCATTTTGATGTGTTAGGTCTTCAGATCTTTAAACGGTATCATTGACTCAAAGTCATTGCTGTTGATAGTGTGCTTGTGATCTAGACTTATTCATTGAATGTCTAATTAATACATGTCTTTCAGTCCATTTCATACTCATGTGTGAAACATAAGATTGACAAAAAGTAACTTGCATAATTATTTTGTGAAGACAAAAATTTGAGATCTATTGTTGATATTACTCACCACCATCACTGTCAACATTTTCCTCCTGTGACAGTCTGTTCTGTGACAGCGACTTGTTCCACGTCTGTCGCACCTGGTGTGACCACGATGGGCTCCTTCGAGTTCTCATCCTGTCTTGAACCCTAATGACAGAAAAACGTGCAGCTTTATATTTTCTTTGCAAGTATATACAACTGAAAAATGTTACTATACCAAAATTACTGACAGTGACAAGTTTACAGCTGAAATCAGTATTTACTCAGATTTTCTAATCAAAAAACTAAGAATTGTTGACAGCATGTTGTTAATTAAGAAACGAAGGAAAAAGAAAAGGTGAGGTATACATAAGGTAAAAGGCATCCATGCCAGGACAGTTGAGCAGATAAGAGAAAGTTAGCAAAGATTAGAATTCAGGACAACAATTGATCATACACAATAAGAAATAGAAAGCAATCTGTTGTGGGATAAATGATAAGTTATTACAACTATACAGCCTGGTAGCTTTGTGATCTGTGAAAAAATAATAATCACATTGTTACAATACTATGAGGACTTCACTCTTGAGGGACACATGGAAACACTTGACATACATGGCAAAGGCAAATGAAATCACTATGGTTCTGCCGGTCTGTGCAGCCAGAGATCTAGGGTGCCACTGCATGTGGCACCCAGTGTTACAAGTTATAGGGAGTCGGTATGGAAGAATGGACACATCCATATTATATCGTGTGGTTAAATCATTGTCAGTCATTTATAGTCAAGCCCTGAAATGGGAACCCTGCCATAGCACCCACTGTCAACTTTCATTACCCCCTTAACCTCCACAACACCCTCATCAAACTTTAACAATATTATGAAAAGGAAAAGTTGTTACTCAGTATATAGTGGAGATGCTGAGTCGCAGATATGCACAACAAGAGGACTGTTCCAAATAAAGCTTTCAACCCGTAAGGCCTTCCTCAGAAATATACGACACACACACACACGCACACGCGCGTGCAAACGCATCCGCGCGTGCAAACGCAACTCGTGTGTGCGAGTTGTGTTTGCGAGTGTGTGTGTGTGTGTGTGTGTGTGTGTGTGTGTGTGTGTAATGCTTCACATTTCACTTCCTGAAAATAAGTACTGACCAGCAGTTCTGCCTCAGATTTATTGGTTGTGTCAATTGAATTTTCTTTTGTACAGTTAAGTATATTGTATATCAGTTAGGCACCTTTTCATTTCTCGACTGGCCAACAACAGTCCTCTATGGTGCAATGCAGTACCTGATGACTTAATATTATACTCTGACCAGCCAGAACATTATGACCACCAGCATAAAACCATCCATGCGATAGGAGCAACACCTGGTGACGAATGACTGCTGTTCAGATGCACGCACAGTGCATGTAGTATCAGCGAGCTCGTTGTCCGTGTGTAGAATGGGGAAGGCAAACAATTTGTCCAAGTTTGACTGCCTAGAGTCTCAGCACGAGCATTTTGGATACTGCTCGACTTGTCAGGTGTTCGAGGACTGCCGCGGTGACTGTCTTCAACACGAGGTGAAACCCGAGCCCGGACGTTGTGGAATTGGGTGGCCATCCCTCATTACAGACATCGGACATTGTAGACTGGGCAGACTGGTGAACTGTGGCAGAACTAACAACAGACTTAAATGCTAGGCAGAGTACAAGTGTGTGTGAACACACAGTGCATCGACACTCCTAATGATGAGCCTCTGCGACTGACAACCTGTGCATGTGCCAGTGTCAACACGACGACTTCAGCAACTGTGACTGAAATGGGTACCTGACCATTGGCACTTGATGCCAGTGCAGTGGCAGTGTGTTGCACGGTCTGACAAATCCGGATATCTTCTTCATTGTGCCAATGGGAAGGCACAAATCGGTAGTCTTCCAGGGGAGAAGCTCCTCGATGCCTGTACTGTGGGATGGAGACAAGCTGGGCTCTGGGGAACATTCACATGAGCATCCGTGGATCCAGTGGAGCTTGTGCAAGGCACTATGGCAGCCAAGCAGTATCTTACACTGGTTGCAGACCACATACACCCCTTCACGATAATCATGTTTCCCGATGGCAGTGGCATTTTTTGGCAAAGTAATGTTCCACTTCCCAAGACCACAAGTGTGATATAGTGGTTGAAGGAATGCAGTATGAATTCCAACTGATGTGCTAGCCCACCAACTCGCCAGATCTGAACCTGATCAGACTCATCTGGGATGTGATTAAATGTGAGATCAGAGCTCATCGCCCCTACTGCCCCAGAATTTATGCAAATTAGGTGACTTGGGTGTGCAGATTTGGTGCCAACTCCCACTGATGACCTGCCGAGGCCTCATTACTTCCATGCCACGACACTGCTGTTATTCGTGCCAAAGGTGAGCATACTGGCTATTAAACATGTGGTCATAATGTTCTGGCTGATTAATGTATGGATCTTGTTGAATGTGACCAAAATCAAATTTTGAGTACTGATATTTAAGGTACTACTCACAGTAGGATAGTCGGGGTGGAGGCAGTTGTATCGCAGTCAGACTGCTCTATATCGACCCACTCATCACTTGTCTCACTGCGGGGTGCCACATTACTGTTTCCTGATCCACTGCTGTCCTCTGAAATACCATGTTACCAACATCAGTTAAAGCGCACGCCAGAGAAACAGCATCACAATAAATGCAAGAAAATAATACTTGTAACAATAAATAATAACAATGACAATAATAATAATAATAATAATAATAATAATAACAATAATAATAATAATAATAATAATAAGGCCCGGGAAAAGAATAGGCCTCCGGTATGTTCTGCCAGTCGTAAAAGGCGACGAAAAGAACAAACCACTAATAGGGCTAACCCCCCTTTTTGTGTGATTAGTTGGTTCAGGACAGAACTAAAGAAGACTCGGACAAGCGCCGTCATGGTCGGGGACGACGCTTGAACCCTATGCCCGCCCACAATGGTAACGACACTGCTAGCCAACTGGAAAATGATTTAAATCCAAATAGAGGTGTTTTGCAGGATATGCTTCCTGCACCACCCTAGAAGGAAAACAAAGACAGAGGATGAGATGGTCAGATTAAGTTAATCGACACCTCATGTTCTGTTATTACCAAGCAACAAACCTAGGAACCAACACAACTGGATACAGATCACAAGTATACACAACATTTATTACCAGATACCCAGAATTAAATATGATCAGATCCGTGTAATAATAAAAAATAACAGGATACCCCAGTCAGAATTAGAAAACATCAAACAACAAGTACAACAAATACTGGAACAAAATAATGTGCAACCAGAAGAAGAAGAAAATACAGTAATGGACTCAAACATCCCAGAGCAAACAAAAAAAGAACAACACGCACCAATTCAACAATCAGAGGAAAACGAAATCTTAAGACAGCCACCAGAACAAGCACAAATAGAACATGAAGTGACACAGATGTTAGATATAGAAGAAAAATTTCAACTGACATATATAGAATACAAAGACACAAATACAGACATTCGACCATTCTTGCATAGACCGCCAAATAACCCACAAGTCGAAAAAACAATAAAAACTATCAACACAATCATACACAACAAAATAAATGAAAAAACAACTATGGAAGAGTTACAACTACTGGTTTATATAGGAGCACTCACTACACTAAATATACACACTAGGCAGATATCAGAACCAACCAACACACAGAAGAAACCCACAAAACCAGCATGGCAACACAGGCTACAGATCAGAATAGAAAAACTGAGAAAAGACATCGGACAGCTAACAGAGTTTATAAGAAATGAAATGTCAGAAAAAAACCAAAAAGGTTAGGTAAAATCTCACAACAAGAAAAATATAGACAAAGACTAACAAAAATACTGAAAACAGAATTGACAGCAAGAAACAAGACAAAAGCTATAAATACTTATGCTATACCAATATTGACCTACTCATTTGGAGTAGTGAAATGGAGTAACACAGACCTAGAAGCACTTAACACACTTACAGATCACAATGCCACAAATATAGAATACATCACTTACATTCAGCAACAGAAAGATTCACATTAAGCAGAAAGGAAGGAGGAAGGGGATTTATCGACATAAAAAAACCTACATTATGGACAGGTAGACAGTTTAAGAAAATTCTTTCTAGAACGAGCAGAAACTAACAAAATACACAAAGCAATCACTCATATAAATACATCGGCTACACCACTACAATTTCATAACCACCTCTACAACCCTTTAGATCACATAACATCAACAGATACGAAGAAAGTAAATTGGAAAAAGAAAACACTTCATGGCACGCACCCGTATCATCTAACACAGCCACACATCGATCAAGACGCATCCAAAACATGGCTAAGAAAAGGCAATATATACAGTGAGACAGAAGGATTCATGATTGCAATACAGGATCAAACAATAAACACCAGATATTACAGCAAGCATATTATTAAAGATCCCAATACCACAACAGATAAATGCAGACTTTGCAAACAACAAATAGAAACAGTAGATCACATCACAAGCGGATGTACAATACTAGCACATACAGAATACCCCAGAAGACATGACAATGTCACAAAAATAATACATCAACAGCTTGCTTTACAACATAAACTTTTAAAACAACACATTCCTACATACAAGTATGCACCACAAAATGTACTGGAGAATGATGAATACAAATTATACTGGAACAGAACCATTATAACAGATAAAACAACACCACATAACAAACCTGACATCATACTCACCAATAAAAAGAAGAAATTAACACAACTAATCGAAATATCCATACCCAATACAACAAATATACAAAAGAAAACAGGAGAAAAAATTGGAAAATACATCCAACTGGCTGAGGAAGTCAAAGACATGTGGCATCAGGATAAAGTTGACATCATACCAATTATACTATCAACTACAGGAGCCATACCACACAATATCCACCAGTACATCAACGCAATACAGCTACATCCAAACATATATATACAACTACAGAAATCCGTAATTATTGATACATGTTCAATTACCAGAAAGTTCCTAAATGCAATATAACATATACCGTACAGTTAAAAGGAAGTGACGCTTGATCAAGGTCCGCATCACTCCATTTTTAACCGGACTTAACGTCTGAGAAAGTGAAGGAAATAATAATAATAATAATAATAATAATAAAGGTCCGCGTCACTCCATTCTTAACCAGACTTAACGTCTGAGGAAGTAAAGATAATAATAATAATAATAATAATAATAATAATAATAATAAGTATTATGGAAGCCCAGAGCTTGTAAAAATTTGTTTATATTAGTATTTCTTTGGGATAGTCACATAGATAAAGAACAGGTTTTGAAGAGTATGTGGAATGAAGCACGAGAAGGGAAGAGAAAATCTAACAATGCAGTGAGTACAGACAAGGACTCGCCACTCATCCTCATCGGCATTCCTCAAGTCGCTCTACATTGTGTAGTGGGGGTTATGAGGGTACACAGTGTAACAGTATGATTCACCCCTCTCCTCCCCATTTTCCTATTCGATCTGTTGAGGTGCGCAGAAGGAAAGATTATCAGTGCCCCTCTGTACTGTATGAGAGTGACTTTTTTTTTATAGCATCACAGTCATTACATGAAATGTGTGCTTATAGAAGTGTTATGTTTCTTGACTCATTTTGGAAAGAGAGCTGTTGGAATTTTGAGAAAAGGCTTTCTTGTGGTGTGTCTCAAATCAGTTTGACAGATATTTGTGTCTCACACTTGAGCTGACCAAACTTGCATGTGATAAATTGTGTTGCTTTTCTTTGAATCTTTTCTTCTCCTCTTTTAATCCAACTTGATAAGGGCCCAAATCAAATTAACAATACTCAAGAACTGGTCCAGTGAGGTCAACCTAGATTAAGGCTCTGTTAAGGTGTGTAAAAGATGATGTGGGCTTATAGAAACCACACCAGACTCAAACAGGCTTCCAAAACAGCTGTAGTGGAACATATCATCATGTCAAGATTTTGACAAAGACACTCAGATACTGGGAAAATGTTATTAAAGCATCCATTGAAATAAAGGTCACAGAACATCTTACCAACTGTGACACAGGATATCAGCTTGTCTGCACCCGGAACCCAGCACTCAATCTCCTAAAGACACAACAGAGGCAACATCCTAATTCTGGGGGAATAAGTATGGAAATGGTGAGAGAGCTGATAATCTGGCACAATCAGCACAGGGTACACCAGACAGCAAATCAAGTACCCAAGGACAGTTATTTCAAGAATGAATGACAATTTGAACATCAGTGGCCAAAAAATAATACGGCAGCCTCTCCTAGGTGGCACAGACTTGACACAGCTGGCTACTTTAAGAGAACAGCATACTCCACAGGAAAGCTTAAATGATGGCAATCAGAAGATTGAACATCCAGTACAACTTTGAGATTGAACAGAATGTCAGATGACAAAATTAGTAACTGACAACAGCCAAAAAGTATGCATACAGCAATCAAACAGCTATGGCTAGAAAATTCTATGGTTTCTGCTACTTATCAGCGCATACCACTGACAGATCGCCAGGTGCAGCACTGACAGATGGAGCGCCTAGCCCCAGATAGGCACAAATGTGGACCCATTCCACAGCCTCAAGGAGCACCAGGTGAAGACTGCGAGTTATGCAATTGAAATATCGTGAAAGTACGATACGGATCAATGGCTCGGATTTTCCGAGATGACAGTATTGTTTCTCAAGGTGTTGGGAAATATTCATGTGAGCCAGTTCACTGTAGCAGTTGAAGTTTGCTAAACATTCTTATTTCAATCACTTCAACATAATGCTAGTAAGGTATTAGAGCAGACAATGCTTCGCCTTTAAGAATGGGTTGCCTTGTGGATAACCCAAATGAACAGAGCAAGCTGGGTTTCAAGTGATCAGCAAATATGGGGATGCACATTAACACAAGTTGAAAACTTTTGCTTCTACACAGTCCTCAGTGCCTCCTCTGCTTTGTCAAGGGGTTATTTTTAATCATTCCATTGCCTGTCTTTTACCCAGTAATTCCATTTCACTTCAACATTAGGGGGGGGGGGAGGGGGTATGGAGTCACACTGTTTTTGCATGCAAGAATTTGGCAAAAGAAAAAAAAAGTATTATGGTAAAAGTACCTACAGTATATTGCTGAATAACTTACCTGCAATAATTGTAGATGCAACACCATAAAGACTGTTGCTTTGATCACACGAACTACCCCCACAAATAGATTCATAACATTCAAAGTCAGACTGTGCTGTAAGTGTGCAAACATCAACATCGTCATAAATGTCTTCTTCAATGTGGTTATCTCCCTGTCCACCACTCATTTGTCCTTTCTCCATGCAGCACTCTTCATAGCCACTACCACCAGCTTCAGAACTGTTTTCAGACTCTGCCCTTCTTCCTGAGCCTGGACCAACATCATCGTAGACAGGAGAATATGGACGCCCGACATCATCATAGGTAAATTCTTCAGGCTTTACATTTTGTTGCTCATTTGATGTAGCCTGGTTGCAGAAAATTAATCCTGAAATCTCTCTCATTTTTTAACTATATGTGTAAAATACAGTATCTGCTAACATCTCTCTCATTACTAAGAAATTACTACTATAGAATGAAGGGTTAAAAACAATAACATACATAGTTTAAAGAATGAAAATATCAAATATGATGCCACTATAGTTTCAGTATTTTAGCTTCCATCCTTTACAACACACAAAAATGATCTCCCAACGATTCTATACATTCAGTCGGAAATTGTAGTATGATGATGTCTTTCCATGTGAGTTGAACTAACATAGTTCTTGAATTACCAGGGGGATGAGTTTGTGGAAATAGTGCAGCATTTTGAAGATTGTCACTATCATCATGTCTGGTGGAAACTTTACCGAAAATGGTGGGAGTGACTCATCAGGACATCTTGCTGTTTTTGCAGCTGAGAACCTGATAACTTTGTATCATAAACCACAATTTTTGCTGGTGTGAAAGGAGACAGGAAGGCTACAGTCTATCATCAAGGTCATTAACTATGAAGCAAAAGCTCAGTTCAGGAAGGTGGTTGGCTTTGGTCTTGTTACATTAACTTGCAAAATGTGCAGCAGATGTGATTCATGAAATGGAAATCTTAAATATCCATTTATTTTATAATCTTGATACTTCATCCATTTCTAATGGAAATCGGATTCCATTCTACCAGGAGCTTGAACTTCACAATCTCACACAATACTCAGTAATCAGGAGAGATATGAACAGATCCTCTACTCTGAGCAATGTGAATTACCAGTTTCTCAAATAATTTAACTACTGCAGTTCCTTGCGAACGCCAATGTTTCATTCACTCACACAGCATGTTATGTAGGTAACACTATGAATGACAACCTAGGAGGTTACTGAATAAATCATGAAGTACAGCAGTAAGCAGCAGGTGGTGCTATTTATTAAGTACTCTTGTTTCATAACCAACAACTACATAATTAGTGGGAGGCTGATTATGTTGTTCATGAGGATCTTATGCAAAAGAACTTTTCTTGGCTCAGCCTATTGAAGGAAAAAATGACCTACTACAAGAATTTATTTATGCATCTGTGGACTCTAGAGTAAGAAAGACAATAATTAATTGCAGCTGACAGCTTTTAATTGCAGTTTAATTGTATATAAATAAATGTAAAAATGATCCTCATTAAAGGAAATGTATTCTGGGGATAAGGCATTGTAGTTTTTCATTTAGAATAATCAGCAGTTGGTTAACCGTGACATCTTTTCAAATTTATATCACCACTAAGGGATAATAAACATTATCTGTGAACTGTAAGAATGAGGGCTCATTCTTAGTCCTCAATTCTAGATGTGCAAATAATTTACACACACCATAAAATAGTATTGATTGTCAGACAATTTGTTTAACAAGTTTAAAATTCCTTCATTTCCAAAAATCTTTAAATCCAAGTTTTTCTCTTAGAATAAATGCCAACTGATTTCCAGTTAGAAGCCTCTTACTTTGTGGCAATGCTTTTAAGTTTTGCTTGGTCTTTTTTACTCCTTGTTAGTTCAGGAAAGATAAGAGTGAACAAGGAAGCAATTTTTATCATGAAGGATGTAAGGCACCACTGCAGCTTATTAGCATTATTGTTTAACGTTTGTTGAAGATCCAATATGGAGGTTGAAAAAACTTCAGAACAAGAACAGAAGTGCAAGTGCAATGGAAACAGATAACAATTTATCTTGCTTAAAAGAAAGAAAATTTAGAGGAATTCTTAAGTGAAGTATACAGGTTATTTATCATTTCAAAACTTTTAACAAAAAAAAACAACCAGGAAAAATTTATGAGCTGAACGGTGGACTATGAGCAGATGCTAAAACCCCAGAGAATTACTAATAGCTGGGTAAACTTGAATTTAAGCTGTTTGATGGGAAGTTCTCATGTGGAGGCACTACTGCAGGAGGACACTGAAAGACAAAATGATGAACATCAGACTCTCAAAATGGTAGGAGGAGGAGGAAACCAGAATATTATTTGTTTGGTTGTCAGAAATCTATTATACAAATGATCTACAAGTAGCTTTACAGAAAGTCATTCTCACTGTACAACCAATGAAAGCACAGACACAGAAGTATGAGACCTATCAAATAATTATTTAGAAATTTAATACTTTTAAACTGTTGATTCACATTTTGTAAACAATACTAAATGCTCCACCATCATCAATGAGTTTAATACTATTCTACTATTACATGTTACAGCTGATGTTGAATACTATTCCAACATCAGCAATGGAAGCTTACTAGTTTTTGACAACCCTACATTCTTGCTGTATAATTTAAGATGGCTTATTACACTAATAGTTTATCTTATGCAAATATAGCATCAAATAGCCATATAGGCTCTAAAATGGTTCGGTCGAAGAGACCAGTACTCGAGTGTCGAATATTCTGCTTTCTCTGCAATACCCTCCTGTTCTGCTGTATGCTCGGTTCAACTGACCCAAATAACTCTTCCATTTAGAACTCAACAAAACACAATGAATACTGAAATAAGACTGACTTACAAATTTTACCCCAAAACAGGTTTTGTTTTGAACATGGCTATAGATGTACTACTTAATAAATTGTGATGTTTACGAGATAATTGTTATGGTAAAAGTGTGGCTCATTGGGTAAGTGCTAGTCTACAAATCCAAAGACCCACAGTTCCCCCTCTAACTCTGTAACTGGATAGTCAGAGGAAAGCAACGGCATGCCACCTTCATTAGTACCGTGCACTCTGGCAGTCAAACCAACCTTCACCTTAATGACAGATTTACCTTTTAATTGTAAATGAATGAAAACTGTTTATTCATCATACCCAAGCTCAGTTAATTTCATGTTCCACAATTTCCTTGTTCATACCTGTTTTCCATTATCCCCTTCAGTCCTGTAAACATCAGTGCTGCTCACTGTTGTCAGTTTTGCCGGTCGATTCGATCGCCAAAGGAAAGAAGCGTTTGGCTTCACATCGTGTACCACACTTGCTGGAGAATCTTGTTCCTCTGGAGAATCCAATGGACTCACTGTTCCAGCGACTGACAACCTGCTTCCTGGCAAGGGCCGAGCCACCGTTCGGACGTACGTAGGACTCCTCACTGGTTTGCTTTCGACACCTGTGAAGCAAACGTATCACTGAAAGGTAAGAGGAATTCTAAGCAACTTTAACAAGAAATAATACCATATTTGCTCAAAATTTATTTCATTACTCTCTTGAAATTACGTGATATGTATTAATTATACATGTTTGGGCATTCCACAAAAGTTCATTATTCATTAGCATGCAAACATAGATGGAGCATCTTACAAAGGCTATCCAGAAAGTGACTACATTTTAACAGTGTGTGCGAAGCGACACAGTGCGAACCAACACAGACTCACGTTGTATGTCAGTTTGCTCAGAGGAAGATAGCAAGAAAAACCCATTGCTTCTTATTTGACATTCAAAATGAGCATTGCATTTTAAAATCTCACCATATGTGTAATCCATTCTATAATACAGCTTTAGCAGCAGAAATCTCAAAGTAGGCAAAATTCATGACAAAATGTATACTGCAAATAGACCAAATGTGATGAGTGAAGATGCTGCAAGTGCGCAGGGAGAGTGCCTACTGAGCACAAATGCAACCAGCGTGCCCACGAAAAAATGGCTCAGTTCACTCTCAGTTGACTCTGATGAACATTGAGATTCTGTCACGAGCTCACAGTACAGTTTTATGGAGAATTAATTCGTCAGCTTAAGAGATGTGATAAATACTCAAATCTAAATGGAATCACATAGAAAAGGAACAAAGAGGCACAGTTTTAAGATTTTGTTTTAACTACTTCATTATTTTATTTGAAGACTAATGGAAGTCTTTCTCAATTTCTTTTTAGATTTTCCAGGTAACTGCAGATTTTCAGACACAATGACATTATTTAAGAATGATAAAATAATCCCATTTTATAAGCAAAGTGGCAGAAACATCATTAAGGGACACTGGTCTACAGATGCACAAATCACACTTTTGCTGTTTAACCAAATGGCAAAGAAAACCTGAATTCTTATAACACCTTGACAGCTTGAAACAATATTGAGGTTTATGATGTAGGTGGAAGAAATTGGATACCTGTACATTCATACAAAGAAAAATGCAGCTAGCCCACTGGGCCATTCTGTCTACAGGGAGAAAATCCACTGAGTTTCGCCATAGCACAGAAGAATACTGTGCTCACCTCCTTGGTGGAGATAGCTTCAGCTGTCCATGGCAACACAAGCCTGCCAGTCTAGCTACAGAGCCTATGGGAATCCTTCCGCAGGAGTGAGTGCTTAGAGGTGTAAATAGAATCTGTTCTCCAGTGTATAGATCATTCACTTTCATACTATCAAAATTGCCTCACCTGCTGGCAGTGTAGTATGCCAACAAAAAATAATAAATGGGGTAGAAAGTTTACTGTTTTTGAGTGTGCACACTGATGAAAAACTTAGATGGGAAAGCCATACAGTAGATCTGCTAAAACATTTTGTCCAGTGCCAAATTTGGGGACGCAGAAATTTGTAAGTTACCATATTCAGCAAATTTTCACCACTGATGTTGGATGGGATAATATTCTGTGGTAACTTCTCACTTAGGTAAAAAGCATTCATTTCACAAAAGAAAATAACTAGAACTTTCTGTGGGATTCACTCACATACATCTTGCAGGCATCTGTTTACACAATTGGGAATATTATCCATAGTCTAACATTATAAAGAGTTATGCAGATTGGTCACAAACTCAAATTCATACAGATATCAATGGAAAATGCAAACTTTTCACTGTGCAGCTGGCATGGATAGTAAAGGGGACATGTCATTCCAGGGCATAAATTCTTTGCAAATTTCATTCCATTTACACAGTCAGACAGCAACTATGCCTCACAGAGAAGTGCGTGCACAATATATGCAGATGTCAGCATTTGAGACAGGACATGTAGCTGGGTTCAAAAAAGCCAGTTGGAGTAATTGGTGAATCACTCAGCATCTGAAGAGGAGCAATGCCACTACTCTGACGATGTCAGGAGGAATCGGTGAACAATGGCCGAACACAATGTCAAGAATGAAGCGGTCAACCCAGAGAGAAGACAGAACGTGAGGATCAAGTAATCATCAGAGAGGTACTCAGATGCCTGGATTCATCATTATCACTGATCTGGTATGTAACTTTCACTGCCCACAAGGACCATCAACAGGTAGCTCACAGAAAGGAGGTCGAGCTCATGGCGCCACTTATGCAGACAAATGTTGATCTCTATACACCAATAAGCCTATTTGCAGTCATGTCAGACACATTCAGCCTGAAGTTTCATTGACTGGCATAGAATTATCTTCAGTGATGAGTCTCGTTTCAAACCGACTGTCACCTGGCATACAGCCAGACAGCTGGGAGCGATGGTCTGCAGTGCCATTTCATTTCATAGCAGGACTCGTTTGGCTGTCATCACTGGCACCCTTATAGCACCATGGTATGTCAGTGATATTCAATGGTGTGCCTTGTTGCCCATAATGGCAAGCCATCCTCTGTTCACATTTCAACAAGATAATGCCCATGTGCACACAGCAAGAGTTTCTACTGCTTGCGCTTCATACTTTCCAAACCCTTCCTTGGCCAGTAAGTTCACCAGATCTCTCTCCATTTGAGAATGTTTGGAGCATTATGGGTAGGGCCCTTCAACCAGTTCAAGATTCTGATGATCTAATGCACCAGTCAGACAGCATTACACACAACATCCCTCAAGAGGACATCCAACAACTCTGTCCATCAATGCCAAGCTGAATAATTGCTTTCATGAGGGCCAGAGGTAGACCAACGTGTTATTTACTTGCTCAAACCATGAAGCTCTTTTTCTTGAATAAATCATCCAATTTTTCTGAAATTATAATCATTTGTTTGTCTGTAACATAGACCAGTTTCTGTACCATTTGGAGAATTCTTTTGTGGTGCATTATTTCTTTCTTTCTTTTTTTAATGTATTTAAATGCTGATGAAATTTGTTGTCAAGAGCACATGGTAATTTGAATAAAAGAAAGAGTTTGAAGTAACAATATCAGAAGGAAAAAAATTGTCAGCACTTCTGTCTAGTGGTTCGAACATTGGCACTGAAAGGAGTGAAACACACAGCTATAAAATTTTTTGACTATCTTCCCATGTGGGTTAAAATGATTTCTGCTTAGCCCCTCTTCCACCAAAGAAGAATTCTTGAATAGAAATAAGTAGTAAATTACAAATTTGTAAACAACCAGCATCCAGCCATGAGAATTGTAAGAGTGTGCACTTATACTACACATACCACATAATGTACTTTAGTTTGAATCCATTTTGCTCCTGGAGGAGTCAACATATAATCTGTCCCCTCCCCTCCCTCCTTCTACCTCAATTTACTTATAGAGATATGCATATTCTGCAAGCAAAGCTAGCATAAACAGTTATCATCATGCAATTTTAGCAGCTGTTTTTCAGGCAGTTATATTTCCAGATACATTTTATACAGTCTTTCTCCATTTCTCTGCCACAGAGCTACTCACAAAGATAATAGATGAACCACTTCATGAACTTCAGCATGATGGTGTAGCTGTACGTTATCAACTTCAGTTAATCAGTAGAATGAAAAACCAGTCCAAAGTTGCAAAATTTTTTTTGACTCAACAATAAACACAAGTTACAACTGATTGCTGAATCTTTCTTATCAGCTGAAATAAGTACAGCCACTGAGCACCTCCAGATGGACTAAAATTTTAAAAAATTATTAAGTGGTTCTCAGTAAATGGCTTCTCCCTAAATTCTGAATAAAACACACTATATTCAGTTCTGCGCAACAGTGTCATACTAGCTATTGATGTAGCACATGAGCAACAGCAAACAGGGTAGAATGCTCTGAATTTTTGGGTGTACATACTGATGAAAGCATTAGCTGGAAGAAGCATACCGCTTAGCTTCTCAAACAATTAAGTACAGTTACTTTTGCTCTTCATATAATTGCCAATCTTTGAAATTGTGATGGACTCTACAACTAGTTTTGGGCTGAGACCCATTTTCAAATGATAGTAAAAAATAGTATTTCTGATGATGTGAAAATCAAGTCAGAAATATGCAACGAAAAGTATGTATGTGCATTTTTGCCATGGTTCATTGCACATTTTTGATGTGGTTTTCACATCTTCAGAAATACTGTTTTTTACTATGTTACAATGATTTGAAAATGGGTCGCAGCCTAAAACTAATCATCAAGTGAATAAAAAAAGAAAAATTTGCGACTTCAGACTGGTTTTTCATTGTACTGATAGGTGAACTAGGCAGTCCCCTATTGCCGCAAAATTTGGGAGCACCAAATTTTTTTGGCAAAAATGATAAGAAAATGGTTTTCCTCTCCATTTGCATTTTGAGCACCTGACCAGCCTCTTGGCATGCAAATTTCATTCCAGTGGTTAAAAACAAATATTGACCATTTTAGCTCATAAAAAGTACTGGCTGTCCTAATTTTATCCCTTCACCAATGGCTGCTGCTCATCACTGTCTTCCTCATTAATGTGAGATGCATAGATTAAGTGTCCAATTCACACCTCGACTCGCTAATGACTTTGCAAACATTTAGGAAACTGAGTAGAGACCCCACAGCAAAAGTTCTTAGACTGTTACACTGTTCATAAAAACTTCCTCTACTGAAAAGAGAGTTCAGAAAAAACTGTTCAATTCAGTTGCACTACCACAAGGACTTTATGGGTTGCCAAAGGTGCACAAAGAATACATTCCTCTAATACCTAGAGTGTGTGCTATTGGTTCACCCACCTATTCGATTGCCAAGTTCTTGATGACATGATTACTGTTCTCGACAACATTATTACCACCATATGTGGGTCAAACAGATTTGTATATCAAGAATTTGGCACATTTTATTTCTGACAGCGTAAGTTTACATTTAACAACTTTCCAAAGTACTTCTGATAACAGAAATCAAAGTTTTATCAATAGGAAAATTAAACTGATGAAATGTACAAGTATAAGGAGGAATAATGTGTGCCCAGTACTTACATGGAGTGAAATTGCTTGTAGCTGTTGACAGAAATATTAGAAAGTTGCAAAGACTGTACCCAGCTTTTGTAACTTGCATAGCAGTTTCTCGGGAAAGAAAGGTGGATAAGTTGCGGAAGGTTGGGATGGAGGAATTGGCTGCTCAGCCTCTAGGCTGAGAGGGACCCACCTCGTCTGAGGACAAGGACTGAAGGCATCAGAGAAAAGAGAGGATCAAAGATAGGACATTGTCATCTCTGAGTCAATTAAAGCAGAAGAGATGTGGAAAGAGGAATGGATAGTACAACTTGGAACTTAGAGGAATGCATGAATGTTAAAAAGGAAGGAGGGCAGGGGGGAGTAGAAAGTTAATAGACAGGTATAGTTCTAATTTTACAAGCATTTTTGTTCCCTTAAGTTTATTAGTTACATGTTTCACAGATCATTTGAACAATCCTTTCACTGAAATTATGTGGAATGAGTCAGTTAAGATGATGTATACATATCATTAATATTAACATTAATGAACATGTTATTTTTTACTCTTATACATGCAACTACACTTAAAAACTAGGATGCTACTTCTTAAATAATAATTCATCTATGAAACAGAATGAGTTGTCTGGTAGAAATGATTTTAGATTAGATTTAAAACTTTCTTTGCTACCTGTCAGACATTTTGTCATTGATTAAATGATCAAAATATTTCTTGCTGCATATTGACACCTTTAACAATTGGTAATAAATGTCATATTTTTCCTCCAATGTTATAGCAATGAGCATCAGTGTTGTTCTCAAGTTGTCATGGATTATTTATGACTAATTTCATTAGCAAATGTATGCATTGTGATGGTGCAGTTAAAATGCCCAGCTCCTTGAAGAGGTACCTACATGATGACCATGTGCAATCATCACATATCATTCCTACTGTTCACTTTTATGGAATCCGTACTTTATTTCTGAGGGAAAATTATTCTGTAAGACATTACTGAGTGAAAATATGCAAAATATGACAAGGTATTAATTAGTTTGTTTCAAAGATTAGCAATTATATGCAGAGCAAAAGTAACTGTTCTTAATTGTTTGAGAAGCTAAGCAGCATGCTTCTTCCAGCTAATGCTTTCATCGGTATGTACACCTAAAAATTCAGAGCATTCTACCCCGTTTTCTGTTGCTCATGTGCTACATCAATAGCTGGTATGACACTGTTGCGCAGAACTGAATATAGTGTGTTTTACTGAAAATTTAGGGAGAGTCCATTTACTGAGAACCACTTAATAATTTTTTTAAAATTTTGCTCCATCTGGAGGAGCTCAGTGGTTGTACTTATTTCAGCTGATAAGAAAAGAAAGATACAGCAATCAGTTGTAACTTGTGTTTATTGTACCAAATTTACATCTAGAGTTCTGTCACTGCAGGAGATAAAGTTAACACATTTCAGTTGTTATTTGGCACAGCCTTCATAGACTATCCATGTCAACAGTTCAAACAGTCAGAAATTGAAAATATTGTCAATAATCATTTTTTAAATGTTGTGGAGAAAATAGGATCTAGATCTTCACTAGAAGAGGCAAGCCTACTAATAGAAGAGGCCATACCTGTGCAGTTTGAAACAACTGTAATTCCACCAACCTCTCCCTCTGAAATCAGTAAAATAATAAACTCACTGAAAAGTAAAAGCTCTTACGGAATTGATGGCATTTCCAGCAAGGTACTTAAAGCTTGTTCCCCACAGATTAGTAGGATTCTCAGCCACGTATGTAATAGCTCTTTGTAGCAGGGTGTTTTCCCCGATAGACTGAAATATGCCATTGTAAAACCATTGTATAAAAAGGGAGATACGTCGGATGTCAACAACTACCGCCCAATCTCTCTTCTGACAGCTCTATCAAACATTTTTGAGAAAGTAATTTATTCAAGAGTAGCCTCCCATATTTGTAAAAATAAAGTACTAACAAAATGTCAGTTTGGTTTTCAGAAAGGCTTTTCAACAGAAAATGCTATATACACTTTCACTGATCAAATATTAAATGCTCTGAATAACCGGACATCACCCATTGGTATTTTTTGTGGTCTCTCAAAGGCCTTTGATTGTGTAAATCATGGAATTCTTTTAGATAAGCTAAATCATTATGGTTTGAGTGGAGCAGTGCACAAATGGTTTAATTCACACTTAACTGGAAGAATGCAGAAAGTTGAAATAAGTGGTTCATGTAATGTTAAAACAACAGCTGATTCCTCAAACTGGGGGGCTATCAAGTATGTGGTCCCACAGGGTTCGGTCTTAGGTCCTTTACTGTTCTTGATATACATTAATGACTTACGATTCCACATTGATGAAGATGCAAAGTTAGTTCTTTTTGCTGATGATACAAGTATAGTAATAACATCCAAAAACCAAGAACTAAGTGATGCAATTGTAAATGATGTTTTTCACAAAATTATTAAGTGGTTCTCAGCTAATGGACTCTCTTTCAATTTTGATAAAACACAAAATATACAGTTCTGTACAGTAAATGGCACAACTCCAGTAATAAATATAGACTTTGAACAGAAGTCTGTAGCTAAGGTAGAATTTTCAAAATTTTTAGGTGTGTCCATTGATGAGAGGTTAAACTAGAAGCAACACATTGATGGTCTGCTGAAATGTCTGAGTTCAGCTACGTATGCTATTAGGGTTGTTGCAAATTTTGGTGATAAGAATCTCAGTAAATTAGCTTACTATGCCTACTTTCATTAACTGCTTTCATGTGGCATCATATTCTGGGGTAATTCATCATTGAGTAGAAAAGTATTCATTGCTCAAAAACGTGTAATCAGAATAATTGCTGGAGCCCACCCACGGTCATCCTGCAGACATCTACTTAAGGATCTAGGGATCCTCACAGTATATATATTCACTTATGAAATTTGTTGTTAATAATCCAACCCAGTTCAAAAGTAATAGCAGTGTGCATAGCTATAACACCAGGAGAAAGGATGATCTTCACTATGCAGGGTTAAATCTGACTTTGGCACAGAAAGGGGTAAATTATGCTGCCACAAAAGTCTTTGGTCACCTACCAAACAACATCAAAAGCCTGACAGATAGCCAACTAACATTTAAAAATGAATTAAAAGAATTTCTAGATGACAACTCCTCCTACTCATTAGCTGAATTTTTAAATATAAATTAAGGGAAAAAAAACAACAACTTAAACATTAGTGTCATGCAATATTTTGTGTAATGTAATATCATATCTTGTACAGATATCTTTTATTAACATGACACGTTCCACATCATTACGAAGTGTCGTATTCATGATCTATGCAACAAGTATTAATCTAATCTAATCTAATCAAACTCTTGATATGTATAGTCCAAGAATGCTATGTCAAATAATGACTGGAATGTGTTAACTTTGTCTCCTGCATTGAAGGTTGTCACTCTGTGACTGAAATCTAGATCTGAAACAATAAACACAAGTTGTGATTGGTTGCTGTACCTTCTATCATCACTTAATAATTTTTTGGAAAACATCATCAAAAATCTCTCCTGTCACTTTACTCTATGCAGTGGTTTCCATCCTTTTCTGTATGTTGCCCCTCATTGCAACCCCAGAATACCTTATGCTCCCCTATGTTAATTTCTTTACTTTATTTATTAATTTTTTGCATCTTTTGAAAAACTTTATTTGACAATAACACTTTAGTAAAAAGAGGGTCATCAAATGTAGAGTATTACAAAACTACAGTATTTCAAAGAATATAGTGCCCAAAATAGAAATGTCTTTATATCAAACAATGGAAAATCCAGGATGGAATGTAACAATACCAGAGAAGGAAAGTTGCTACTCACCATATAGCGGAGATGCTGAATCGCGATAGGCACGTGTGAATCTTTTTAAATGTCTTTATATCATACATAATTAAATACCTAAACATATTGTTTTCACTTAACCAACACTTTTTACAACAAACCTTTTTTTTGTGATGAGTCACAAGAGAAATTCAGAACATAAATGAAACTCTAGATTTTTTTTTTTTTTTTCTTTAGACAGCTCATGAAAATTTGGTTTCAAACTTGTTAAAGCACATCTAATGTCATTCTCCACAGCCAGATGACTGTGGTGTTTTGTTTTCATGATGGCTTCTGTCAAGAATCTGGTCTGACATAGAGATGTAGATAAGAACTATACGAGCCATTTTAAGGTTTCCTTTGTCACTACTGGATAAATAGGAAGTACACTAGCCTAAAATCGTTCTAACCTAGTTTGCTGAAGCTGTTCTTTAGCACTCAAATCATGTTTCAGTTCAGTTGCATCTTCATGTATTACATAAAAAAGTGAAGCACATCAGTATTGAAGGGTATTCTTGCAAATTTGCACTACCAGTCATCTGAAGACAAATGAGGAGAACTAAGTTTTAACTCTTCTTGAAGGTGTTCCAAGTGTTCACTGATGACAACTCTCCACTTATTAGCATTGTGCTGTTGCACCTCTAGAAGTTCATTGAATGAGAAATTAGTAAAGGGAGCATCCAGGTGACACTCACATAGTTGTGTTTTTCCCAAGAAGGCACACATGGTGTCATTGGCAAACATTATTGTGGTGTTTCTACCTTGTAGTTTCAAATCCAGATTATTGAGGGTTTCAAAGAAGTCCACAACATATGCTAGGGAAAATATAGAGCTGTCATCAGTGAATGAACGATTAAGCCCAACTTTCCCTTGATTCAAAAAAATTAGTTCTGCCCCCATTTTCAATTCATTAGCCTGCTAAGTATACTATCCTTCAAAAGCCACCAGACTTGTGTATGAAAGATTAAAGATTGGTGTTCAACACTATGATCATTAAATAGGACTCAGGAAAAAAGTGTGTTCACAGCACCTGACAATTTTATTAACCACACTGATAGCCAATTTCAGTGCAGTGTTCAGTTTCTCAGACAAAGCTTTTGATGCTTGTTTGTGGATCATACAGTGGGAAACAGTAAGATAATGATTCTCTTTCTTTGGCAGTGCTTAGGAACCTAACATGGTTGATGCGCCATCAGTACAGATTCCCATAACTCTGTCTCAAGTCAAACCATTTTCAATTAAAATGCATTAATGGCAGAAAATACATCAGAACCTTTTGAGGTTGTTCCCAGGTTTTTGGAAAACAATAATTCTTTCATTATTTTCTCCAGGTCCACAAATCAGCACTATCTTATTGAGTGACACTGGTATTGTTGATTTATATCAGTACACTTGTCACACTGCAAAGTCAAAAATGGAGACTTTTCAGTCTTTTAACTATCTGTACTTTTACAGTACAGTCAGGACCATTTCTTCAATCCTACAATGCACACTGTTGTCTGAAAGAGGTATCATGTCCATTTTTCACTGAATATCTTCTCCAGAAACAATTCTGATTACAGTGAGAATGCAAGGTTTGATTAATGTCTGAATGATATTATGAGGTTCTCATATGATGCTTCAATAACTTCTTGATTTTCCTGCTGAAAGAGCCCACCAAAATCATTTCATGTGATTTAAAGAATTTCTTTTTCCAACAGAAAACTGTTTTTATTTTTCAACACTGGGTCACCTGTTGTTAAATGATGTTCAGATGCACTGGCTGCAATAAGTCATTACTGAGAATATATGACTCACAACACACTGTGACAGTCGGACATTTTCATTTTCAATATATGTGAATCCACACTTAATACATTCTTCATTATACAATCTTCTTTTAGCAAACATACAAAACCCATAAAATACTATTTATTTCTATAGAGTGCAACAGTTGTAATACTGAGTTATGAATGCAGAACATAGACTGAAGAATTTGTTGTGTTAGCAATAATTTGGTGTTGTGTGAGGCAAAACGGATGCTGGTAAATCTACAAAATATGTTCTCAATAACTGTAATAGGAATACAAAAATGTTTACCCATCTAATCACATGTATCTGCTTTCTTATGAGCAGTCTGCATCCCCCTATAAAACTCTCACACCATGTTGGTAACCACTGCTCTAAGGAGATTTGTTATGATACTAGTATCATCTATGAAGAGTACCAGTTCTGCTTTTTGAATGTTAAGTGGAAGGTAATTCACATATATGGAATTTGATCAAGAAGTAATAAGAATTTTTGTTTTTCTTTAAGAATATTTATTTATCATCTTTGTCCCCTTCCAAGTAATCCCTCTCAGATGTAATACACTTATGTCAGTGATTTTTCCAGTCTTGGAAGCACTTCTGGAACTCCCTTTTCTTTATAGTGTTCAGCTCCTTCAGTGATTCTGTTTTTATCTCATCAATGGTGGAAAAATGACATCCTTTCATGAAATGGTATAATACTGTAGCAACAGCCATTATTTCGATATTGTTTTATAAGGCAACCAGTTTTGATGTTCCAGTAAAGTCCCCTTCACCCTGTCACATAAATGATACCAAGTACCACTCACATTAGTCAAGGCACCAATGTCCAGCAGACTTATCTTATGCCTTATCTTATGAATGCACGAGTGGTACCTAGTGTCATTCATCTGAAAAACCTGAAGACGATGTGAGGGGAACATCAAAACTTGTTGCCTGACAAAACAATATCAAAACAATGGCTGTTGGTATAGTATTATTAAATTTCATTGACCAGTAACTGTCCCATGCTCCTGAGCCCAAGATGGTGTTACATTTATGTCCTTTCATGGTTCTTTTCAGGAATAGAAAGGAGTTGCAGGGGGCCATGGCATGGCACATACAGTGGAACGAACATTGAGGTGTGAGTGGGAGCATTATCATAATGTGATTCCCATGAATGATTTTGCCACAGTTCTGATCCTTTCCTTGGGATTTCTTCATGCAAACAGTGCATTACCTCCACATAGTATTCCATGTTGACCGTACAACCATAAGGCAAAAAATCATGATCCACTATTCCATTGTAATCAAAGAAAACAGTGAGAAGAAACTTCATTTGTGATCATGCTTATCGAATTTTTTTTCGGTCTGGCTGTTCAGGCAGTTTCCATTGGAATGACTGGGCCGTGGCTTCAACATCATACCTTTAATCCTTCTCATAATATTGTTACATTCCATCCTGGATTTCCCATTGTTTGATACCTTTATGGCATGCACCAAAGTATATGCTGACATCATCAACAACCTCTCTGATGGTGATTTGTTAATTTTCCAGAACCATTTTTTTTTTATTTCTTCCATATTGTCATCAGTAATTGATATGCCAGGGGATCCAGGACAATCACTGTCTTCATCATATCATCTTGACCCTCATTGAAACATTTATAACATTCATAATCTTTTGTCCTACTCATAATAGATTCACCAAAAGTCAAAGTCAGCATTTAATATGTGGTGCTGCACTTTCTTCCATTTTTCCAGCAATGTTAATGCAAATTCTTTCATCCATCTTTTTCAAAAGTAAAAATTTGCAAAGCACTCTAAAACACACATAACCTTTTCGACCAGCAACAACAAACTAAATATTCAAATCAGCTGAAAATGGAAACCTGTAAAACTGGCTGTATTTTATTATTTAAGGCTTGTAATATTTGGTGAGTGAATGTATAAGTAGCATTCTCAGCTGACCACCCTTCTGGATTCCAAACTGTGATATACTATGTGAACTGTTTCTACTTAAATGAGAGACTACTCTTCAATGCATCAATTTTTTGAATATTTTGGAAAAATCTGGCAGTAAGGAAACTGGACGCCGATTATTTAACTTTTTCTTGTCACATTTCTTATTAGGAGGTTTAACATATTTTGATCTGTCTGGAAAAATTCCCAGCGTCAACAGTGGATTATGTATATCACTAAGAACATTAGTTATTAAGTAGAACAAATTAAGTTAGAACAAATTTTCAGAATTCTGTTCGAAATGCCATTAACACCATATGAACTAGAATTTTATAAATATATTAATTTCAGCAAAGGATTTTGATGCCACTTCTAGATGCTTAAAGTTTTGTGGAATATTTTTAATATATTCCCTTGCTTCTTCAATTGAACAACTTATTCCTACTTTTGCTGCTGCATTTAGAAAGTGATTGTTAGAAGTATTTGCAATATCTATGAGGGTCATTCAATAATTAAAGTGACAATTTGGTCTGGGGAAAAAACTGTTCATAGGTCAAGTTTGGTACTTTTATGGCTTTAAGTTGGCATCACTAGGATGAGCCCTGATCAGCTGTTTTGTTTATAATCTCAAAAATACATTTCAAGATGGTGACTCTGCTTGAAACATCCACATTAGTTGAACAATGTTCTGTTATTCGTTTTTTACTTGCTGAAGGCGAGAAACCAATGAATATATACTGTAGAATGTCTAAAGTTTATGGTGAAGGTCATATGAATTGTGCAAATTTTTACAAGTGGGTAGAGCAGTTCAAAAATGGTCACAACTCAGTGACTGACAAACACCGTTCTGGCCAACCAGTTGCAGTTTCAACTCCCTCACTTGAAAGTCGAATTGATGCTGACTGCTGTGTGACTGTGGAAATGATAGTAGATAAGGTTCGAATTAGTACTGGTACAGTTCACAAGATTATTTGTAACAAGCTGAAGTACTGCAAAATGTGGAAGATGGGTCCCAAAGGAGTTGACGTGCCTACACACTAAACAAGGTTGAAAATGTGCACAGAGCAAAAGGAACATTATGAAAGAGAAGGTGAGCACTTACTCAACAAAATTTTAACTTGTGATGAAATTTGTGTTCACTTCTATGAGCCAGAATCAAAAAGACAAAGCATGGAGAGGAAGCACCCCAACTCACCTGTCAAGAAAAAATTCAAAACCCAAGCATCAGCAGGAAAGGTGCTTTGGGATTGTGAAGGTCCAGTTTTCTATGATTATCTCAAAGAGCACCGTACAATGAACAGCCAATAGTATTCGGATTTGCTTTTAAACAAAGTATAGCCAACTATGAGAGAGAGACGTCGTCAGTCTCAGAGGAGAGGTGTGATTCTCCAGTAGGACAACGCACGTCCTCACATTGCTCAACTAACCTGTGAAATCATCAACAAAATGGACTGGGAAGTACTGCCTCATCCCTCTTTCAGTCCTGATTTAGCACCTAGTGATTTCCATTTGTTTGGCACACTGAAGGAGGCATTACGTGAGAAGAGGTTCCAGGATGACGAGGACGTGAAAAAGTTTGTGGGAAATTAGTTCAAACATCGAGGTAAAGAGTTCTTTGCAGCTGGAATAAAAGAGCTTGTAGCCTGTAGGAACAAGTGCATAAATGTTCAATGGAATTATGTCGAAAAGTAGAAGTAGTATCATTTTCTAAAAATAAATGCTTTTTTCTCCAAACCAATTTGTCTCTTTAATTATTGAATGACCCTCATAAATTATCAATCACAACATTTTCATTTAATTTGTTATGGTATATTGTAGACTAGCTGTCTGTCCTGCCTCCTGTTTGATCACATCTCATGGAGTTTTACTCTTATTATCTGCATTATTAATTTAAAATGCCCTAATTATGCATGTCTATGCATAATTAGGGCATTTTAATGACTTTCCGTAAAATAACAGATGTAAAAGAAAGTGTAGTGCTATAGATACAGAGATGCTGAATTAAAAGTGTTTGGCTGCCAAGAGAGCAATGCCTGATGCTTCAATGCCTACCATAGCAGAATACTGTCAAATGACATTTCACAAAATCCAAGAAATTCTGGTTGTTGTAAAGGCTGCTAATGGCACCAAAGTTAGTGTCCAGTTCCTATCGAATGAGACAAGAAATGAAATTGAGGGTAGCAAACTAAAAGCTCAAATGCTTAACTCCATTTTCAAATGTTCCTTTACAACAGGAAACACAGGATAATTGCCCAAATTTAATCCTCGTACCACTGAAAGGATGAATGAAATAAGTATTAGTGTCAGTGGTGATGAGAAACAATTTTGGGCCTCGATGGGGTCCCTGTCATATTCTATACTGAATATGCAGCCAAGTTAGCCCCTCTTCTCACTATAATCTATCATAGATCCATCAAACAAAAAAACTGTGCCCAGTTCTTGGAAAAAGGCACAGGGCATACTCATCTTTAGGAAGGGTAGTAGAAGTGATTCATAAAACTATTGTCCAATATCGTTGACATCAATTTGTTGTAGAATCTTAGAACATATTCTGAGCTTAAACATAATGAGGTATCTTGAACAGAATGATTTCCTCAATGCCAACCAGCAAGGTTTTAGAAAACATCGATTATGTGAAACCCAATTCGCACTTTTTTCACATGACATATTGAAAGCTCTGCATCAAGAAAACCATGTAAATGCAGTATTTCTTGACTCAGTACAACACCTATGCTTATTTTCAAAACTACAGTCATATAGGATATCAAGTGAAATTTGTGACTGGATTGAGGACTTTTTGGTAGGGAGGACACAGCATGTTATCTTCAATGGAGAATCATTGTCAGATGTAGAAGTAACTTTGGGTGTGCACCAGCTGTTCATGTTTTATATTAATGATCTCGCAGACATTAATAATAAAATCAGGCTTTTTGCAGATGATTCAGTTATCTATAATGAAGTACTGTCTGAGAGAAGCTGCATAAGTATTCAGTCTGATCTTGATAATGTTTCAACTTGCCCCCAAGTGTTCAGAAATGTTAAATTTTGCACTTCACGAAATGAAAAAACTTAGTATCCTATGACTATAATATCAATGAGTCACTGTTGGAATTGGCCAACTCTTACAAATACCTGGGTGTAACACTTTGTAGAGATATTTATTGGAATGACCACATAGGGTCAGTCATGGGTAAAGCAGGTGGTAGACTTCGATTTATTGGTAGAATACTGGTGGAGTGCAGTAAGTCTACAAAAAAATTGCTTACAAATCAGTCATGTGACCCATCCTAGAATATTGCTCTAATGTGTGGGACCTGTACCAGATAGGAGTAACAGGGGATATTGAACTTATATGCAGGAGGGCAGCACGAATGGGTACAGGTTTGTTTAATCCTTGGGAGAGTGTCACAGAGAAACTGAAGGAACTGAATTGGCAGACTCTTGTAGCCAGATGTAAACTATCCCAAGAAAGACTATTAACAAAGTTTCAAGAACCAGCTTGTAAGGATTATTCTATGGATATACTACAGCCCCCTAGGTATCTCTCACGCAGGGATCGTGAGGATAAGATTAGAGTAACGGAGGCATTCAAACAATCATTCTTTCCACACTCCATATGTGAATGGCACAGTAAGAAAACCTAATAACTTGTACAATGGGATGTACCCTTTGCCATGAACCTCATGGTGGTTTGATAAGTATAGATGTAGTACAGTATTTTCTGTAGTTTGCAAATAAGATTGGTTCTTCAGTTATTCTGGCAAATATATAAATTTTTCTCTTGCTCTTAAATGAGATTTTAATTCCCTTAGTTCTCCACAGATAACCTATTTTTTAATGGAACTTTTGGCTAATTTAATAGGAAAGTAACTTTCAAATATTGACACAAATATGGAAGAAACTGAACTGACATTAACATCTCTTTCTGTATATACATTATCCCATACAACCCGTTTCAACTTTTTCTTAGAACACAATATCCTGTTCTCATTAATAAGCCTGACTGCTCTGTATGAAGCTGCCTCAGGAGTGTAAGATCTATTGTTTATTTCCATTAATTGCGCATCATGATCTGACAGTCCATTAACAACGAGGTACACACTAACTGTTTCAACATGAGAAATGTGCATAAAAGTGTTATTGGTTGGGACCATACTATCTTACTTCACATGAGTTGCAAATGTAACCTCTGAAATGAGATTGAATTAGGCAAACAATGATTCCAGTTCATTTTTCTTACTGTATCTTAAGAAATTTATATTGAAATCTCCACAAACTGTTAACTGTTTCTTCTTGTCTGACAGGTAGCTCAATGATGCATCTAGTTCTCACATAAACAGCTGAAAGCTTCCTAGAGGGCATCTGTAGACAATTACCAGAGAAGTATTCTGCACAACTCACAAGCACATGCTTTTAGATTCTGATCTACACAAAACCCATTTGTTTCAATGTTTTTAACTTGGTGTCCAACTTTTATGTATGTTGCAACTCCTCCTTTTTCCATGTTAACTCTACACGAAAATTATACTAGTCTATAATTACTGATATTTAACGTCTCCATCTGTGTGGTTACATGTTGTTAATAGATTGTTAATTTCATGTTAATTGCAACAAGCTTAGCTTCTAATGTTAGAGTCAATAATATAGAACATTGAGCATACAAGTTTGAACAGTTCAGTTATTTTGTAATTTGGTTTGTTAGTAACACTGCAGACTATTGAAAACTCAACATAAAATATTTAATCTTTAAATGACCTTTAATAGCAGTAGTAGTAGTAGTTGTTGAAGGGGGTGGCGGCAGTGGTGGCGGTGGTGGTGGTGATGCTGCTGCTCCTCCTTCTTCTGCTGCTTCTTCTTCTTCTTCTTTTGTTGGTAGTGTTGTTGTTGTTGTTGGTAGTGTTGTTGTTGTTGTTAGTGTTGTTGTTGTTGTTGTCGTCGTCTCTGCTGCTGTGGCTGCTGCTGATGATGACGACGACGATGACGATGATGACACTGCCAACGTTGGCTCTGCATCCACATTAGATACCACAGCTGTAGTCACTACTGTTGTAAGCATCCCCAGTTCTGTCTCTGTAGTACTTGTTACACTGAAAACTGCTTGTGTTTCTTGAGACAAACTTCCGTGTATCATTACAACACTTGTATTTCCACTTTTCTGGAGAGGAACATGTGGAGGCTTCTCCACAATTTCAGGACTCTGTCCATCAGTTGTAGATGTGGGGCTACCTGAATTATTACTCAGGTAAACTGTTGTCTTCCCTGAAGTAATAGAACATTTTATTAAAATATGTCTTTCTTTGTTTTTTTTATTTATCACAAGTGTTTACAATGTTGTAAGTGAAAATTTACAATGCTTAGAAGTGGGATTAGTAACTGAACTTTTATTGTAGACCTACAAGAAGGCTGATAGGCATGCAACTAGCAATATGGGCCTAGGCACGAGAGCTCGATACTGTAGTCTGGGCTACTGCCAGCAATACACTAGGCATCGCCACCCACGTGCCATCTTGTACCCAGCTAGTTACTGGAACAAGGGACACTTCAGCATATGGTGTATGTGACACTTGCAACAGCAGCGACAGCAGCAGCAGCAGCAGCAGAGCAGCAATGCCACAACAAACCCTCTTTGCTGCACATAAATACTGGCCATCCAGCTGGATCGATCATTCATCAAAGTGGAGAGTCGTCGAGTTGTCAACCGCATAGTGCCAATTTCTGCTGTGAGGTCACTGCCACTGTATTGCCATCCCAACTGGACCTCCTGCCAGAGGGTTTGGCCACTGCCAGATGGGTCAAGGATAGAACTGAGGCCGACGTAGCCACCGAGCCACTGGGGCACTCGCCACGGCCAATCACTTTCAGCTAGCTGCTGGTCCGAGATTCTCTCCCTCGACATCTAAGCCTGTCTCACACCATGGCTGGGTGGGTCTCTCCTGCCTAGAAATCTGTGTGCCATTTTCAGCTCCCACATCAGCCCGGCTTAGCTCAGCCACTGGGCGGGGGACGTAGACTGCCCGAGGTCTCACTACGCCTCGGCTGCCCTGAGCACAGCGTGCCCATCAGGGTTTGTGGGTGTACATTCACATTCCAGTACCAGAAGATGTAGGTTTGAGCTTTTCGTATTAACTGTTTGAGTAATAAAGGGATTGTACAAAATTTAAACAGCTTCTGGCTCAGCCCAAACCGCCATCCTCCAGTAGAACATATCCACACCCTCTAAAAGTAGTGTCAGAAATAATGGTGGAGACCACAGTAGTGGTTCGACATTCCAATCATGAAAGAGCGATGATGGCAGAAGCAGTGGGGAAAAAACAAGGTCTGACTTCAAGTTTTGGTTTGGGCCTGTATGGTTATTTCTTTCTCCTTCCTTTGAACTTTGAGAAAATTGTTATTTTGTGTTTTGGTAGTAACAGAAAGTAATCAAAATGGCATGATGTAGAAAGCAGGAAGCATTTCAACATCTGTGTGATCATGATGCTCAAGTGTGACCTGATAATTTAGAGTCACAGTGCTAATGTACTGACAGTTGCAAAAATGGGAGAATGGAATGCAGGGTCAGTTCGAGAACATTTTTCCACACAAATGACTATGATTTGCCACCCTTCCTCAACCCTCTTCCCTCATACACTTTCACCCACTCGAGTAGTCACCATTATTTGTGAAACATGCTGCATACAAATATTGCACTTTGGTGCCTCTGGCATCCCTGTCAGCTTGGCGCCCCCAAGTGGTGGCTTGTGTCACTTGGGACTTAAACTGGCTCCGATAGAATGACAAGCAGTAACTAACAAGGGAAACTCCTCATTGCACTCTCCTCAGAGTCAGTGGTAAGAGGGCCCAGTAGACAGCTCGTGAAGAACTGATCACAAATCAAGCATGAAAAAGGGAAGGAGTGCTGGACTGTGGGAAAAAAAAGCAAAATGGAAACAGTGAATGGAGCAAGGAGAAGAAGTTCAATATAAAGCTGCATGTAAAAGCAATGGCATTGTGGTTAATTGATTCCAGTGTTCGACTACCGAGATGGCTAGCCATGTTCAAACTGCTCTCTTGTGCCAATTTTTATTTTTCGCTGTTCGCATTATCTAATTTGTGTCTGTGTCGATGCGTAATGTCTGTTTGCGACAGCGAAGTGTAAGCGTAGGGACCTATAATGACAGTATTCTGCACAACTACTCTATTAGCAGCTGAAACAAAGTGGCTCTCGAATGGATACTGCAAACGTTTCACGACAAGGCAATAAGTCAATAGAATCCTCCACCAGAAAACACATGTGGTGTATTATACATGGCATTAGTGACAGAACATGGGTCATACAACAGGAATCTCTTATCGACACTGCTAATTTGTATGACTAGTAAGTGAGTGAGATATGCCTCCTTGCCCGGTATAGGTGTTCATATGAATGTGAACGGGATTACTTCCAAGGAAATGATGAAAACATAATATTTTGTCACATAAGCTGCAACAAATGAATGCAAGAGTTTCAAAACAACACAGTTCTCTGTGCTCTGTCAAAACACTTGTTTTTAACATTTTTGTAGTTGTGTTCCAGTTTGGAGGTCTTGACTCTTGAATTCCTTTGTTGTAACATAGTTCACACCCATTTATTTGTTGTTTTCATTTTTGTGAGACGTCTATGCGGTATCTCGCCCACTCTCACTATTCATCACGTTTACTTGTGATGGTAACGAATTGTTACCGCATGGCTCATATTCTGTAACCAATGTATAGTATGAAAACTGCCAAGACTACAGAAAGAGAACAAACATTTCAATTACCAGACAGACAAATCATAATTTTGTGAGAAAAATAAATGACATGAGGGAGTTTCGAACACAGTTCGCCCGCTTGGCAGTCCAACATAGTTACCATTTACTACAGCGCCGTTGCTGCTTAAGGCTGCTCTTTATTGCACTTCTTGTTCTTGAACAGTTCACTGTTCCTATTTTGCTTTTTTTTTCATAGTTCAGTACACCTTCTTCCTGTTTTCATGCTTGATCTGTGTTCAGTTTTTGACACACGTAACCACTGGACCATCTTACCACTAAATCTGAGGGGTGTGTGTGATGGGGAGTTTCCCTTTTAAGTAGCAGCTTAATGGTACAGCAAAAGACAGGGAGAGTCTGTAGAAAGTATTGTTGATTAACTTAGGAAATTGAACATTAGTAGATACTATTCAGTTAATGGATGACGCAAATACCAACATGGCCAATCTTGAAGATAGCATTAACAAAGACAGATGCAGGTCCCAAAACAAGGGAAAAGATGGTGGCCTTTGCCACACAAAAATTATGTTCTCTAATTTTCATCAACCTGATCGCATTCGGTAGAATCATGGGAAACCTCAGTGTGGGAGGCGTGAGAAAGTTGGACATTCAAAAAGAGAATCTCTATGCAGATTTCCACAGGCACAATGAAGCTAGCCATAGTGTAGAGCTCGCAGTGTGGCCTTAAACAAAAAAGAGAAAGATGCGGCCACTGTGTAGCTTTTCCAGCACACAACTGCTCGCAACTGTGCAGTCACCCAGACTTGAAATGCAATCCACAATATGAAGCTTGGATTGCACCACTTGTCCAAGTCGCTTACAGTCACAAGGCACGGGCCAATCTAGTTTCACCATGATTACATTCAATGATGACAGATTGTACGTACTAGATCACTTCACCAACAGGTTTACCGCTGCAAACGTCCGCCCCTGGTAGCTGAGTGGTCAGCACGACGGAATGTCATACCTAATGGCCCAGGTTCGATTCCCAGCTGGGTCGGAGATTCCCTCTGCTCAGGGACTGGGTGTTGTGTTGTCCTTATCATTATTTTATCCCCATCAACACACTAGTCACTGAAGTGGCATCAACTCTAAAGACTTGCACCAGGCGAATGGTCTGCCCGACGGGAGGCCCTAGCCACACAGCATTTACATTTTTTTTATTTTACTGCTCCAAACGATTCTCCTATTGCAACTTATGGAACCAACACTCTAAAGTTTGACCTGGGCCTGCATGACATGTTCCAACAGCAGCTTTTGGTAGCAGTCAGCAGAGAACCTGTCTGGGCTTGGATACATGGAACCCTGAACACCACAGCAGTGGAGAATCCGTGACCAGCATCACGGGTGTCCTACCACAGTACGCACAGCAGCTGTCAACAGATACCGACCCACAGGTGCAGGCATCAGATCTGGTTGCTGCTTGCGATAACCATCTATGACTTTTCTGTGACTGCCATGCATTGGAATCAGAGTTATGGCAGGTCACACATTGTTATGAAAAAGTCAGAAGACAGATTATCAGCCTACATGCAGAGAATCACAGACAGCAAGCTAAAATTCTTTCAACCCCAGATGACCTCAGCCTACACACTCCACCACTCTCACATCAGTACAGTAAATTTTTCTCACAGTGTCCAAGCACTTTCCATGTGTGACTACTCCTCCTCATCCTCCTCCTCCTCCTCCCCCCCCCCCCTCCTCTACCCCTGCTCCTCAGGGTGCTGCTGACACAGAACTGAACATACGATTAATACAATGTGCAGCCACTTGGTCCAGCACAAACGACGACGACTGGCCCCAGACAAACTTTATCCAGTCAAATCTGCTATAGACAAATTACTGCAAGCTGTAATGATCAGACAGTCTGACAGCCCTTGGGCCTTGCCCATCCATCTTGCCCCCCAAAAAGAATGGCATGTACTGATTATGTGGGAATTATCAGGCACTGAGCACTCTTACAGTTGCTAATAGCTACACAATCCTGAACATTCCAGGCTTGACCCATACCTTAGCAAGTGCTACTGTGTTCAGTGTTATAGACTGTAGAAATGCTTACTTGCTAAACCCCATGGGCAAAGAGTACATATCCAAGGTATGGGTTGTCAACCCATTTGAACTTTATGAATTTCTGTTGATGCCCTATAGCCTGAAAAACGCAATGGAAATTTGGTAGCATTTCATACAAAATATTCTCTTTCTCCTATGCATATCTGGATTATATTGTCTTTTCCCTTTCCTTGCATGAACATGAGGAACACCTCAAAATCATTTTTGGAGCAATGATATATTTTGGCAGCATTCATCAATGAAGACAAATGCCATCTGTGAAAATCTGGTATGACCTTTCTTCCCCATTCTATCAGCAATGACAGCATCTGACCAGCTAGGCTATACACGGAACTCACCCACCAGCTGCCTATGACCCCACAATCACTACACATTATGCCAATTTCTTGGTATAGTGTACTTTCACTGATCTTACTTAACCCATTTGGCATTCAAGCTCCACTGATGAGTGCACTGTAGGAAGGTGTGTGTGGCAAAATAAATCTTATATGGATGCCAAAAAATTCAACAAATGTTTGATCAGTTTAAAGTCAGCCCATCTGATGCAAAATAAATAAATAAATAAATAAAAAATTTGATAAAAGAACTTTTCAAATGATCTATGGAACATGTAACTAACAATGTTGGCACACCTGCTGCTAATTGCTCCCCTGTCAGTCACAACTGACACAAGCAATATGGTGACTGGAGCAGTGCTTCATCAGGCTATAGCAGGAGTACAGCAACCATTGTGTATCTTCTTCTTCTTCTTCAGAAAAACTATCTGTGCCACAGCTCAAGTGGTCAGCATATGATTGGGAATTGTTGGCAGTATATGCAGCAGTGTGTCATTTCAAAGACAACATAGATGGCAGACAACTTACAATTTATACTGATCAGCACCTCCACTCATGGATTACATTCATAACACATTGAAAGATTGCTGCCAAAAACATTTTTAACACCTGGACTATATCACACAGTTTATGACCAATGCCCAGCACCTTCATGAGCCAGACAACATGGTCACAGACTAAATCACCCGGATAAACATACTTTCAGTGGATATCAACTGCAATGAAGTAGACAAAGCACAACCAGATGAACAAACATGCAACCTCCTAGATAACATCCTGACTGGGTCAGAAATAGTATCCCACACTTTGCCTGAGTCTTCTGCACAAGTTTGTTGTGATGTGTCACAAAACCACACCAGACCCCTCATTCCTCTCATTATACGGAATGCCTTTTTGGACCAATTACTCAGACTGTCACACCCAGGAGTATGACCCACAACCAAACAAATAGAGGACAGTTTCATATGCCCAAACATCAAACAAGATTGCAAAGATTGGACACAAGCTTTTACAGCTTGTCAGCACTGTAAGATGGGATGGCTTACACACCCAAAATATGGTCAATTTATAAAACTTGAGGCTGCTTTCGACAAGTTCACCTTGACCTAGTCTGACTCCTCCCACAGTGAGCAGGTTTCTGGTAGATTCTGTCTCCAGTTGACTGGGCCATCCTCTGGGTCGAAGACGTACCTCTCTCTGACATTACAGCATACACTACGACAAGGGCATTTGTACAGTAATGGATCTCGTGTTTCAGCTGCCCTGCCTTCACCATAACTGACCACAGCCATCAGTTCAAGTCATCACTATTTACCAAACTCTGCAATCTTTGCAGTGTCCAGCACTTCGGCACAGATATCACCCTCAAAGCAATAGGCTGGCGGAGTGCCGCATACTAAAAACAACATTCATATGTCATGGTGGTAATTGGACAGAGCCCTTGCTGTGGGTGTTTTTAGGCGTGCGTTTCATTTGTAAGGAAGACCTCCGTGCTTCATTAGTGGAAATACTGTGTGGTGAGCCACTCACAATACCAGTCAACTTTGTCTTGGCAACGCCACTGCTGGCAGTTAATGATCCACCTACTCTCATCCACAGAGTGAAACAGAACATCACACACCTCAGAAAACCACATCCACAGGCACACCATTCACCCAAAATGTTTGTTCATCATGCTTTAAAAGAATGTGACTGCATCATGTTACGATATATGGTATAATCTGTCCTGCCTTGCACCCACCATATTCAAGCCCCCACAGAGTGATAAAATGTGGAGCTAACACCATTAATATTCTCCATGGGAAAGCAACCAATGTTACAGTGAACTGTCTCAAACCCACATGTATTCTGCAGGGTACCAGCAGCACAACTAATGCAGGTATGACACAATCAAACAGCAATTCTCACATCCCTCGAGAGTTCAGTTGCACATCTGACATATTGAATAAAAACAACACTTTCATAATGAAATTCAATGTGCAGCAATTTCAACAGAAGATGCGGCAATGAAACTGGTCGACGACTTCATCATCGTTTGTAGGATGGCACAGGGAACAGCAGGTCAATGATGGATTCCTCTCCAGGCAATCCCCTTGCAACTACAAACTGTCCCACAATGTCAAACTAATGACAATTACATCACAATAATCAGCTGATGGAGTCTTTATCACCACAGCTACCAAGAAGGAGCTTCTACTCACATTTACACAAATGGAGTTCAGAGTTTAAGGCAGTTGCAACTAGGAGTTCCCTAATTGTTCCTTAATTTATTCAGTCTCAAATACAGTGAAACATATAACAATAAAAACAGTAATACTATAAATAGCAGCAGAAATCACAAACGCTGCTTACTTGTCATGCATTCAAGATAGAGTACAACAGTTGTTAGTGTGATATGGGAAAAAGAACTTAAAACAGTCTTGAAAGGGTTATTCTATAGGTAATGTAATGAGGATTACACTAGAGGCAGCAATTATCAGCAATATTTTGAGGTGATGACTAATTATGTGTAAAGGAATGTTGAACTTAGAAGTTTTGGATCTACTCCATGGTAATAATGAGCTCTAATGGAAGTCTACTGCTTACCATTTGAGGTGCTTTGGCTTTGGTCAGAGGTTTCCCTGGCTTTGCTCTTTCCTTCTGATTGGGTCAGGAGGGAGAACATCTCCTTCCGCCCTAAGTATCCACCATTTGGGACGGTCTCACAGCCATGAGGGACTTCAGGTACATCCTGTGCAGCCACTTTCTCATCTCCCACAGGCTTCATTGGGATCGCGGGTTTCTGTAACATTCATTACTGCCATTATAAGCTACTCCTAATATATATTCAGTGTCTGTATACAGGTTCTTGACATCCATTTTATTTCATGTATGATTAGAGGTATCAAAATGAATATTCCAGCAAAAATATACAGAGATGTGTGAGAAAAGTAACAAGAATGATTTTTTATGTACCAGAGTTTATTTATTTATTTATTTATTTTCAAACAGCAATATTGTCTCCTTTAAAGTAGTTCCCTTAGGCAGCTACACACCAGTGAACTCATTGTTCCCAGTCTTGGTAGCAGTGCTGAAAGGCTTCAAGTGGTAGGGCCGTTAACAAGGCAGTTACAGTCTTTTGATTGTTCTCCAGAGTCCAAAAATGATGTGCTTTTAAGACTTCTTCAATTCTGGGGAAATAAATAAGTTATAAGGACTCAGATCAGGTGAAAAAGGGGGGGGGGGGGCAACAGGAACACCTTTTGAGGGTTGTAATGTCTGCTCTCACTCCACTCACCCTTTTCATAAGGCTTTGAAAGACATCTTTATAAAACACTTGGTCGACAGGTTGGAACAAATTCCTTGTGAACAATACCCCTACTGTCAGAAAAAAAATCAACACTGTTTTATCTTTGAGTTGAGGAGATTCAGGCTGAACTAGACAAGGCCAGGGGAGATCTTGACAGGTTAAGGATGGAGAAGAGTAAAAGAGAGGTAGGAAGTGGCAACAGGCAACAGGAGGAAGAGGCCTAGAACTTTGTCCGACAGCTTCGTGGTGAATGTGGAAAATACGTAAGACCTGTTGCTTCAGTTAGAAGCTGGTGAGCCTCAAGCAGCTGCTGGTGTAGACAGGGCACAACAAACTTTCTGCAACAAATTGAAAAGTAATAATGTAGGGAAATCAGTAAATAGAAAGGAAGTGTTGTTGTTAGGTAGTTCCCATGGAAGAGGTGTTTGCCAACTTTTGCAGGATGAACTAGGATCAGAATACCAGGTCACCAATTTTTTTTTAATCTACTGCTGGTCTGGAGCAGGTGACAAAGGATTTAGGATCACTTTGCAAAGATTTCACTAAGAAAGACACCATGGTTGTAGTGGGTGGGTCAGGTAACAGTATTGACAGAGATCCTGGGTACCCGAAGCATACTAGTGTTAACTTTGTATCTGTTCTTGTGCACCACGACTGACCGCATTTGAACTCTCCTGTAAGGAGAGTTCATTTGGAGTTGGAACGGCTGCTTATGTTGGGTGCAGGGTCACACATTGGTGAAGTTTCTGTTGATTCTCTCAATAGGTGGGATTATACTAGGCATGGCCTTCACCTCAACAGGAAGCGAAAGGTAAACTGGCTGGGAAAATAGCAGGAAAGTTAAAGGGGGAGGCACTGTCATGAGTGATAAAATACCAGTGGTTAGAGGGTTCAGAAAGGACCCTATTTTAGGGTCGGGAGGACAGAAATAAACCAAGTTTTAAGAGAGGTTAAGATTCAGACAAACCTTCAATTTGAGAAAGAAACCAAAAAAAACATAATTCTAGCTAATTTCATCAGCATAAACAGCTGTTGGTTAAGAATTTTCAACAATCATCAGAAATTTCAACTCAACCCAATTTTAACGCAGTCATTGTGAAATGTCAGCTATCTTTATTGTATCAAAATATTCAAGGACTGAGAAATAAAATTAATGAATTAATTATCTGCATAGATGAATTAGAGTCCTCAAACCCAGCTGAAAATCTGCCTCTCTGAACATCACGTGACCACTGGTATAGAACTTTTAAGTGTTGCATAATTTAGGTTAGCATCTCACGTTTACAGAGCAGAAATGGAGAAAGGAGAAGATGCCACATTCATCAGGAACTGTCAAATTTAAGAACATAGACACTCATAAATTTTGCTTAGAACAGCATATGGAAGCATGTTCAACAGAAGTAGAATTTCATAAAAAATCCTTCATAATATTAAGTGTATATCGAGCACCTGCAGGTACCTTTAATGTGTTCATAAACCATTTTGAACCTGTACTGGCCCATTTAACAACCAAAAACAAAGAAATAATGGTTGCTGGTGACTTCAATGAAGATTTCCTTAAAGATTGTCCCAATAAGAATGTATTTGAGTTAGTAACACTATCATTCAACTTAATTCCCACTGTAAATTTCCCAAGTGCTCACAAACAGCCTTTGATAATATCTTTATAAAAAAGGCCAATGAATGAAATTATGTTACAAAACCTATAGTCAATAGTCTCTCAGACCATGACACAACAGATCCTTCAGTTAAATGTTAATACTGAACAGGATATAAAATCTGTTACAGCTGCACTCAAGAGGGTAATCAATAATCCAAAAATTTATTATTTTAGGACACTACTCAGACACATTCACTGGAGTGATGTTTACAGTGCTCATGGCATGAATGAAAAATGTAACACTTTTGCTAATAAAGTGCTTACCTTACTTGAACACTGTTTTCCTCCAAAACTAACCAAGGTTAGAACAATATATCTAAATACAAAGATGATGTGACTTACCAAACGAAAGCGCTGGCAGGTCGATAGACACACAAACAAACACAAACACACACACAAAATTCAAGCTTTCGCAACAAAGAGTCTGTCTTTAAATATGTCTGCTTGTGTCTGTATATGTGTGGATGGATATGTGTGTGTGTGCGCGAGTGTATACCCGTCCTTTTTTCCCCCTAAGGTAAGTCTTTCCACTCCCGGGATTGGAATGACTCCTTACCCTCTCCCTTAAAACCCACATCCTTTTCGTCTTTCCCTCTCCTTCCCTCTTTCCTGATGAGGCAACAGTTTGTTGCGAAAGCTTGAATTTTGTGTGTATGTTTGTGTTTGTTTGTGTGTCTATCGACCTGCCAGCGCTTTCGTTTGGTAAGTCACATCATCTTTGTTTTTAGATATATTTTTCCCACGTGGAATGTTTCCCTCTATTATATTAATATCAAGGTTAGAACAAAGTGTACAAAGAAGCCATGGATTACTCAAGGAACAGAGGTATCTTGTAAAACAAAAATAAAACCGTATATGTCAATCCGAAACAGTTCTGGTATTGATGCTATAGCATATTACAAGAAATACTGCAAAATATTAAAGACTGTAATACGGACATCAAAGCAAATATATTACAAGGAAAATATAGTCACATCAGATAACAAAATAAAGACAATATGGGATATAGTGAATGAGGAGATGGGCAGAACCAGACATGAAGAGAGGCAAATAGCGTAAGAGTGAGTGATACATGGGTGACAGATGAGTATAGTGTTGCAGAACTTTTTAACAAACACTTTATAACTGTTACTGAAAAGATGGGGTTGTCAGGTTCTGTACATGCTGCCATGGGATGCCTCAGACCAGACATTTCAAGTAATTTCCATAATGTGAATTTGACCCTCACTACCCCAGCAGAAGTAATGCCCATCATAAAATCTTTAAAATCAAAAACATCTAGTGGGTATGATGAAATATCAACAAAGCTAATTAAAGAATGTGATTCTGAGTTAAGTAACATATTAAGCTATCTGTGTAACCAGTCATTTATCTATGGAATATTTCCTGAATGGTTGAAATATGCTGAAGTTAAGCCACTGTTTAAGAAGGGAGATAAAAAAAATATCATCAATTTCTGTCCAGTTTCACTCTTGTCAGCATTCTCAAAATTTTTAGAAAAGATAATGTACTATCAGCTTTATAACCATCTTATTAGAAACAACCTACTGTCAAAGTTGCAGTTCAGATTTCTAAAGGGTTCCGATATTGAGAATGCGATCTACACTTACAGTGAAATTGTACTTAATTAATTTGGACAAAAAACTGCAGCCAACTGGTATATTTCGTGATCTGTCAAAGGCATTTGACTGTGTAAAGCACAATATCCTTTTAAGTAAATTAGAATATTATGGTGTAACAGGAAATGCTGTGAAATGGTTCAAATCTTATATCTCTGGCAGGAAACGATGGGTGTTATTAGGAAAGAGACATGTATTAAGCTATCAGGCATCATCCAACTGGGAACTAATTACATGTGGGGTCCCATAAGGTTCCATCTAAGGGCCCTTACCTTTTCTTATGTATGTCAATGACCTTTCATCAGTAACATTACCAGATGCCAAATTTGTTTCGCTTGCCAATGATACATATATTGCAATTAATAGCAAATCAAGTGTAGTCTTACAAAGATTGGCTAATAAAATATTTGTGGACATTAATCACTGGTTCCTACCCAATTCTATGTCACTAAACTTTGAAAAAACACACTCATGCAGTTCAGAACTTGTAAGAGGTGTCCCACAAGTATATGCCTAACATATGATGATAAGGAGATAGAAGAAGTGGAAAGTGTTAAATTCTTGGGATTACAGCTTGATAATAAATTCAACATGGAGGAGCACACCACAGAACTGCTGAAGCGTCTAAATAAATCTCTATTTGCAATGTGAACTCTGTCAGACATAGGGGATATAAAAATGAAAAAGCTGGCATACTATGCTTACTTTCACTCCATAATGTCATCAAGGCAAGCTAAAGTTTTCAAGGCACAAAAACGTCTAATAAGAGTTAAATGTGGTGTGAACTCAAGAACATCTTGCAGAGGCCTGTTTAGGGAACTAGGGATACTAACTGCTGCTTCCCAATATATTTATTCCTTAATGAAATCAGTCGTCAAAAATATATCACTATTTCAAACCAACAGTTCAGTTCATGGAATCAATATTAGAAATAAAACTAATCTTCACAAGGATTTAAAGTCACTTACTCTTGTACAAAAAGGTGTACATTTTCAGTAACTTGCCAGCAGCCATAAAAAGCTTAACAACCAATGAAATTCAGTTTAAGCGAAGCCTAAAGGATGTATTGGTAGCCAACTCCTTCTACTCTATTTTTGTGTTTGTGTGTGTGTGTGTGTGTGTGTGTGTGTGTGTGTGTGTGTGTGTGTGTGTGTGTGTGTGTGTGTGTGTGTGTGTGTGTGTGTGTATATATTATAAAATCTAACTTCTGCACCATTTCAATGCAGAAAAGAAATGTGTTCATTGTAAATAAGTATTGTAGTAGCTCTATCATGCATTTATTACCTTATAAATAAAAAGAAACTTTTTTTAAATTTTAAATAAGACAATCATGCCATTAGCTTATTTGTTTTAGTTGTAAATATTTATCATGTATTATTGTTTTTCTCACATGTTCTACATCCTGGAAGACCACCTCACTACGGATCAATTGGAATGAAAGTTAATCTAATCTAATCCCAGTGTAACACTTCTTACTTTGTTGCTTTTCTCAGGACCACATTAAAAAATCCAGCCTTTATCATCTGTGGTCATGTGACTGAACCGTTTGTGGCCTCTGGCAACATTCTAAGAGAAGATAAACACAAAAATTTCTTCCATTATCCTTCTGCTCAGTTGTGAGATTTTCCAGCACCATTTTGGCACAAAACTAAGTGCAAAACTTTGGACAAAAATCAATGCATGGTGAAAGTATTTAAGTTTAACAGTTATTTTTAAACGTTGCTCTGATCTCACAAGATCACGTACATTTTCAACATTTCTATCAGTTTTTGGAAGTTGAAGGTCTCCCTGAGTGAGGTTCATCTTCAACATCTTGGCCTTCCAAAAATGATTTGTGCCTGCAAAAAACTTGTGCAGTTGATAAGGAATGTTCCCCATAGGTCTGTTACAATTTTTTGAAGGTCATACTTGTGGATTCCCTAAGTTTAGTAAATAAACTTTATGACCTAATGTTGCTCTAAGTTCTGCTGTTTCATTTTCATAACACACAACAAAAACAGAACTCAAAGAAATTCTGCTTGTAAGTAAAGACTGTTAGTGGCAGCAAAGTTAGTGTCCATTCTTTAGTGAACTAGACAGGAACTGAAATTGAGGGTAGCAAAGCAAAATCTCAACTGTTTAACTCAATTTTCAAATGTACCTTTACAAAGGAAGACACAGAAAAATTGTCCCAATTTAATCTTCATACCACTGAGAAGATGAATGAAATAAGTATTAGTGTCAGTGGTGTTGAGAGACAGCTGAAATCTTTATAATTTGACAAAGCTCCAGGGACCAGTGGAATCCCTGTCAGATTTTATACTGAATTTGCAGCTGAGTTAGCCCCTCTTCTAATTATAATCTATCATAAATCACTCTAACAAGATAACCATGCCCATTTCTTTGAAAAAGCCACAGGTCAGACTCATCTACAAGGAGAGTAGTAGAAGTGATCCATTAAAGTACCATCCAGTATCCTGACATCGATTTGTTGTAGAATCTTAGAAGATATTCTGAGCTCAAACATAATGAGGTGTCTTTAACAGAATGACCACCTCAATGCCAACCGGCATGGGTTTTGAAAAAATCAAACATGTGAAACCCAACTCATACTTTTCTCACGTGACATACTGGAAGCTTTGGATCAAGGCAGTCAGGTAAATGCTGTATTTCTTAATTTCTGAAAAGCATTTGATTCAGTACCACACCTATGCTTATGGTCAAAAGTATGATCATATGGGGTATCAAGTGAAATTTGTGACTGGAGTCAGGACCTTTTGGTAGGAAGCACACAGCACGTTATCTTGGATGGAGAGTCATTGTCTGATGTAAAAGTAACTTTGGATGTGCCCCAGGGAAGTGTGTTGGGACTGTTGCTGTTCATGTTGTATATTAATGACCTTTGTAGATGGCGCAGTTATCCATAATGAAGTACTATCTGAAAGGAGCTGCATAACTATTCAGTCAGATCTTGCTAAAATTTCAATGTGGTGCATAGATTGACAACTTGCTCTAAGTATTCAGAAATGTAAAATTGTGCACTTCACAAAATGAACTTTTGATCATAAGCATAGCTGTGGTACTGAATCAAAAGTTTTTTGGAAATTAAGAAATACAGCATCTATCTGATTGCCTTGATCCAAAGCTTTCAGTATGTCACATGAGAAGACAATGAGTTGGGTTTCATACTATCTTTTTTCATGATGTCAATGAGTCATTGCTGGAATCAGCTAACGCATACAGATACCTGGGTGAAATGCTTTGTAGGGATGTGAAATGGAATGATCAGATAGGTTCAGTATGTGTAAAGCAGATGGTAGACTTCAGTTTATGGGTAGAAAACTGGGGAAGTGCAATCAATCTACAAAGGAGATTGCTTACAAATCACTCATGCCACAGGTTCTAAAATATTGCTCAAGTGTGTGGGACCCATACCAGATATGAGTAACAGGGGATACTGAACATATACAGAGAAGGGCAGCATGAATGGTCAGAGGTTTGTTTAATCCATGGGAGAGTGTCACGGAGTTACTGAAGGAAATGAACTGGCAGACTTTTGAAGTTAGACAAACTATCCCGAGAAAGTCTGTTAAAGTTTCAAGAACCAGCTTTAAATTCTTACTCTAGTGATGTAGCACAGCCCCCTACATATTTCTCACATAGGAATTGTGATGATAAGATTAGAATAATTACTGTGTGCCCAGAGGCATTCAGGTAATTATTCTTCCTGCACTCTATATGTGAATGAAATGGGAAGAAACCCTTATATCTGGTACAGTGGGACACACCCTCTGCCATGCACCTCACAGTGGTTTGCAGAGTATAGATGTAGATGTAGAAACACAACTTCACTCATAGCACTCTCAGAAATCATGTGATGGCTGTAAAGAGTTTAAACTCTGACTGAGCATCTGGAAGGGATGAACGCACCGGTCTACACAAGTAGAACAACACAGGGTTACCAGTCTCTCTCTACTTTCCGCACACACCTCGTATAACACAATTGTGTTCCCTTCTGCATATTAAGATACCCCAAAACTCTTGTTTTGACATCAATAACAGTTCAGGAAACAACAGGGATGTTACATCTTGTGCAAAATCACCCTGTACCTTATATGAAACCTATAACTAACATGCAGGTTCATGGAAGTTAATGATCACACTGTTGAAGCTCAAACATTTTTAAAGACTGAAGTACACATGAGTGTTTTCATTTTTGTAATATATAAACATGCATATATACTGTTTTCTTTTAAGTGATCTCTATATGGCAGGGTGATATAAATTTTTCTCAAAGTTCACAGAAAATGTTTTTTATGTCATTATTTTTAGATTGATACAAACAATGGAAAACCTAGGATGGAAGAATAATGACAATATTTTGAAAAGGATAGATTGCTATGCAGCACACAGTGGAGATGTTGAGTCGCAGACTGGCACACCAAAAGGACTGCTTAAGACATGACCTTTCGGCCAAAAGGCCTTCTTCTAAAGTAGAAGACACACACATACATTCATGCAAGCATAACTTAGTCCACATGACCACTGTCTCAGTCCAAGACTGGAATGCGAACGAGTGCAACTTGGCAGACACACAAGCACAACTTACACACACACGACCACTGCCAACTTGGCAATTGCTCGCACCCACATGTTTAGCAGTCTTTTTCTTGTGCCTGTCTGTGACTCAGCATCTCCCCTATTTGGTGAGCAGCAGTCTATCCTTTCATAATATTGTTTTCAGATTTATAGTTACAATATATCAGTTTCACGCATGTGTGAAACTGAACATGCGTCTGTGCCTTCTACGAATAGTTTAGTCCCATTCCTATAAAAATGACTCAATCAGGAGTGGCAGTTTGTTTAAGGTGACAAATGTACATACCAGGTAGTCTGAAATTACCTTGGTAGCAAGTACATTATTTTTACATCCATGCAGTTTTAAATTTTATATTTAAGAATAAACAGTGCTTTCTTTCTAAGCTCTGAGGATGAACTGTTACCTTTGTCATTATATTTAGCATAATGAGAACAGTTTCAATAAAATCATGTTTTACAATAATGAAAGATGACATGGCAACTGTACCTGTTAAAAATGTGCACCTGTGATTGATTTTATGTAGCGGAGGGCCAATAAACACACATAACTAAGTAAGAGACCTGTACATCTCATAACTCTGCTAAATAGACTTTGGACCTCATCAACCTATATGGAAACACCACTAGATAAAGAGCAGAGCACTGCACTGGTGCTTGGAGCTAGCCAACCCACACTGGCAGTAGATGACAAATATCATTTGGAAAGTGAGGAGAATAATGCACATTACAGTTCCCAGTCACTGGATTTTGCACCAATGTGGTAGATTATAATCCAAAACTAACTATAATTTTTCATAGACAAATCATGTTGCCATTTTATAGCTTCACAGTTTTTTGCAGTATCATTCATGTACAAAATTTTCTCAGTATTTGGGTTCCATCATGTCCTACTTAAAACTTGAGCTATCCAAGATGACAACAACTACTACGAGACCACCATCATCGAAATGGCTGCCTGCCAGGACAGGTGTGTTTCTTCTATAGTATGTGTTTGACCTATCACTGCTGTTGGCATTGTATGGGATTTCAAGTGCAAATATGTGAGAACCTGCTAGAAATGGAGCATTTGTAAAGAATGAAAAGGAGAAACCACATTTCAAACCAAAGTGGTTGTTCTGGGGGCAGTCTCCATCCTCCTCCTGCCCTGTGAATCTGGCTCTGAAGGATGTGGATGCCGTACTGTCTTCACTACCTATATCCCACATTTTCTAGTTCTGTCCCACATGAAGTCAATGCAGCAATAGCAAGCCAGACCACAGCTATCTAAGACATATACTTTGGTCCTGGCAGTCAGTCAGATCCTGAGAAAGAAGATGAATTCATTATCTTTGAAACCTCAAGTTTTTAACTTGAAAATGACACGGGTTGAACGAGACAGTGACGATAACTGTGGCGAGTCCCTTTGTGCTACTTGTGGGAAGTCGGCCACGTACCGGCATCCCTCTGAGGACGAGTAGAGGATTAGAGCCAATTTTCGTCATTGGTCAGCTGCACTTGCTGAAGTGCTTGGGGCTAATTATTTGTGCTGTGTTCTGGTTTTAAATTTTCAATGTTAAGTGTTCAGTGTTGCACTGAGGCATACAGGGCATTCCTAAACTAAGAGTATTTACACTGGTTTGAAATGAATAATAACTTTTGTACAAAACAGACAGTTTTTAATCTGCCAGTTCCTGTTATCAATTAAATCTTTTATTTTCAGAATGAAATTTTCACTCTGCAGTGGACTGTGCACAGATATCAAACTTTATGGCAGATTAAAATGGTGTGTTGGACCGAGAATCAAAGCTGGGACCTTTGCCTTTTGCAGGCAATTGATCTACCAATCGAGCTACCCGAGCACAACCTTTTATTGTGCACTTCCTAAAACTTGTCAGTGAAAGAGAGTACACAATTATATCTCTGAAGTGAAAAGGAGTAATACAGTCTTTGACTCAGCAACCGGTACTGTCGTATCAGGAAGGATCACTACTCACAGAAGCAGCAGAGGCGACCTCGAGGCGAGGCCTGACGCGATGGCGGCCGCTGATGCTGCCGGCGCAGGGAGCCGGTCCGATGGTGGTGGCAGTAGCAGTGCTGCCGGGGTCCCGGAGCAGCAGAACACTGCGGGTGGTGGCCGATGAGCGCAGGCTCGCAATCACACGCAGCAGTTCTGCGCTGCAGTCACCCGGCACGTGCACCATGCCGTTACGGGCTGCACAGAAAATGCAGCAACAGTGACTACAAATGAACTGCATACACACATCTTAGCTTAAAAAGGTGAAGTTGCAGGAAATGTATCTTTTGATATTAACAGTCTAAAGTATTATTACTCGACTAAGTTAAAAGAACAATCTCTACGATAGCCAGCAATTGCGTCATTTCAAACATTATGCGATATAATCTTCCATTTACTAATTTTGTGTTATTGTTATTTGTTTTAAGTATATTTATTATCATCATCACAAATGTTTATTCAACAAGAAAACTGGTTTTATTCCTTATTTTACACTGAAGTGCCGGTATAGGCATGCGTATTCAAATACAATCACCTGTCCCTGGGCCTAGCCTGAACCAGGGAGTATGTGCGAACCCTACCTGTCCACCTGGGGCTGGGAATTACACGGTACCCAGTCACCTGTTATGCATCAAATGCACGGACCGGCCTGCAGGTGCGCACAGGGCAGAAGAAAACACCTAGAGGAACCTGAAATGCCGAAGTGGAGGAGGATTTGAGATAGAGAACAAAGAAAGAATGAAAAAACAGATGAGGGGCTGTTCTAATGTCAGGCTATTAAAACCTCAGAACACATTCCCAAAAAGTATCCCAGAAATGTTCCCCAAGGGAGAGGAGAAAGAATAGCAGGAGGATAGATATGCAGCACAAAAAAGGGAGAAATGCTGCAAAGGCTGGGACCACATGGTAGCCAAGCAAGCCCTCTGGACGGACAAGGTCATTGGCATAATGAGGGCGACTTCTTATGCCGGAAGCCTTCAGCTGCTAAATCTAGGAGTGGTGGGTATGGAACCAGGGACCAAGGACATTTTGATTACTAATCAAAGGCGCTACCCCTTTTTTTTGTTCGATATTGTTCGTTGCGTTTGGTCTGCGCGGACATCACAAGACATCCGTTCACGTTCATCGTTGATTCCTTGACTCAGTTTTTTATTACAGAGAGCACGCAGCCCTCTGATTGAACACGCTGAGCTACCGTGCCGGCATCCCCTAGACCACAGGTGCATTCCCAAACACATTAGGGATGCTGAAGGACAACGTCCGACAGAAATTCCTCACCATACATATTTTTACTCTGTACTGTGTTCTTCACAACATTGTCCCTGTAATACAGGTATTCTTGAGGAATGACGGCCGACATGTTGAGCATTTGTTATGAAGACCAACGTCTTTGCTATAAATCAATACCGTTAGGCTAATTATTGCTTATGCATCATATGAAGTGCCATTTGTTGGTCATCTTGCACCCTGTTTTTATTCAATAAAACCACATCTCATTTCAAGCATGTGTGTCAATTTTTACCTCTTTTACCTACATCATTCTGTGCAGTATTCAATTTTCAAACGTCATCCGGCGTTTGGGTCTCGCGTACAGTAATGATGAAGTGGACAGCGTCGGCAGCCCGATGAAGTTTCCTGCGGACGACACCGTTGTTGCAGCGCCACAGGAAAATAGCGAAGCACAAGAAGACGAGCAGAGTAGCGGTGATTGGCCCGAGAGCTGCCAGGTGACCCCAAACGTAAATAAGTATTACGCATACAAAGGCGAAGACCTATACTGATGTCCTCTTACACTGCTCGCAACGAATTACTATAAACAGTAATTACTGTGAGATACCCAGGAATAACAACCTGGGCCGACCGTAAGTGGAACAGTTACGTAAGACTAACTGTAGGCAAAGCCGATGGCAGGCTGGGACTCATTGGGAGAATCTTTAGGTTACGTCAAAGAAAACCACCTACTGACAAATTGCACGAATCCAGGAAACATAGTTCTTCTGAAACACAACTATTGCATATTTCTAAATTTCCAGAAGCCTTTTGACATTGTTTCTCACAAGTGGCTTCTAATCGAACTGCGTGCCTATGAAGTATCGTTCCAGTTGTGCGACTGGATTCGTTATTTCCTTTCAGCAAGGGTTGGGTTGGGGGAAGAGACCAGACAGCGAGGTCATCAGTCTCATCGGATTAGGGAAGGATGGGGGAGGAAGTGGGCCGTGCCCTTCCAAAGGAACCATCCCAGCATTTGCCTGGAGCGATTTAGGGAAATCACGAAAAACCTAATTCAGGATGGCCGGACGCGGGATTGAACCGTCGTCCTCCCGAATGCGAGTCCAGTGTGCTAGCCACTGCGCCACCTTGCTCGGTCCTTTCAGCAAGGCCAAAGTTCTTAGCAACTGACGGAAAGTCATCGAGAGAAACAGAAGTGATGTCTGGCGTTCTCTGTTGTTTCTAGCGCTACCAACTATCCCCTGTTTCCCGCGAAATCCCCTATTTTTGGCTATTTTTTGGTCAGATCCCGTGGCCCATATCATTCCGAATTCCTCTCGTATTTCTATAACTTTTGCAATGGTCGTTAAAACAATTTATTTCGCCTAACACGCCACGGCTTTCCCTACTATCTCTACCCCCGTGGTGATCAAATAAACCATTCCTAAAACTGTATGGTCACTTATCCGTTTTTGCAAAGCGAAGGGAAGTTTTAAAGTCCTTTTTTGAATTTGAATTTGTAGATGTAGAATTAATTGAAATTCTCCTACGTTTACCAACTAGATGACTTTCTTTAACACGAGCAGTTGTCAGAATCATTACAAAATGGGAACCCATTAAAAATTACATGAGAAGAAGCTCTGATTCGGAGGGTACTAAAAGACAGTTCACATCGGACATTTATTTAACGTTTTCTCATGTTCGTGCAGCTGTTTTAGAATGTTCTCTCTCTTTTTAATGCTCTGATGTTAGTATAGCAGAAACTTTTGATGCAGCCAAGACTCTGATTAGTGAAAATGAGCAAGGAATGAAATATTTTGGTAGTGGAGCAAATTGAGTTTTTAATAAGTTAATTGTTTCAGAAAACTCCTTGAAGATAATCTTATTAACTTTTAAATCTAATTGAAAACATATTTAGTCAAGAATTTCAAATTTGAAGAACATTTGCCAATTGCACTACAATCTTGGATGCCTCTTTGTCTGTGGTCCAAGCTAGAATTTAAGCATTTTCAAGAAGTAATTGACACATTTTGCTTAGATGATGTAGTAGAAGATTTTTTGTATGCTGAACGTTGTAATGCAGAAGATATTTTGAATCAAGGCTTTTGCGTGGTATGGAATGCAAACAGAAGATGGCTTAATGTTTTCTGTACCTTGAGTGCCAAAAATTTTCAGTTTCCAGATTTCCTAAAAGTAGTTAGGTTTGTATTAAGAATTATTCCTAGTTCAAACGCTAAGGCAAAAAGTATTTTTTCCCTAATAAACCGTAAATAAACCGAATTGCGCAATAAATATACCCCCAAGCTTATAAAAGCAGAACTGCAATTTGCAGTGAATTTTATTTTTAGATGTATATAATGCTTTATATATGCGAAATCGAATGAATCTTTGCAAAAAGAAGTAAAGACTGTTAATAAACACAAGTAATATTATAAAATAAAGATGCAAACTGTTCTTTATACAAAAAATACTATTTGAAATGTTGATTTTGTAGGTTTCCTTCTCGATCTTTTATTTTACCAATAAAATGTTGGCAACCCTAGCTGTTTCTAAAATACAAAAGCGATTTAGGAGACCATTTGAACAGTCCCCTGAGATTGTTAGCAGATGGTGCTGTCGTTTAGCATATCATTACGTCATCACAAGAACGAAACCAGTTACAAAATAATTTAAACACGATACTTGTATGGTGCGAAAAGCGTCAGTTAAATCTAAATAATGAAAAAAGTGAGGTCATCCAAACGAGTAGTAAAAGAAATAGCTAAATTTCGGTTACACGAGAAATCAAACAAATCTGAAGGCTGTCAATTCTACTAAATACCTGGGGGTACAATTATGAACTTAGATCGGAACGATCACGTAAGAAATATTTGGGGAAGGGAAACCAAGCAGTGTCTTTTATCGTTTTACTGACGGAACACTGAGAAGACGCGGCAGGTCTAGTAAATAGATTGCCTACACTACGCTTGCCCTCTGATAGAGTACTACTGAGCGGTATGGGATCCTTAGCAGATGAGATTGACGGAGAACACCGAAAAAGTTCAAAGAAGTGCAGCTCGTTTTATGCTATTTCAAAATAGGGGAGAGAGCGTCACGTACGTGATACGCGAGGTGGGCTGGCAGTTACTGAAACAAGCGCGTTCTTCGATGTGATAAAACGTTTTTACGAAATTTCAATCTCCATCGTGCTCCCCCGAATGGAAAAATATTTTGTTGATGCCCGTCTACATAGGAAGAAATGAGCATCGTCATAAAATAAGAGAAATCAGAGCTCGCACGGAGATATTTAGGGGTTGGCTTTTCCCGCGCTCTGTTCGAGAGTGGACCGGTAGAGAAATATATAGCATGGAGGCGGTTCGATGATCCCTTTGTGAGGCACTTAATTGTGAATTGCAGATTGTCATGTAGATATAGGTGTAAGGAAATTTTATGCGCCTACACAAGACTGACCCCTGAGTATTGTTCATTAATTTAGGACTCGGTATCACCAAACTGGATGAATAACAGAAGATACAGTGAAGAGTGGTGCTTCGTCGTGGGATCGTTTAGTCGGCGCTAGATGCTCAACGAACTCCAGTGGCAGGCGCTACAAGAGAGGCGTTGTCCGTCACTCACCGAGTGGTCTACTGTTGAAAGTCTGAGCGCGTACGTTCCAAAAAGATTCATAAAACATGCCACTTCCTCCTACGTAAGTCTCGCGGAATGGCCACGAGAAGAGAATCAGAGCTCACACAAAAGTTTATCGACCGTCGTTCGCCCCACGCAGAATTCGTGAATGGAACAGAGGGGGAGGGGCGGCGGAGATGGGGGAGGGGGCGGGGAGGGTGAAGAAAGAAGTACTCTCCGTCACACACCGTGACGTAGCTTAGATGTAGATGTGGTATACATATCCATTTAAATGAGGAGAACTTGCTCGGCTTTCGTAAAGGATTCTTCATACGGAAAGCACTACATGATCTAACAAATGATTTGCTAAAAGAACTAAGTTATCCTGTTGGTATATTCTGTGATCGTGCGAAAGCCTTTGTTTGTGTGGACGGCAAAGTTCTAGTTTAAGGTAAAGATGAAGTCTGTGACGCAAGCCTGTGGCCTTTGTTCTCCGTAGCACAAGGAGGGTGAGGGTGTGGGCCCACCACCCCCGCCACCTTATGCACCCCAGGAAAGACCAACGTTGCTCTTTTGTCAGCAGGTAGAATGGACCTAGGTCCGTCTGGCGGGAGGGACAATCACCGCCCCTATGCGGGACTGAAGCCGGTACCTGCAGGACCGGAGTCTGCCCCATAGTTCAGAGTCACCAAGTTGTACTTGACACACCAAAATGTTATGGGATTAATGGTATCCCTATTGCATACACGAATGTTATCTTCGTAACAGAAAGCATAGTGTCACACTATGAGACTGTGTCACAGCATAAAACGAACCTCACAATGAGGAAGCCTAACATGTGGAGCTCCACAAGGATCAATACAGGGCCAGTTCTTGTTTTTCACCTACATAAATGATTTTCTAGCAGCTTTAAAGGACGATGAAAAGAAGAACAATTATTTCTGGCGACTCTGAGACCCTCCCAGATAGCGGTGTGCGTTAACACCCCACGTCCGAGATTCAGGGAGACGTGGCAGGTCCGGATCGAATCTGCTTCGCGCATTGAAGACAAGAGCTGGGAGAGCCAACCAGTCAGCGGTCTCCCACATCCGACTAGGTGAATACTGGGCTGGCACCCGCATTCAGCTTCACTACGGTTCGAAAAACTCTCTCTCACTTGAATCTGAGATTTACTCTAGACGTAGACACACAGGGTACAGAGATTGTGTCCCGGGGGATTAGGGCTACTAACGTCATCAGGAACGGCATTCGACCAGCAGCTGCCAGAACCACTGTAGTAAAGTCGACTTCAACCAGTACAACAGAGTCGAACCCGTAGCGAAACGGGGAAAGGCGAAGCGGCAGTTTGCTGACGACACAGGCGCACAGACCAGGCGTACTATTCCCGGTAGCTGAGTGGTCAGCGCGACAGAATGTCAATCCTAAGGGCACGAGTTCAATTCCAGGCTGGGTCGGAGATTTTCCCCACTCAGAGAGTGGGCGTTGTGTTGTCCTAATCATCATCATTTCATCCCCATCGACGCGCAAGCCGCCGAAGTGGCGTCAAATCGAAAAACTTTCACCTGGCGAACGGTCTACCCGACGGGAGGCCCTGATCACACGACTTTTACATTTTATTTATTTAGCCCTACAGTGGGTCGCGGCTAACAGTGCCACTTTTAATATCAGAGTGTCACACATTACGCGACTTCAAACAGGCAAAAGAGACCAAGCACAAAAGTGGACAATAGTGAAACGCTATGAGTGAAATTCTTTGCGATCAGACGGGATTAAAAAGTTCAAAAGAGTCAAAATTCAAATAAAATAATCCAGAAAAGCGTTCAGCAAATGTTTACAGACATTTGTTATTTTGTTGACCTGAAAACAAGGGCGTGGATTAACTTTGTCAGTTTTCAGTCCTTCTCGAGTTAGGGAATTATCTGCTGGAACGGTGCACCTAAAATAAATACAGCGGAGTGCTTATTCAGCATAAGCGGATAGTATTAATATTGTGTTCAATAGTTAACCGTACATCTTCCAGAAACCTTTTTAAGGATATTGGAATTCCGGAATGAGATTTTCACTCTGCAGCGGAGTGTGCGCTGATATGAAACTTCCTGGCAGATTAAAACTACATACAGGACCGAGACTCGAACTCGGGTTCGCGGGAGAGCTTCTGTAAAGTTTGGAAGGTAGGAGACAAGGTACTGGCAGAAGTAAAGCTGTGAGAACGGATCGTGAGTCGTGCTTGGGTAGCTCAGTTGGTAGAGCACTTGCCCGCGAAAGGCAAAGGTCCCGAGTTCGAGTCTCGGTCCGGCACACAGTTTTAATCTGCCAGGAAGTTTCGATATTGGAATTCGTTCACCCACTTCCCAGTATATTTACTTCTTAATTTTTTTCTGTTGCTGATCACAAGCTACAAAAACAATTTTCTTGAATCTGTTTGTCTTCTTGTCTACGATTGAGAGCAGTGTTAAGTACTCTGCAACAAAGCTTTCCTCAAACATTAAGCGAGTAATTGGCACTCATTCCTAGTTCAGAAGGAAATTAAAAACGTCCCTTTTTACATATCTTATTACATGTCAAATTATCTGACTATGTAGATTCAAAGACTGAAAATTTTTTCTCACCTGCGTGGCAGGTACATGTGTTCATTGTAAACACTTCATTACAAATAGTAGTGCAATGTAAATAAGCCTCTTCTGACAGAGATGTAGGTTAACTGTTCGAAAAGTACCAGCCTAATGGAGTAAATATAAAGCTACCAATTCAAGATAACCAGCAGCTATTTAGCGTAATAGAAATAACTATTTTTTTGAAAATAGCGACATCCCATTTAGTTACCTGCTGTGCGTTTACAGTAGCTACAGTAGGAATGATACGTGGCCACGTTTGTAGTTGACTTTGTGCTGTACAGGGAGCACAGCTGAGCACGCAGGTCTGCAGCAGCAGCGGCTCTCAGCCGGCAGGGGCTCGAGAAGAGCCGAACTCGGCATCACAGCTGCGGGTGACGTCATTACGTGCCGCTCAATCTCCGCGCCGCAATTCGTCAATTTTAGTGGCTCGCGAGTAGTGGCGCGTGAATCTCTTGGCAACGTTTCCGGTGGCCGAGAAATCTCGAGAGCTTGCTGTCCAGGGAAACAGTCTATAACGCCGTCTGTATCGAGGAGCAGTAGGTCAGGGCAGGGCGCGCAACGTGGGGTCTCACGTTATCTTGTTGAAAGGTGACTTCACGGAGTCATTCAAAGCCACACACTGCTCGTGAACGGAAAGGAGAGAGAGAGGGAAATGCCGGTGGTAGCAGAATTGTTCGCCGCCTCGCGGAGTACAGGTGTGGGTGCGGGCGGCGATTCTCGACCTGGGGCCGAAGGCTGAGCTGGTACCTCGCCTGTCTGGTGGTACGCGTTGACAAAGACAAGCAAAGCTGCGTCTTGTAGCTTCCGCTTGTCGCGACGGTTTTTATTGCCAACGCTGAAGAGCCGCGAGGGACAGAGGGGCGTGGCGGGCAGCCGGAGGAGGCATTGTGCCCGCTGACAACGGCGGCCACGCCCCTACACTGCGCGCGCGCACTCTGCAGCGCCTCTCTGAGGCCTGTGCAGGCTTGTGTCCCTGCTGCAGGCGACCAGCTGTAGTCTGAAAAACGCAACAGGACGCCGTTTATTCATCCGTCCGGCCATCGTGTCCTGTAGCTCTGAACACGGACGAAATCCTTCGAGGATATGGAAAACGACGACACTCACCTTAACAAAAGACAAGTAACTTTTAGAGACTTAATTTGTCACTGTGCTGGTTCAAATGGCTCTGAGCACTATGGGACTTAACTTCTGAGATCATCAGTCCCCTAGAACTTAGAACTACTTAAACCTAACTAACCTAAGGACATCACACACATCCATGCCCGAGGCAGGATTCGAACCTGCGACCGTAGCGGTCTCGCGGTTCCAGACTGGAGCGCCTAGAACCGCACGGCCACTCCGGCCGGCTCACTGTGCTGCTTATTATTATTTGTCCTGGTGCAGATAAATGTAACCTAGTCAATACACTGTTGGCCATCAATATTGCGACATCAAGAAGACGGCAAGCACCAAACGTCGAACTGCCACGAAGTCCACATGTCTGCTTCGATATGGAAATAAGAGGAAACATCTTCTGAACAGTCCCAGTTCTCTGTATAGTATCAGACTGCGCATATTCGCGTTTGGGGCGTCTTAGTAGGCCCGACATTTTTTCTTACCTTGCAAACTAGAGGTGTATTAAATTTGGCTCCCCTCCGTCCATAATTATTTTATCGCTATGTTGACGATACATTTATGGTCTGGCCACAAGGCGCAGAAGCTCTCTAACAATTCAAGGAACACATGAGCAGCATACATACGAACACCCGGTTCACTGTCCAGATGGAGAAGGAAGTAAGTTTGTCATTCTTGGACGTCTTAGTACGACGACAGGCGGACGGGCGCCTCGGCCACTCTGTGTACCGCAAGCCGACGCATACAGATTTCTATCTTAATGCACAGAAGGGGGCTCTGAGCACTATGGCACTTAACATCTGAGGTCATCAGTCTCCTAGAACTTAGAACTACTTAAACCCAACTAACCTAAGAACATCACACACACATCCATGCCCGAGGCACGATTCGAACCTGCGACCGTAGCGGTCGCGCGGTTCCAGACTGAAGCGCCTAGAAGCGCTCGGCCACTTCGGCCGGCTTAATGCACAGAGTTTCCATCATCCTGTGCAGGAGAGAGCCATTTTGAACACGTTGGTATATAGAGCAAAATGTATTTCTGATGAGGACCACTTGAAGTCCGAAATTAACAAACTGAAGTACGTGTTCCGAAAGAATGGCTGTGGTGCACACGATATAAAGGCAGCGTTCTCCGAGAAAAGGTAACGTAAAAACGTTGCGAACGCACACGCACGACGAACGACCTATTGCGATTCTTCCTTTTTGTGGCGCTGTATCCAGTAAAATAGGAAGACTCCTGGGTAGACTGGGTACAAGACCGATTTTTCGTCCTCCTAAGAAAATTAAGGAAATATTACGTCCTGTTAAGGACAGTCCCGACCTCATGGTCCCTGGAATTTATAATATACCCTGTGAGTGTGGAAGAAATTGTATAGGTCAGACCATTCGTACCTTTTCCGACCGCTGTGCAGAACACCAACGACATATTAAAAATAGAGAACTATAGAAATCGGCAATTGCGGAGCACAGCCCCACTAACAAAATATTGTTTGATGAAACAAAAATGTTGTTCCATGGCTCTACATACTGGAATTCTGTTATTAAGGAGGCTATTGAAATAAGAATGAGCGAGAAGAAGTTTAACCGAGATAGCGCATATTATGTGAGCGGTGCATGGAAACGAGCACTCGATGCAGAGAGGCAGCAGAGACATTCCTTTAACTGTTTAGGTTGCCATGGAAGCTGTGGCGCCTCCAGCACAGACATTGACACAGTCTGCGACAGCAGACCAACCACAAGCCGACCAATCAGAAGCCGTCCACGGGCTATATAAGGCCACCACACCAACAGTGAAGACAGTCATTTGCTCCTGACGATGACGGCTATCGTCAAAAGTTCGAGATTTTATCCCGAACTGACGAGGGAAGAAAACCGAGAATGTTTTACATAAAATACACGCAAGTCCTCCTGCACACGTCGATGGACTAACTGTCCTGGAATAAAGGATGTTTCCGGAAAATGGCTCAGCCACAGACAATAGAATTGTTTCCGGAATGAATTCACTCTGCAGTGAAGTCTGGGCTCGCCAGACCACCTCTGGTTCGCTTAGCTGGTAATCTGGACAACACCTGTGACATTTTTGACGCGTTAATTCTGGCGCCTGAACCTCGTCTTCACGGTCTCCGTGATGTCATCTTTCAACAATATAACGCAAGACCTCACATTGCGCGCTGCCCTGACCTACAGCACCTCGATACAGACGGCGTTATAGACTGTTGCCCTGGACAGCAAGTTCTCTAGATCTCTCAGCCACTGGAAACGTTGCCAAGAGATTGACACGCCTCCATTCGCGAGCCTCTAGGATTGACGAATTGCAGCGCGGAGATTGAGTGGGACGTGATGACGTCACCCGCAGCTGTGATTTTGAGTCCGGTTCTTCTCGAGGCCCTGCAGGGTGAGAGCCGCTTGCAGCCCTGTCTGCTGAACTGTGCACCCAGTACAACATAAAGTGAACTACAAACGTGGCCATGTATCCTTCCTACTGCAGCTGCTCTACACGCATAGCATGTAACTAGATGGAAGGTCGCTACTTTAAAAAAAGTAGCTGTTTTTTCTGTTGCACTAAATAGCTGCTGATTATCTTGAATTGGTAGCTTAATATTTACTTCATTAGATTGGTACTTTTCGAAGAGTTACCTAAGTACATCTAAGCAACCAGCTAATGAAATATTTGTAAGTATCAGTGGGTGGTTCACAGCAAATGGATTGTCACTGAATTTTGACAAGACCCAGTACATACAGTTCAGTACCTCACAAAGAATACCTGACCCTGTAAGTATAATGTACTCAAACAAATTAAAGCTGTATACAGTTTCAAAATTTTAGGTCTTCAAATTGACCACAACCTAAATTGGAAAACTCACACTCTAGACTTAATGAAACGCCTTAGTTCAGCTACATTTTCAGTACGTATGATAGCAGAAATAGGCGATTTAAAAATGAAGAAATTAGTTTATTCGGTCTACTTCCATTCACCAATGAGTTATGGAATCATGTTTTAGGGAAACTCCTCCCACAAAGAGAACATTTTCAAAATTCAAAAACGCGTAATTAGAATTATATCTGGTGTCAGTCCTAGATCATCATGCAGAGACCTCTTTAAGAAACTCGTTAATCTAACTACTACTTCTCAGTACATATACTCACAGATGTCCTTTTTCATTTCCAACATGTCTCTTTTTACACAAAATAGTGCAAAACTTGATTATAATTCCAGAACCAAAAACAATCTGTATGAGGACTATAAAAGCTTAACAGTACAAAAAGGAGTCAAATACATGGGTACTCATATATTCAATAACTTACCACAGCATATCAAAGGTCTTTTAAGTGATGAAGATTGGTTTCAGAGTGAATTGAAGAACTTCCTGTTGGCCAACTCTTCCTACTCCAGCGATGAATATCTTCACAAGGATTTTTGGAACACAATCTACGACCAAGCTTAGAGACAGAAGTGATGACACTTTCTGCAGGACCTGACAATCATTCTGCAGGACAATGTTCAAGCACATACAGTGCAAGCTGTTACTGATTTGTTTGAGTGATGGGGCTGTTAAGTGCTATACAACCTACTGCACTCCCCTGACTTAAGCCCTCGTGAGTTCAACTCGGTTTCTAAACTGAAGGAAACACTTCATGGCATTCGCTTCAGAACTGCTACGAATTCGTCGGGCAATAGACCGCGCTCGAACTGTCAACACAGCTGGCACTGCTAAGAGTATCCTACGACTTCCACATCGCAGACAACGGGTTATAAATGGTTCAAATGGCTCTGAGCACTATGGGACTTGACTTCTGAGGTCATCAGTCCCCTAGAACTTAGAACTACTTAAACCTAACGAACCTAAGGACATCACACATATCCATGCCCGAGGCAGGATTCGAACCTGCGACCGTAGCGGTCGCGCGGTTCCAGACTGTAGCGCCTAGAACCGCTCGGCCACTCCGGCCGGCACAACGGGTTATACACAATGCTGGTAACTACTCTGAAGGTCAGTAAAACTTTGGAACACGTATCTATTTTGTGCGAACTGTAAAGAAATATTTGCCACTATTAAAATTCCAACCCTCGTACTGCCTGGTGCAGAGTCCTCAGCCGAATCACAAAGATAGTACGACATTCCGTACTGCAGTTAGCGTCAGAGTCTACACCATATTTTACTGTATACTAATTTATAAAAGATTCTATCTGTGAAGTAATGAAAATTCCGCCTTTTGTAAGGCAGTAGTTATTTCAAGCAAAAATGAAATCGAATCACAAGTGTGTAATAGCTACGATTTACCAGGGGCTATTTAATTCCGCCGTAGCACAAGCCGAAGGATGTACAGACGAGGATAAAGCCGTATTAGAATTTATCATTCAAGTCGCTGATTATTTTTCTTTTAAGATTATACATCGTTTAATATTGATGCTTCTGCAACATCTGTAGCCAAAATAAAGACAAATGGAAGATGCAGAATTTTAATAGCAACTTTTTCTTTGCAAATATGGTTATCCACGAGGAAATTCTGTTTAGTAAAAACTACAGAAATATCAACTGCGCCATAGCCGGTCCCAAGCCAGGTTGAGAAAGGAGGAGGGGGAGGAGTAACACCTCGTAAAAAAAAAAAAAAAAAAAAAAAAAAAAAAAAAAAAAAAAACTTGGTTCACCTGGCCCGGGTGATAGTACCTCGTGAGGGCCCCTTGCCAGGGACACGGTGAAGACCTCAACGGCAGCGGAGGCGGAGAAAATGGACTTCGGTACGGCGGAGCTGGCGGAAGAGGCACCTTTTCTCTTTGGGTACAAAAAGAGTACAAGTAGCGACTGAACCCCAGAGGGGCGGCTACAGACTGCGTCTGACTCGTAGTGAGCGGCTGTCTTTAGGCTGGGCATCCTAGTGCCTATGTGGAAAGTAACGGGAAACTACCACATTACATTCCCAATCAGTACATGGTATGTCTCTCCATGTGAAAGATTCTGGAGTTAAATCTTCCCCTCATTCGGATCTCCGGGAGGGGAACACATTGAGAGTAGACGTATTTGAAAGGAAGAAAGCCACAGTGAAGGGAGGAAAGATAAGGATTGGAACATGGAATATCAAGACACTATACTACAAGCAGGAAAGCTAGACAATGCAAAACAGGAGATGAAAAGGAACAGATTAGATGCCTTCGGTTTGTGTGAAATGAGATAGGGAGAGAATGGGGAGATAGAAAGTGGAGATTATAAGCTCTTTTACTCAGGGGAAATCAAGAGTGGTGAAAACGGAGTAGGAATATTGATAGGGCAAAAGTTGAAAAATAAGGTAAAGAAGGTACAATATATTGATGGAAGACTGATGATGATACGACTGAAGGGTAGTTCAAAAGATTTGGTATTAATACAGGTATATATGCCAACCAGCCAGCACAGAGATGAGGAAGTGGAAGAATATTATGAGAAAATACAAGAACTTATCGAGAAAGAAAATAGAAATGCCTGCGTTATCATCATGGGGGACTGGAATGCAGTGGTGGGTGAAGGAAGAGATTTTCCAATTTGGATTAGGAATAAGAAATGAGGGAGGTGAACGACTAATTAGTTTCTGTAAAGAAAATTCATTAACAGTGGGTAACACATTATTTGAACACTACAACAGGAGACGTTACACATGGATATCAAATTTGAATAGGGAAAGATATCAGCTGGACTACATCCTGATACAAAAAAGGTTTAGGGACTGTTTGAAGAATGCTAAAGCTTATCCAGGAGCGGGTATAAATTCCGACTACAACCTAGTGATGGGAGAAATATAAGTGAAGTTGAAAATAGTCTGTAGAGGTAAAGCAAAGGAAAGACTAAACATAGAAAGACTCAGAGATAGGAAAGGCATCAGATTTGAAGAACAGATTTATGGAAAATGGCAACGAGGTAGTGTTGATGAAAGTGTTAATGACAAGTGGATAAAAATGAGGGAAGGACTCATGGACTCTGCCAAAGAAGTACTAGGAATTAGAGTATCCCAAAGCACCAGGAAAGAATGGATAACAGAAAACATGTTAAAAAAGATGGAAGAGCGCAGAAAGTGGAAAAGTGTAGAAACTGAAGAAGGCAAAAAGAGGTACAGGAAACTGAATAATGAATTAAGAAGACAATCTGAAGAAGCAAGAGAAAAATGGATGAAACAGAAATGCGACGAAATAGAGAAAATGGAGAGAGAGGGAAAGTATGAAATGATGTATAGACTGGCTAGTGAGATAGTTTTTGAACGTAAAAGAAAGAGGAAGAACATGGAAATAGAAAGAGCGGATGGTACTCTAGCAGAAGAACCACAGGAGGTTTTGAACAGATGGCAAAAATATATTGAATGTCTGTATACGGGGGATGAAATGCAAAGCGAAATTAAGGTTGAAGAGGAGCAATATGTGCCGGAAGATGGAAAGGGGTTTACCATCTTGAAAGCAGAAGTAGAAAAGGAGATGAAGAATAGGAAGGCATGTGGAATAGATGATTTGCCAGCAGAACTGTTGAAGAGTCTGGGAAACAAGGCAAGAAAAGAAATAGTCTACCTCTGTAACGAGATATACGACAAAGGGGAATGGCCTGAGGACTTCGCTGCAACAGTTATGATACCAATGGAGAAAAAGAGAAGTACTAAAAAATGTGAAGGGCACCGGACCATCAGTCTAATTTCTCATGCAGCTGAAGTCTTGCTGAGAGTGTTGAATAGAAGGTTATATGGCAAGCTGGATAGAGGGATTGCAGAGGAGCAGTTCGGTTTTAGAAGAGGAAAAGGAACAAGAGATGCTATTGGCCTGCTAAGAAATGTAGGGGAAAGATATATGGAAAAGTGTAGAGAAATCTTTGCTGTTTTTATAAATTTAGAAAAGGCTTTTGACAGAGTTCAGTGGAACAAGCTGATGGATATTTTGAAGAGGAAAGGAGTAGATTGGAAAGAGAGACGACTGATACAGAATCTATATTTACACCAGAAATTAAGGATCAGGATTGGAAATGAAATGTCAGAAGGAAGCAGCATTGGACGAGGTGTTAGACAAGGTTGTTGACTTTCCCCACTGCTGTTTAACGTATACCTTGAAGAGATTATTGCGAAAAGCTTAGATGGGAAAAGAGGAATATGTATTGGTGGAAAGAGAATAGAATGTATAAGATTTGCTGATGAGATGGTATTAGTGGCACAAAGTGAGCGGACAGTGAATAACATGCCCAAAGATCTGAATGAAGCTTGTGTGGAATATGGGATGCAAATAAACACAGCAAAAACAAAGAGTATGGTCATCAGTACAAGACGCAGACTGTCCAATATTAGGACAATCTAACATTGGCCAAATAAGTGAATTTAAATATCTCGGAAGCACAATAACTGAAGACTTGAGATGTCACCAGGAGGTGAAAACTCGAATTGCCATAGCGAGAGAGGCATTCAACAGAAATAGGAGACTCTTATGTGGCAAATTAGATAAAGGACTAAGGAAAAGGCTTGGCAAATGTTTTGTCTGGAGTGTGGCACTATATGGGGCAGAAACATGGACGTTGAGACGAGAGGATGAAAAAAGATTAGAAGCATTTGAGATGTGGATATGGAAGAGAATGGAGAGAATAAGCTGGATGGAAAGTAATGAAAAGGTATTGGAAGGGGTTGGTGAGAGAAGATATCTGCTGAAGGTTGTAAGAGAAAGGAAAAAGAACTGGTTGGGACATTCATTGAGATGGGAGTGCTTGCTAGTAGATGCTTTGGAGGGATTGGTTTGTGGGAGAAGACAGAGTAAGAAGGAGATACAAGATGATAGACGACATAAAGGGAAGAGGAAATTATGCAGACCTGAAGAGGATGGCAGAAGTCCGGACAGCCTGGAGAACTACCATGTGAAAACCTGCCTTTAGGCTGAACACTGATGATGATGATGATGATGATAGAAATATCCAGTTAGGTCTCGATAGAACCAACCCTAGTGCGAAGACTACAGCTGGCTGTAAATGCGGAGAAATCCAAAGCAGTGCTGTGCACGAATCGCCAGAGCGCAGCGTCCCGTGACTGCAGCACTGATGAGTCACACAACCAGAGCCGAAGGCAGTCGCGCCGTACAAATATTTGACAGTAGCGGTGCGCCGAGATGCGGACCGAAGGAAATGCCAGGCCGCGATTCATCGATAGAAACCACGTCAGCCCGTCAACTGAGGGGAGACTGTATAGACATGTACCGGACCCGTACGTCGGCCTAACAGCGGACTTGTCGCGTGTACGAAGGACGGCGGTGTGACTCATCACAGACTTGACGGGCGAGAGAGTGTGACGGAAGTGTTCAACAGTCTCAGCTGCCAGACACTCGAAGAAGCACGTCGTACACCTCGTGACAACGTGCTCCGAGAACTCTGGGAACTAGGGTGAAATCTAAGAATATTGTTCGGCCCCCAATATGTCCATGACGTAGAGTCAGCGCATTAAAAACCGGGCAAACAGCGCTCCGCACAGAGACGTACAAACAGTCGCTACTGCAGATGCCCCATCCGTGAATGTAACAGGAAGAAACGCTAATGTATTGTGCAATAAAAAGCACCCTCTGTGACACACTTCGCACTGATTCGCAGCCCGGTTGCGGAAACCACGAAGAGTCAGAAAATTCAAACAAGAGCAACTCGTACGATGGTTTCCATCTCGTTTACTTAAGCCTAGTTTACACGATGACATTGGGTTGCGCCACTCGTTCCGTGGAATGAGTTGCACGGAAATGGTTTCATATTTGACTGTAGACACGGCGAAACCAGTATACACTTCAGTTTCGTCGTTTTGTGGGTTCCTGAGCCGTGTCGGAAGCGAAGTTTTGGCAGCTGCATGTCGCACGAGCTGTGATGGAGTTAAAGCTTGTAGCGTGGAATCGCTGCATAAGAAAAAAATGAGAAACATGTTTCGATTCGTGATTGGATGAAGAAAAGACGTCAGCTTGGTTGCTCTGCCTCCTTGCTGAAATAATTTATAATGGAAGATCTAAGAAGTTCTTTTAATTATCTTAGAATGTCGCCAGAACTGTTCACGTTTCTTCTAAATAGAGTTAATTATGCTATAAGGAATAAAGATATGTAACGCATGAAGCATTGTCGCCAGAACTGAAATTACAAATCACATTGCGTGCATTACAATCGAGAACACTCGGCATGCTAAAAGATGCGGTTTTAGTTGGTGATGACGCTTTTTCATTAACGCCAATAATTATTAATATTAACAGTAATAATTATTAAAATTAACAGCAGTAATTATTCAAAGAAGGCCGCTTTAAGAAGAGAATGGTTTGCAGACTACTCTCTTGAAGATACAGTAGTTCTGTACAGTGGCAATATTTCAAAATTATAACATATGTGAATGGGGAGCACTGCAGCGACGTTTTAAATAGATGAATATTGAATAAAGAATTTAGCTTCTTGATTTGTGTAGCCTTCCCTCCTGTCAACAACATCCCTTAAAAAAAAAAAAAAAAAAAAAAGAGAGAGAGAGAGAGAGAGAGAGAGAGAGAGAGAGAGAGAGTCGGTCAACTCGAATGATGGGATTTTAGTCTTGTAGACGAGAGCATTCCCGCAGCTAGAATTACATTTGCATTTATGTTTCTTAATTCAGTTGTATATGTGCTCCTAATTCAATAAATTTTGCCCTGCAGCTCAGATATTGTCACACTATGTCCTGATCGCACGTGAAGGTCTCAGGAGCAGCAATTTGTTGCTTATTTTTGTAATCAGGATCACCGAAATCCCACAAACACCTATGCAAAGCATAGATATCCAAAAAGTGAACGTTATTCTCCGTTCCCCACGTTATATTTCAGTTTGTCCACACTCTAGGAACACACACAACCTCAAAACTCATGCAGCTAGTGTCGCCAAAGCTGGAACACGCCGAAAGTGTTTAGTTTCAACGACGAGTTGCGCATGCGCAGTGGCTGGTAGAGCAGTTGCCTGCAACCTAGTGTCGTCGTGTAAACTAGGCTTTACACTGTAATTACCACAAAACGAAAGAACAACTCATTTCCGTCTCGTGGGACTAGTCTCAGTATACAAGGCGTTAAGAAAAATATATTCCATATTTTGATATACGGTAGAACGGGTCAAAACAACAAAAAAGACCCTGTAAATATGGGTCTTAAGCCTATCTCTTTTATTGCGAATTCTTTGCTGTTACGAACGTCCCACAGAATGCAGTAAACAAATGAAAGCACATTCTGTTACTGCGAAACAACACTTGTGAGAAATCTCTACAGGGAGCCTGCCATTTCCCATGTGGAATAACAGACTTCCATTATGCTGGTAAGTGCATTCTGTAGGTCGTTCATAATAGCAAAGTCACAGCAGCAAAGATGAAATGCTCATGGCTCTTAAGGTATGCATTTTATAGCCCATGTTTAGGTGGACATTTTTGTATTGTTTTGGTCGTTATTAGCACCTCTCAAAATATGGAATTTGTTTTACAGCCTGTGTAAAGCACCGCGGTACACACGCCACAACTGCTACGGCATAACGTGCATCAAGTTGGGAAAGGGGCTGAAGGTACGGTGATTGTAGCTAATCACCTTTTCCATGCGGCAGAGAACTGGGCACTTCTGTGCAGGGAGAGAGAGAGACGCTGCGGAAGCGTACGACCACAGCACACTACGACAGCGAGCGAAAGTTTCAGAACATCGATAACGCACGACGGTTTTTCGCGGGACAGATCGCAAGTGTACATTTCAAAAAATCTTAACGCGGGCACAAATATAATCGATATCGGTCGTTTGTAATGTGCAAGTCAGAGTGTGAGAATAAACATAGTTTGTGATAAGTCGCCGCCACAGCTGTGCCGCGTACTTACAGCCTGCTTGCAGCAGCGCAGGGTATGCCTGTGCGGGCGTCATTGCGGCGGTAGTTCACTTCTGGATGGCCGATGCAGAATAAGACTGCGCGCGTCCTCCCACTTCTGCGATTCCCCTGCAGCCAAAGCGGGAGAAGACGCGGCCGACTTCTGTCTCGGCTGCAGTGCTGCCATCTACACGGACGTCACACACTCACACTGACCTTCCGTCATATAACGTCTAGTTCAGATAAGGCGAAATAGGTTTTCCCTACTGACGCTAAAGCGAACACCACGATCGAGCAGTCATCCGTGGCGTTTTAACTGTAACGCATTCTATGAAAGCCACGGTGGGAAAACAGCGATGAATACTCGGAGAACTCCTTTTATTGTGCTACCAGCTTCCAGCTGGAAGATTGCCATAAGGCCCTGGACAATGCTGAAACGAAACAGATTTCATTCTAACATTAAAGTAAACAAAACCGGCACTATACATTATGCTAATTCACTGGCTGTACTTGCACGAAACATCGCCTTGGCACGCTGCTCATGTCTGGATGGAAGATCGGTTTGGACACCACACAGCTTTACTAGGTGTATGCATTGATGAGGGGTTGAACCGGATCTGCTGAAACGTTTGAGTTCAGCTACTTATGCTATTAGCGTCATTGCAAATTTTCGCGATATACATCTCAATAAATTAGTTTACCACGCCAATTTTCATTCTCTGCTTTCGTTTGGCATCATATTCTGGGGTAACTCATCATTGAGTAAAAGAGTGTTCATTGCACAAAAGCGTGTGATCAGAATAATTGCTGGAGCTCATGCAAGATCATCCTGCAGACACTTACTTAAAGAGCTAGAGATCTTCACTGTAGCCTCACAATATGTATATTCACTTATGAAATTTGTTATTAACAATCTGAATGAATTCAAAAGTAATAGCAGTGTACATGGCTACAACACTGCACCAGTATGTCCGCCTTTTCAGGGGTGCAGTGGGCCCCACCTTCCTCCTGATGGATGATAACACACGGCCCCACGGAGCTACCATCGTGGAGGAGTATCTTGAAACAGAAGATATCAGGCGAATGGAGTGGCCTGCCTGTTCTCCAGACCTAAACCCCATCGAGCACGTCTGGGATGCTCTCGGTCGACGTATCGCTGCACGTCTTCAAACCCCTACGACACTTCACGAGTTCCGACAGGCACTGGTGCTAGAATGGGAGGCTATACCCCAGCAGCTGCTCGACCACCTGATCCAGAGTATGCCAACCCGTTGTGCGGCCTGTGTACGTGTGCATGGTGATCATATCCCATATTCATGTCGGGGTACATGCGCAGGAAACAGTGGCGTTTTGTGGCACATGTGTTTCGGGACGGTTTTCTCAACTTATCACCAATACCGTGGACTTAACGGATCAGTGTCTTGTGTGTGCCTATGAGCCTGTGCCGTTACTACGAGTTTTGTGTACATTCTGCAATTATGAGCACGAGTGTATAAGAGGTCCTATGTCACTGATAAGAGAAACCATCGTGGACGCTATGGAAATAACGGGAACTTTATTAAGTGGAAAGGAACAGGCACGGCACATGAGAGACGCACTGCATATGAGAAACGGGAAGGAGAGCGAACTAGCGCTACGGTTAGCACACCCGAGGCAAAAATTTTACACGTTTGCGGCCGTGGTCACTGCTGGGGCGACAACACGCAGTGAGCAACGGAAATGGTTACCGCCAGCTGACTTAGGCCAAAAGAAGGAAATGCTAGCCAGGTGGGGCGTTTCTAGACGGTTCGAGGAGGTTCGCGAAGCTTTGGAAAGACTTTGGCCATTAAAAGTACCTTCAATGGAAACGGGGGAATCAATACAGCCACGGTAAACTCCTAAGAGTCCCTGAAAAAAAGGGGTATATAAATGTCAGCTGATGGCCGCGGTGGTCTAGTGGTTCTAGGCGCGCAGTCCGGAACCGCGGGACTGCTACGGTCGCAGGTTCGAATCCTGCCTCGGGCATGGATGTGTGTGATGTCCATAGGTTAGTTAGGTTTAAGTAGTTCTAAGTTCTAGGGGACTGATGACCACAGAAGTTAAGTCCCATAGTGCTCAGAGCCATTTGAACCATTTTGAATGTCAGCTGGCGACAGTAGTAGGTGAAATGAACATGAGACAGTTGGCGAGTGGTTCGCGCGGTCGTCGCCAGGGAGCAGTTAATTCGTCGGGAACCGTCACCGAAAAGTGACAGTTCAATGGTGCTGCAGTAAACCACGAGAAGGCTCTGTACAGCTTGTCTCTAGAAGTAGCAAATAGTAGTAGTATTTATGCATGTCAGAATGTACAGAGGAGCAAGTGGCGCATTACACTTGTCAGTGCAACGAGGAATAATTTGTAGTTTTCTGCGTACAGAAGGGAACGAGTTCTGTCTCGCACTCGTCTCTTCTCTTTATTCGAGTATTTGTTGGTATCATTGAAACGAGTCTGGAGCAAAGCATAGTAGAAGGTAGTACTCAGGAACCTGAGGTTTCTAGAGTGGTAGATTGTAATTGCTGATGGATAAAAAGCCATTGCAAGACACCTCTTCGAGTAAGGCTGAATTGGAGTCTTGTGGAATACTCGTAACTTAGTAGTGATTGCGTACGGTATGCAACTAACCGCCTAGAAGCGACACACTACGCACCTGCCACCAGCTTCTGCTTCTGTTTCTCCTTCTGCTTCTGCGGCTGCTGTTGCTGTTGCTCGAAGATGCGGACGGCCGCCTTGACGGAGCTGCTGGGGGGCGGCCCGGGGGCGGCCGCAGCGGGGGTGGCAGCGGGGGCGGCAACTGCAGCGGAGGCACCGGCAGAGGCGGAAGGCACCCCCGGCGGCGGCCCTACCGCTGCCGCCCCCGCCCCCGCGGACAGCGCGTTGAACTTGGCGGACAGCGCCGCCACACCGGGGGCGATGGCGCGCTCGCGCTCCCGCCTCCGGGGGCAGAAGCGGGGGGCGGCCAACGCCACCGGCACAGCCGCCTCCACCGCCGTAGAGCCAGACTTCATGCCGCGTCCTGCAACAGCCAGACAAACCACTCTCACTCCCGCGCCTCTACTCGAATGGAACACCATTTCTCTACTGCTGACTGCGAACTATTTTGTTGCGACCAGAGGTCAACACCTCTCAGAAACCAGTCCTAGGTATTCACCGCCAGTCACAGTCTGTGATGGCACTAACAAATCTCTGCTCTGACCTATCATCTTTTTACATTCTTCATAAGACAACAACATGTTTTCTTAGCTGCAAACATTTTAGGTTAGGCTTTACATCAAATGAAGCAACACGTTTGCTGTTACCAGTCACCTTTTATTTATCTCCACGCCGCGTTTCAAAAGTCTATTAAACCCCCATCAAGGTTGATTTACATTTGTTAGAATGAGATGCGTCTGTATAGTGTTACGATGTTTTTGGAGGAACTTGTGGCACTGTCTCCACTAGTGACAGGTTCCTTTATTTTCGTAACACATCACATGTATAGTGTCATATTTTGTAAACAATGGAGGTATAAACCTTTGAAACGTGTCGTGGAGATAAATAAACAGTGACAGGTAGCAGTAAACTTGTTGTTTCATTTAACACGTTATTTATATTTCAACCTTAAATTATTCGTTATTGTAAAAAAGTATTTACTATTCCTTGTCAAATGTTTCAGATAAAAGCAAAACAAACTACAAAAATGGATGACAAACGAGAACCGTAATATGTACGACCTGTTTTAAAATGTCAGTTACCAAAAAAATGGTTCACATGGCTCTGAGCACTATGCGACTTAACTTCTGAGGTCATCAGTCCCCTAGAACTTAGAACTACTTAAACCTAACTAACCTAAGGACATCACACACATCGATGCCCGAGGCAGGATTCGAACCTGCGACCGTAGCGGTCCCGCGGTTCCAGACTGTAGCGCCTAGAACCGCTCGGGCACCCCGGCCGGCGTCAATTAACATGTCTCCAAATTCGCAATTAGCAGATGCATTTCCTGCCTCTCCTTCGTTGAGCAAAAGCCCTCCGAACAAAATGTTAGTTACAGCCTTAAACTAGCACACTGGCCGTTTCTGAGCGCTCTAGAAGGTGTGAAACTCGTACCGACCGCTCCTCTCAGCCTCCGCAGCTGACTTACGGGGTGCGTGAACACCACCTGCTCAGAAGCATCTAGAACACCTACTAGTAGGCCTGTGTCTCCGGCCGTTGAGGAGTCCACCGACATGGGAGCCACTGTGCCCGCTTCCTCCGTGCCTTCGCCTGGTTTCTCCACGGCCGCGCCCTCAGTGGACCTGGCAGCGCCTCGCGGCACCGCTTTGCTACGGCACCTTCCTACCGCCTGCGAGCTACCAGCCTTAAGCCGTCGGCACAATCACCGTACATCCGAGCGTTGAGCGTGCCGAGTTTCTGACGTCATAGTGTGGAATAGCACGTTCGGGAGTCTTTCCGAACGCGCAGAGCAATATCTAGCATGTCAAATATTCTGAGCGTGAGTCTGAGCGTTGACACGCCATCTCCCTTCAGCATTGAGATGTGAGGCGCCATATTGGCATTCAGTTCAAGCATATCTTTTATATGTCGTTTCTGAGGTGGTGGTGGTGGTTAGTGTTTAACGTCTCGTCGACAACGAGGTCATTAGAGACGGAGCACAAGCTCGGGTTAGGGAAGGATTGGGAAGGAAATCGGCCGTGCCCTTTCAAAGGAACCATCCCGGCATTTGCCTGAAACGATTTAGGAAAATCACGGAAAACCTAAATCAGGATGGCTGGAGACGGGATTGAACCGTCGTCCTCCCGAATGCGAGTCCAGTGTGCTAACCACTGCGCCACCTCGCTCGGTATCGTTTCTGAGCACCAGTAAGTTCAGAATCACTCGAAAAGCCGTTGTTAACTGCGTGATTCGTTGCAATAAATTAATGAGATACATCGTATTAGTGGCAAAAGAATTATTGTAACTTGCGTATTATGAGAGTATGTCATTTGAAGGTAGCGATACACTGAGGATCCACCAAAAATACATTGTTCTTGGTACAACTTGTTATAATTAAATTTCAGCTAGTAATATAGCTACGATTAAAGCATTTAGCAAGTGCTAACATCTTAGAATTCGCCACAAACGAATTGTTGTCAGTTTAGCGATGACATACGCTCATAATACGCAAGTGACAATTCTTTTAGCAGGCACGGTAGCTCAGCGTGTTCGGTCAGAGATCTGGTTGGCCTCTGTAATAAAAAAACTGAGTGGAAGGATCAGCAAACGAACTTGACCGGATGTCACGTGACGTCCGCAACGACCAAACACAGCGATCAAAAAAATCAGACTCTTGACACTGATGAAACGAAACTATAAATGTCTCAGTTGAACACATAAATGCAAAAAAATTTTATAAAAAATGCGTAGTCAGTAGCGTTGATGATACATGACCAGAAAGGTGATCTGATGATGATTCGCGTCTCACCAAGTCTAAATATTTTTTTCCTAACATTCGCGTATATAATAGGTCCTGACGCTTTATTATTAGTTTAATGTAAGTATATACTACAATATTTGATGTTATGCAAAGATAAGTTCACCTTTTCCTGAGGAGTGAGTTTGTTCGATTGGCTTAATCTACAGGACAGCTTGCGCTACTTGTATAAAGATATTTTGTTCATTTTTCTTTTGAGTTTCGTAATTTACATGTTGTAAAGATTCTGACACTGGGCAGGAACAGTGATCCAGTAAGAATGACCTTAGGGTTTTACTAAAATGTGGGAAAGATAAAATAGTGCTTATCTTATGTGGAGGACTATTTCAAATTTGTCACACTATTTGTAATGGAACTTTTACAAGCCTGTATCCTTATTGATTAGACATAATACTTTCCTTTCTGTCCTGAGACATGTACATCGATATTGAAGTATTTATTTGTGTATATTACATACAGAACAACGTGACTAGGATATGAACAATGGAGGAAATGCGCTTTTTAATAGAACTAACGTGGTAATTTTACGCAGCCTGTTGAGTAAACAGTGTGATTTACGAACTAGAAACATCCGACAACTGCCGCTGGAGTGCTTTGCGATCGCGTATACCACGGTGGGGCCCACGTACCGTATGCACAAGTCGCATCGTTCCTGAGCGTTCAGCAGCACGTTGACTCGGCACGCTCAACGTTAACGTTCGGCTGCACGATCCGTGTGCCGACGGCTTTACGCTCCCTACTCCTCGCCACTCGGTCTGTGTGAGCAGCTGCCAGGCATCGTCGTGGACCAACATTTCAGTTGCTTTCGAGTTGTGTGGACACCGTCCTGAGAAGCTATACTTCATGTTAATAAGCGACCCGTTGTTATTGCAAAGCAGCTCTTACTGTCTGCTACATTACGCGGCCACATTAGGACTGAGGTATATCGCAGAAGGCCTGTGCTGGAAGTGACTCACAAAGCCGCGAGTCTTCAGAGAGCCAAACAACGCGTGAACTGGACAGCGGCTGACTTGAAGGCGTGTAGCGCCGTCCGAGGAGGGGCGGTTTGGCCCCTTCTGAGACGGGGCGGGGCGGACAGTGCAAAAAAATGGTTCAAATGGCTTTGACCACTATGGGACTTAACTTCTGAGGTCATCAGCCCCTAGAACTTACAACTACTTAAAGCTAACTAACCTAAGGACATCACACACATCCATGCGCGAGGCAGGATTCGAACCTGCGACCGTAGCGGTCGCGCGGTTCCAGACTGTAGCGCCTAGAACCGCTCGGCCACTCTGGCCGGCAACGCGGACAGTGCAGCGACGGCCGAATGAGGCGTTTTGCGTGGAGGCCGCGGTTGGTTCTGCGACGTTTCGAGGTTGTTTTGCCTATCCAGTGATTCAGGCTACCCTGAAACGTGAACAAGGATGTTTATTCCAACTTTCCGGCCATTTCTTTCATATCCTGGTGATAACTGTGCACTGGAGACTCGCGTCTTCGAGAGGACAACAGCCGTCTCCACAAGGGACCGCGCTGCGTTCCTGGTCTAACGAAGCCTGAGGTGCCCTGCCGCAGCTCGACCGCTCCGCTAAATCACCCCATCTCAGTCCCTCGGGAAATGCCCGCGACTGTTTGGAACAGAGGATGAAACGTACCAGTCAACATCCACGCAGTCTGGCAGCTGTACAGGACCTAGCGATCAACGAGAGGCTCCAACTGCGTGTGGCGTGTCTAGAGACATCTCTGGACACACCTCCTCTCTGAACTTCGGGGTGAGAGAGTTGTGCTACACGGCTTTAGCGTCACGTCACCTGGCACAGGAGCGGTGGGGGTGGGTGCTATTAATTACTTTTATTTGGCCCGCTTAGTAGCACCTAAACAGAAGACGACGCTTTTGTAAGCTGTGAATTGGCTCTCGTTAGACACTGTAAGTTTTTTCACCTTTTATATCACAAATTATTATGAACAGTTCTTCTCTCTAGAAATCGTCGTTAGAACTACCGTATGAAAATACAACGAACTTCCAAAGAATTTAGTATAACTCTAATGTGTTATGAAGAGGAACAGACACTGAAGTATGTCTAATGCAATCCTCCTACATTCACACACACTACTGGCCATTAAAATTGCTACACCAAGAATGTAGCAATTTTAATGGCCAGTAGTGTGTGTGTGAATAGGTGCATAGGTCCTGAGAAATCAGTACCCAGAACAACCACCTCTGGCCGTAACTACGGTCTTGATACGCCTGGGCATTGAGTCAAACAGAGCTTGGATGACGTGCACAGATACAGCTGCCCATGCAGCTTCAACACGATACCACAGTTCATCAAGAGTAGTGACTTGCGGTTTGTGACGAGCCAGTTGCTCGGTCGCCATTGACCAGACGTTTTCAGTTGGTGAGAGAGCTAGAGAATGTGCCGGCCAGGGCAGCAGTCGAACATTTTCTGTATCCAGAAAGGCCCGTACAGGACCTGCAACATGCGGTCGTGCATTATCCTTCTGAAATGTGGGATTTCGCAGAGATCGAATGAAGGGTACAGCCACGGGACGTAACACATCTGAAATGTAACGTCCACCGTTCAAAGTGACGTCAATGCGAACAAGAGGTGACCGAGACGTGTAACCAATGACCCCCCCCCCCCCTTTACCATCACGCCGGGTGATACGCCAGTATCGCGATGACGAATACACGCTTCCAGCTTCCAATGTGCGTACACCGCGATGTCGCCAAACACGGATGCGACAATCATGATGCTGTAAACAGAATCTGGATTCATCCGAAAAAATGACGTTTTGCCATTCGTGCACCCAGGTTCGTCGTTGAGTACACCATCGCAGGCGCTACTGTCTGTGATGCAGCGTCAAGGGTAACCACAACCACGCCCGTGCAGATGGTTGTTGTCTTGCAAACGTACCCATCTGTTGACTCAGGGATCGAGACGTGGCTGCACGATTCGTTACAGCCATGCGGATAAGATGCCTGTCATCTCTACTGCTAGTGATACGAGGCCGTTGGGATCCAGCACGGCGTTCCTTATTACCCTCCTGAATCCACCGATTCCATATTCTGCTAACAGTCATTGGATCTCGACCAACGCGAGCAGCAATGTCGCGATACGATAAACCGCAATCGCGATACGCTACAATCCGACCTTTATCAAAGTCGGAAACGTGATGGTACGCATTTCTCTTCCTTACACGAGGCATCACAACAACGTTTCACCAGGCAACGCCGGTCAACTGCTGTTTGTGTATGAGAAATCGGTTGTAAACTTTCCTCATGTCAGCACGTTGTAGGTGTCGCCACCGGCGCCAACCTTGTGTCAATGCTCCGAAAAGCTAATCATTTGCATATCACAGCATCTTCGTCCTGTCGGGTAAATTTCGCGTCTGTAGAACGTCATCTTCGTGGTGTAGCAATTTTAATGGCCAGTGGTGTACATTAATACTTGCTCCACAGATCATGAATACGACATTTCGTAATGATGTGGAACGTTTCACTTTAACAAAAGTTTTCTTTACATGAACTAATTAAGTTATTTTATTCGATTTTATTTTTTACAGTTACTACTTCATATCTAAAAATTCATCTATTCAGTACAAGGAGCTGTCATTCAGAAATGCCTTTAATTTGTTTTTAATCTGTCAGACTTTTAATGCTATTGTGGCATCATAATTCACCCCTTTCTGTACCAAATTCAGATTTAACCCCGAATAATGAAGATCGTCGTTTCTTCTCGTTTTGTAGCTATGCACTTCGCTGTTATTTTTGAATTGGGCTGGATTTTAATAACAAGTTTCATAAGAGAATATATGTATTGCAAAGGTACTGTGAATATTCCGAGTTGCTCAAATAAATGTCTGTAAGGTGATCTTCGGTGGGCTCCAGCTATTATTCTCATTACATGCTGTCGTGCAATGAATACTTTTTCTCTTAATGATAAAGTACCCCAAAATATGACGCCTTATGAAAGCAGTTATTAAAATAGGCATACTATCTGACACGGCTTGTAGGGCCCGTACATTTAAATTAAAGCACTGCCGTTTCGTGATCAACCATGGACAACGAAGTCGCGTCATTGTCTACGAGCTTGACAGGAACCTCAGCCTGTCTCTCACTCATTTCATGAAACAGAACCATGCAGTCGCAAAATAATGCGTCAATTTGTTGTTTTGTACACAAAATAGAGGTTCATTAACATTAATTTTTATCATTTTATCCAAGATTTGTAAAATTAAAAGTTACCGTACAATAACCGACATTGACTGAAAATTCATTAAACAGTGTGATTCACGAAGCTGTGCAAATATTTTAATATGTTATTATACAAGTAAAACTAAAAAAAAAATACTTCATGTAAACATAGGTCCGCAAATGTTTCGTTAGGGCAAATAAAAGATTTTGCCAGAAATTTAGCAACTTCGCTAATGTGGCCACCGAAATTGCCTGGTTTAACACCCGGCACGGTATCTCAGCGTGTTCCGTCAGGGGTAGCTACCCTCTGCAATAAAAAAAAAAAAAAAAAAAAAAAGAAAACTGAGTGAACTGATCAACGATGAACTTTAACAAATGTCATGGGATGTCCGCTGCGAACATACACAACCAACAAATTACGAAGAAAACGAGATAAAAAAAAACACCACTGGATTTTTGTGTATGGGGATGGATGAAAGACATAGTTTGTGAGGACAAAGTCAATACACGTGAGACATTACTTGCTCATATTATGAATGCAATACATGAAATTAAGAACAACCCTGTGAAACTGAAACGTGCAACAAAATCTGTTCATACACGTACAGCTAAATGTACTGAACTTGGTGGAGGCATTTTTGAACATTTATTGTGAATGTATTATGAAGCTGTATGTACAATGTACAACTTCCTTAACACTGAGCTTTTTTTCGGCTTAACATGTGCTATGGAATTAATAAAAGCAGATTATCTGACACATTCATACAGTTTCAGTTAACGTTATTACCATCAGTTTTCAAAAATTAAATTCTCTACAACTTCTGTTGAAAACTTTGTGCAATTGTCTTGAATTTAAAACACAAACTGGACCAAGTAGTTAATAAATTAAAAATTTTACCAAATTACGTCTTTGTTTCTCTGGATGTTCTGGAAAACTACTGCAGATACACGTCTGGGACATGTTTTATTAGATTCACTAGATCAATAACAACAAAGTAAATGGAAATCGTGATTTACTTTAATCTCTTACAGTTTTGCAATAGCTTCATATTAGCGAAGTTGCTATATTTCGGACAAAATCTTTTATTAGCCGTAACTCCGTAACTAAACATTTGCGGACCTATGTTTATAAGAACTTTTTTCTTTAGTTGTACTTGTAGAATAACGTATTAAAATATTTGCATATCTTCCTGATACACACTGTATATACAACAAATATTTACATAATTAGTTAAATGTGTAAAAATAATAGTAAGTGCCGGCCGCTGTGACCGAGCGGTTCTAGACGCTTCAGTCCGTAACCACGCGGCTGCTACGATCGTAGGTTCGAATCCTGCCTCGGGCATAGATGTGTGTGATGTTCTTAGGTTAGTTAGGTTTAAGTAGTTCTAGGTCTAGGGGACTGATGACCTCAGATGTGAAGTCCATAGCGCTTAGAGCCATTTGAACCATTAATACCGAGCGAGGTGGCGCAGTGGTTACCACACTGGACTCGCATTCGGGAGGACGACGGTTCAATCCCGCGTCCGGCCAATCTGATTTAGGTTTTCCGTGATTTCCCTAAATCGCTCCAGGCAAATGCCGGGATGGTTCCTTTGAAAGGGCACGGCCGACTAACTTCCCTAATCCGATGAGACCAATGACCTCGCTGTTTGGTCTCTTCCCCTAAACAACCCAACCATTAATAGAAGTGCCGAGAACGGGATGCGTCCATTAAGTAAGTTTCACTATTTTATATAAAAAAAAACATTACACTCACTATATCATGTCCAAGTAATTTTATTGGGATTGTACAATGCTTCTGTTAGTTTTTCACACAGTTGTTATGTTTTTCCAAGCATTTTTGGTAACATGACAAGTTTCTCCAAACCAGTGTTTTATCGATTCTGGTACTGTGATCGTAGCCAACTGCTCACTGTTGATGTGAGTTACCTTCAATACGACCTTTGAGTTGGAGGAACACTTGGGGCAACATCTGGCGAATATGGACGATGCGGGAACACTTCCCAGTCGAATCTTCCGAGTTCCGCCTGGGTCATTCGAACTGCGACGGGCCGAGTGTTATCACCAAGGAAGAGACAGAAGTCCGGGACGCTTTCTTTTTACGGTAGCTCGCAGCTTCCTCAAGACGAGCACAAGACTCGACCTGGTACAACACTGGTTCGGAAAACTTGTATCACGTTACCAAAAATGCTTAAAAAACATGGCGACTATGTAAGAAAGTAGCAGACGCATTGTACAATGTCAATAAAATCACTTGAGCATGATAAAACGTGAGTAATGCTTTTTATAAAATACGGAAAACTGCTTATCAGATCTCTCTTGTACTTTAAAAGACAGTGACACAACGACATTTGGCCCTAAAGAAAAATGAATTGTCTGTGAACCCACAACACATTCAGTTTCACTGGCAATTATAAATACAGTAAAATTAGAAGAAAAGGGAACAGGGCAACACGAAGGACGCATATACAATCGTACACAAGATTCTGAATTTTTATTTTTATTTTTCGCCTCTATATTTGAATATGGTTCCCGAAGAGAACCAAAAGCGGTCATAATAAATAAAAACAACCTCTGTGGTCCAGACATTGGCAAAATGCTACGGAACATGACGCAATGAAGCCTCAAGAACCTTCCAAGACCGTTTCACTACGATTTGTGTTAAGCTAATGGAAGCCATCACAAAGCGATCTTGTACCTAACGCACGGCAACCGCGAGGTATCCTGTGCTCATTAGTACACAAATGACATGAAAGCAATGTGCTGAAAGTGACGTAAAACGTTAGGATTGTTTTGTCTGTCAAAAGGCACAAATCGAAAAATGGCTCTGAGCACTATGGGACTCAACTGCTGTGGTCATTAGTCCCCTAGAACTTAGAACTACTTAAACCTAACTAACCTAAGGACATAACACACAGCCATGCCCGAGGCAGGATTCGAACCTGCGACCGTAGCAGTCGCACGGTTCCGGACTGCGCGCCTAGAACCGCGAGAGGCACAAATCGCTTCTAGTATTGTATTGTACTTATTGCACTGCACTGAACAGAAGGTAGTAATAATTGCATGTAATGGAAATCAATGATCTGTCATTCAATGCGATTCACTTGAAAAATATTGTTTTGAAATTCTTTTCTCTTCCATGAAGAAATTTATAATTTTACAAACCGGGGATTAATCTGAGGAATGTGACACGATGGAAAACGGAATATGCATGAAACGTTTTAAAATGTTAATGTTGTGTTCAGAAGAGGATGCATCGAAAAGTTTAGGTGGAAACGGATGACACTCTTGTTGACTAACTAGCTATGACTTAATTGTTTTTTTGGCATCACGACCGAATTCGTAAATTGATTATATGAAAGAACACAATATATTAGGTTGGTGTATAAATTCGTAGCGTTTTTGTTTTGCATGTTGGTATTCCAGTGGCTATGCGTTTATTCATCGCCTGCCATTTTTATTTGTGGTTCACTGCAGCTATTTGAGTTTATATTTTGTCATTTGGAGATAGTGAGTGGAGCTGTGGGCGCTAGAAAAGGGACTGCCAAGTGGAGAAATCTGAACATTTCCGACGAATTCTTCTGTTTGAGTTCAATAGAGAACTAACAGGAGCGGAAGCAGCCAGAAACATTTGTGGCGTGTGTACAGATAAAGCCATTGAACAGAGTACGGCAAGAAAATGATTTTCTCTTTCTGAGGAGGATCGTTTTGACATTACCAGGTGTAGAACTATCAAGCCGGAATTTGGTTGCAATAATTAAACGTCTGTTGTTTGAAACTGATAAACAATATTTTACTCAAATATTGATTTTCCGACGTTTTGTACCAGATCATTTATGCACCTTCATGCATATATTGAATGTCTCGCCGTACTGCTGCAAGTTTTTCTGTCGCTTCATTCTACATGGCTGAACATCATTAAATATTGAAGGCCGCGCGGGGTATCCGAGAGGTCTAGGACGCGGTCCTCGCGGCTCCCACCGTGAGAAGTTCGAGTCCTCCCTCGGGTATGGACGTGTGTGTTGTCCTTAGCGTAAGTTACTTTAAGTTAGATTAAGTAGTGTGTAAACTGAGGAACCGATGACCTCAGCAGTTTGGTCCCGTAAGACCTTACCACGTTGTTGTTGTTGTGGTCTTCAGTCCTGAGACTGGTTTGATACAGCTCTCCACGCTACTCTATCCTGTGCAAGCTTCTTCATCTCCCAGTACCTACTGCAGCCTACATCCTTCTGAATCTTGGTCTCCCTCTACGATTTTTACCCTCCACGCTGCCCTCCAGTACTAAATTGGTGATCCCTTGATGCCTACCAACCGATCCCTTATTCTAGTCAAGTTGTGCCACAAACTCCTCTTCTCCTCAATTCTATTCAATACCTCCTCAGGTTCGAATCCTGCCTCGTGCATGGATGTGTGTGATGTCCTTAGTTTAGTTATGTTTAATTAGTTCTAAGTTCTAGGCGACTGATGACCTCAGAAGTTAAGTCGCATAGTGCTCAGAGCCATTTGAACCAATACCTCCTCATTAGTTATGAGATCTACCCAATACCTCCTCATTAGTTATGAGATCTACCCATCTAATCTTCAGCATACTTCTGTAGCACCACATTTCGAAAGCTTCTATTCTCTTCGGGTCTAAACTACACTCCTGGAAATGGAAAAAAGAACACATTGACACCGGTGTGTCAGACCCACCATACTTGCTCCGGACACTGCGAGAGGGCTGTACAAGCAATGATCACACGCACGGCACAGCGGACACACCAGGAACCGCGGTGTTGGCCGTCGAATGGCGCTAGCTGCGCAGCATTTGTGCACCGCCGCCGTCAGTGTCAGCCAGTTTGCCGTGGCATACGGAGCTCCATCGCAGTCTTTAGCACTGGTAGCATGCCGCGACAGCGTGGACGTGAACCGTATGTGCAGTTGACGGACTTTGAGCGAGGGCGTATAGTGGGCATGCGGGAGGCCGGGTGGACGTACCGCCGAATTGCTCAACACGTGGGGCGTGAGGTCTCCACAGTACATCGATGTTGTCGCCAGTGGTCGGCGGAAGGTGCACGTGGCCGTCGACCTGGGACCGGACCGCAGCGACGCACGGATGCACGCCAAGACCGTAGGATCCTACGCAGTGCCGTAGGGGACCGCACCGCCACTTCCCAGCAAATTAGGGACACTGTTGCTCCTGGGGTATCGGCGAGGACCATTCGCAACCGTCTCCATGAAGCTGGGCTACGGTCCCGCACACCGTTAGGCCGTCTTCCTCCAGTGGTGTCGCGACAGGCGTGAATGGAGGGACGAATGGAGACGTGTCGTCTACAGCGATGAGAGTCACTTCTGCCTTGGTGCCAATGATGGTCGTATGCGTGTTTGGCACCGTGCAGGTGAGCGCCACAATCAGGACTGCATACGACCGAGGCACACAGGGCCAACACCCGGCATCACGGTGTGGGGAGCGATCTCCTACACTGGCCGTACACCACTGGTGATCGTCGAGGGGACACTGAATAGTGCACGGTACATCCAAACCGTCATCGAACCCATCGTTCTACCATTCCTAGACCGGCAAGGGAACTTGCTGTTCCAACAGGACAATGCACGGCCGCATGTATCCCGTGCCACCCAACGTGCTCTAGAAGGTGTAAGTCAACTACCCTGGCCAGCAAGATCTCCGGATCTGTCCCCCATTGAGCATGTTTGGGACTGGATGAAGCGTCGTCTCACGCAGTCTGCACGTCCAGCACGAACGCTGGTCCAACTGAGGCGCCAGGTGGAAATGGCATGGCAAGCCGTTCCACAGGACTACATCCAGCATCTCTACGATCGTCTCCATGGGAGAATAGCAGCCTGCATTGCTGCGAAAGGTGGATATACACTGTACTAGTGCCGACATTGTGCATGCTCTGTTGCCTGTGTCTATGTGCCTGTGGTTCTGTCAGTGTGATCATGTGATGTATCTGACCCCAGGAATGTGTCAATAAAGTTTCCCCTTCCTGGGACAATGAATTCACGGTGTTCTTATTTCAATTTCCAGGAGTGTATTTATCGTTCATGTTTCACTTCCATACATGGTTCACTCCATACAAATACTTTCAGAAACGACTTCCTGACACTTAAATCAATACTCGATGTTAACAAATTTCTCTTCTTCAGAAACGCCTGTCTACATTTTATATCCTCTCTACTTCGACCATTATCAGTTATTTTGCTCCCCAAATAGCAAAACTCATTTACTACTTTAAGCGTCTCATTTCCTAATCTAATTCCCTCAGCATCTGCTGAATTAATTCAACTACATTCCATTATCCTCGTTTTGCTTTTGTTGATGTTATACCCTCCTTTCAAGACACTGTCCATTCCACTCAACTGCTCTTCCAAGTCCTTTTCTGTCTCTGACAGAATTATAATGTCATCGGCGAACCTCAAAGTTTTTATTTCTTCTCCATGGATTTTAATACCTACTCCGAACTTTTCTTTTGTTTCCTTTATTGTTTGCTTGAATGAAGCTGTTTTACTCGTAACTAGTAGGCCTTACGTAACTGAACGATTATGTAGGTACATATAAGCCTGGTACAGTGGTGGCTTAAAAAAAATAAAAAATAAATGTGTATAAACGTTGTGTCCTGTGACTTGGGATCATGTAATGTCCAGCCAATAATGTCTCGTGCCTCGGGCACGGATGTGTGTGATGTCCTTAGGTTGGTTAGGTTTAAGTAGTTCTAAGTTCTAGGGGACTTAAGACCTCAGCAGTTGAGTCCCATAGTGCTCAGAGCCATTTGAACCAATGTCTCGTACTATTATTGTAGAATGAAGAACTTCTCACAGCTAAACTGAAGAATTTTATGGCGCTCACAGCAGAAGAAAAGTTTGCATATTTTTATTGTCACACAATCATAATGTAATATTCATAGTGCACTGCTGGTTAGTCTTTTCTCGTTCGCTATGCGACAGACTACCCCACGAATGAAGAAACGGTACCTGACAATAGTTACACCAAACCATATACTGATCTCTCTTAATGTTTCCGTGGACATTACAACAAAATTTGCTAAATTCGTCAGTCCCAAGAACAGCGTGAGTCAGGAGGTATATGGTTTGATGGATAGCTTTGGTGATTCTGAACCAAACAAAGCTTTCATATGAACATATGTCGTACTTCCAATGGTTTCCCAGATACATTCAGTATCACTTTGATACTTTTTCTTGAATAGCTCGGAAGCACACACCCCAGCCAAAACGTGTCTGAGTACAATATTAAATTATTAAATTAAATTTCGTAGAGAGAAGTCATTTCTTTTTTCTCTAGCTTCAATAGTTTAAGAAAAAAAAAAGCGCGAGAATACTGAAAATTGTGCCACGCGACCACGCGCTGCAGCTTAGGTAGCTTTTGTAAGCCAATTTCAGGTAGTTTCCCGAATCGATTTACTACAAATGCCCTATATCAAACTGTTCGTCTTAACTTCCTCTACTGTAATAGGTTGTAAACAATGACGATGGTTGAATAATACAGATAATAAATAACAATACACATTAAATCTGTTTCATCTCGGATACCATTCGTAATAGGGCATATGGCCATATGAAATTTTTTATTCAGAATCACTAATATTATCACCGCTCAAAGCATATACCTTTCCTCCTGACTTACCCTGTATCTATATTCCTTCTTGCCACTTTTTGCGATGCGTCCATATAACGTGGAAGAGCACCAAGATTTCTATGTTTCAGTGACTCAAAATATTAGTAAAGTAAAATGTTTTGCACTGATCCGCAGCACAACATATGGTTGTCGGAATGATACGTCAGACATACACTAAACAGAGGCAGGAGAAGATTTTCCGAAGTTTAGTGGCTATTATCTTTAACGATGAATAGCCAACATGAAAATCATCAGTCATCTCCGTGTCTCCAAAACGAGACAAAGGAGACTTCTTTTTCGTGGTCGGTTCTCGATATTTCCCTCGGCGTGACCGCTCCTCCACGGCAAACTGTTACATCTCCTCCCACACTTTAGTACTTTAATACTTAGGGCGCTATAGGAATCGCCCTTGCTTCAGACTGTAATCAAACAGTAGACTGGAAGCGCTGCTTTGGTGCCGCTCGGCTGATCCACGCCCACGCCCAGTCACTGCCGGTACCGCGTTCCAGTCGCAGTCTAGTGATCACGTCGCGCGGTTGGACACACTTTCTGGCAGGCAGGTCCTGCAGTTGCGAGCGACGGTACAGCTTTTGATGCAGCCGCTTACAGTATTTTGAGCGCTTGCAAGACAACTAAGCCAGTCTTAAACGTCAAATCTCACGTCGCGTTGGAAAGGTGCCACCCCGTCCGGCGCAGACCTTGGCCGCCTCAAGGTTTTTTTTTTTTTAAAAAAACTTTGCTTACCACACTAATGTTTAGCTGAGGGTGTCAGCCGGCGGCTCGAGACGCGTTGTGGTTGCTCGCGGATAGGAGGGAGGGAGAGAGTGATGATTGGAGGGGGTAGGGGGACGCAGCTGTGAACGACACAGGGCAGCAGACTTCCCGGAACACAGGCCGCCGCGTATCTGGCTGCGCGTCCTGTCGATAACACACTGTGTGTGTGCGCGCACTTCTCCCTGTGGACCCGGGAAATGTGCAGCAGCAGCAGCTGTATACAGCACACACATCTACGTCTCTAGAGCAACGTGTCCTCGACGGTCGATTTCTGGTCCCACAGTTATCCTTCAAGGAGCGGGACTGGGACGCTCAGCTGTTTCTCGACTTTCATTCCACCTCTCTCTACTTCAGTAACTCTCAGTAATGCGTACTACGTCGTAAGGGGGCGGTGTCCTCCCAGACCCGGTGTATCTGCTGTATCCTCGGGCAGAGTGAATGGGCTGTGTGCTAGTGGAATCAAACGCTGCTTCGAATGTAGCGTTTGGTGGATTCGCGGATTTCGCCAGGTTTTCCAAGTGCGTGTCTGACAACTTTTAATACTTCCGGTCCTGAATGGCGGTCAAATTTTAAAGTTTTTCTCCAGTTATCCCCAATCGGAACTTTTATTAATCTGTAACAGGTGGTTCAAATTTTTTGGAAATTTGTGGTAAGATCTTATGGGACCAAACTGCTGAGGTCATCGGTCTCTAAGCTTACACACTACTTCATGCCCGAGGGAAGACTCGAACCTCCGACGAAAAAAAAAAAGGGGGGGGGGGGGGAAGGAAGCTGCGCGAACCGTGACAAGTCGCCCCAGACCGCGCGGCTAACTGGTGGTTCAGTCAGAAGTTTTAATTATTTATATTATCTACAGATGGGAATCATAATTTTCGTTGTTCATTGGACAGTCGCTACTGATGCTTCGTTTGTCGAACAGTGAGTCACTTGCTGCGTCATTGCTCAGGAACCTTGAAATTTTACTGTGTGTTATCTATACTGTACAGGGGCTCACTAATCGGTCTACAGACTTTAATGCTTTGTTTGAAGCAATATCGGTACAGTACTTTGCTGTAGATACAGATTCAGCCTCATAATAGGCACCAGTGAACAGTGGTTATGGAATTTGCTGAAATAAAGTTTGTAATAAAAGAATCAATTCGTATCAGCTACAGTAGTTAATAATACCTGGCCAGTTCACTATAAATTAATTGTGCACTTAGGAAACTGGGTGCAGCTGAATGATAATTGAAGTCAAAGCAGCAAGCGCAACCAATCCCAAACAACGTTGGTTGCATTTCAGTTCAAAGCACGTTCCTCGGGACACTTATTTGTTAACAACATAGTAGGGCGGTGACGATCTCCAACTCCTCGAAATTTGTATATTTTGTTACCCTGTACACATCAGACGAATCAAAATTACAAGTACTAATGGAAGTTACGACACTGCGCAAAAAATGCCAGATGACCTGGACAAAGCGCTTCGATATAGCAAAAAAGGGAAGTAACGATGGGATGAAGGTGTTTCAGTAGAGATGATTAAAGTTGGAAGAAAATTCATGCAAACTGAAATTGAATATTTGTTTATAGAATGTCTGGAGAAGTAGTCAAATCCCAAAAACTGTAACAAAGCTGTAATAGCTCCACTGCACAAGAAAAGAGAAAGACAAGGGAAAAAAACGAATTCTGATGTATCATCCTTCTCTCTGCAAGATACGAAGTATTCACCAAAATAACCATCACCTACAAATGCATTACCTTTTGAAAAGGCAATGAAACGTTTGTAATTCATGACATGATTCATACACTGGAAAAATGAATATCATAAACGCTTCCCATGGTATTCATAGGGTTTGTGAAAGTTTATGACTGAATTTACGGAAAATATATCTTAACAGTCCTACTACGTTATTTCCCTGAAGAACATACACACGAATGTTGCTGCTTCGATTATACTTCGTCATGATAGTGGGAAATTCAAAACCGAAAGAGAAGTCATGTAATGAGATCCAGTACCACGGAAATTCTTCTCAGCCGTCCTGGCGTTAGTTTCCCGATCCTTAAGCTGAGAAAGCAAGTCAAAGTGAATGTTGCTCTGCAGCTGATAATACGTGCAGCGACCGTAACTCACTAGCAGTGCAGTACAAACTACAACTGACAGTAAACTGCGCATTGAAACCAAAACCTGAAAACTGAGCAACAGACAAATTAAAAATTTTAAGCGGGGGGGGGGGGGGGGGGGGAGAATTACAATAATTATGTGAAATGTAAGCACACAAGAAACCTCTTTTGGGAAAATCTAAAAGACAGTAATAACTGCAGCAAACGACACAATAACACAATAAGTGTCTCACAAAAGAAGGAAAGAAACTATGGGTAAAAGAGCAAACAACAGCAATAAAAGAACTAAGAAGGAAGTGCGAAGGGGAAGATGAATCAGAATACAATAAAGTGAGAAACTTACTTAACATGGAAGCAAAAAAGTTACAGAAAAATGGCTGGAAGCCATACGTGAATTTAAAAAAAAAAGTTATAAGGCACATAACTAGAAAAGAAAGCATTTTGGAAAACGAAAAGATGACAGCAATTCAATCTGCTTCAAGAAAGGAAGAATACTTATGGAAAATTGGCAAGTGACTAATAGCTGGAAACAATATATGAAAATGTTTTATTTCGAACCAGAACAGTTATATGAAGATGGTAAGATGGTATACCATCGGTGACCTTGCAGCGCTCTAGAATGAAATGATAATTAAATCAAGACCCTAAGCTGTCGACAGGCCTTGATATACCTCACCGGGGACAGTTGAAAACACGTGCCCAGACCGGGACTCGAACCCGGGATCTCCTGCTTTCATGGCAGACGCTCTATCCATCTCAGCCACCGAGGACACAGAGGATAGTGCGACTGCAGGGACTTATCCCTTGCACGCTTCCCGTGAGACCCACACCAACTTAATATCCACACACTACATTCGTATTGCCCCTGCCCACTACACTCATTACTCGCGGCAGACAATCTTACCAAGTCCCGTAAGAGTTGGGGCAGTACGTGTGCATCCGCACAGAAGAAGGAGGTCAATGGCCGGTTAGCCTTAACTATATGAAGATGGTATCTGTTCTTTCGGACATCTATTCCACGTCTACATAGAACAGGCAATAAACGAGTGCTAACATGGCTGAGCAGGAATCAGTATAAATGGAAGAGACACTTGTTTAACCCTGCAGCTGACGGAGCTCTACTACCTCCAGATGAAATTATTAATCTTAAAAGTTATGGATACATGGAAAGGGATGAGTAAAAAATGGAAATTAACTCAAAAAACGGACAGAAACCCTCGTGTGATCTACGGAACCTGAAGAAATAAACATCAAAATTATGGGAAAGAAAATAAAACGAAACAAGGAAGATCACACAAACACTTAGGAAGTAAGGTAACTGAAGACTGAAGAAGCCAAGAAGATATGAAACAAAGAGTAGCAAAAGCAACGTTCGTGAACAGAAGAAAAAATTCTTTGTACAAAGGTCATAAATACTGTTGTGAGTAAAATGTGGTCAAGAGCTGCAGTTAGAGCATAAAACTGTATGACTGAAACATGGACCTCAGGCAAAAGTGGAATGAAATTTTTTGAAACATTTGAGGTATGGTGCTGGAGACATGTTAAAGTGGAGTGATAATTCTACCAATCAGTGAGTCTTGCAAAGAAATGGCGAAGAAATACTTAATACGATACAACCATTCGTATATGTCCTAGAACCGCCTTCTAGCAATGTAACTGTCCATGTCGCAAGGCCAGAATCGTGTTACAGTTGGGAGCCAGTTACAAGCCTTCAACAAACCACCGGCCCGTACTTCACTGGAATTGCGTGACTCGTCCGCAGACACCAGGTAGCACATCCCTCCGGAATTTGGCGAATCCACGTCATGAAGAATCGCTCCTGCACTCCGATAAAAAAGGGTCCCAACACGCGATTATGTTGGTGGGTGTAATGTTTCGCCTCATCAGTGTATACATTGAGGTAACGAAAGTCATGGGATAGCGATATGCAAACATACAGATGGGGGTAGTATCGCAAACACAAGGTATAAAAGGGAAATTCATCGGCGGAACTGTCATTTGTAGTTTTCCGACGTGATCACGGCCGCATGAAGAGAATTCACGGAGTTGAACGCGAAATGATAGTTGGAGGTAGACCTAGGAGACATTCCATTTCGGAAATCGTTAGGAAATTCAATATTCCGAGATGCACAGTGTCAAGAGTGTGCAGATAATGCCAAATTTCAGGCGTTTCCTCTCACCAAGGACAACGCACTGGCCGACGACCTTCACTTAACGACTGAGAGCAACAGCGTTCGCGTAGAGTTGTCAGTGCTAACAGACAAGCAGAACTGCGTGAAATAATCGCAGGAATGAGTGTAGGACGTACGACGAACGTATTCGGTAGGACAGCGCGACAGAGTTGGCATAAATTGGTTACGGCAGCAGACGGCCGACGCGAGTGCCTTTGCTAACACCACATCGCCTGCAGCGCCTCTTCTGGCCTCGTTACAATGTAGGCTGGACCCCAGGCGATTGCAAAACCGTGGCTTGATGAGTCCCGAATTCAACAGGTAAGAGATGATGGTAGGGTTTCAGCGTGGCGCAGACCCACCGAAGCCATTGACCGTGGTTGTCAACATGGCACTGTGCAAGCTGCTAGTGGCTCCATAATGCTATGGGCTGTGTTTACATGGAATGGGCTGGGTCCTCTGGTGCAGCTGAACGTATTGAAACCATTTACAGCAGTTCATAGACTTCATGTTCCCAATGACAATGAGCAATGTCACCGGGCCACAGTTGCTCGCGACTGATTTGAACAATATTCTGAACAGTTAGGGAAATGATTTGGCCATCCGTGGTCCGTCATGAATTCCACGTAACATTTATGGGACGTAATCGAGAAGTCAGTTTGTACACAACATCCTGCAAGAGCAACACTTTCGCAATTATGGACGGCTTCAGACGCAGCGGGGCTCGATATTTCTGCAGGGGTCTTCCAACTACTTGTTGACTCAATGCCACTTGGCGTTACTGCACTACGCTGCGCAAAAGCAGGTCCGATACGACATTTGTCACCTCAGCGTACATGCCAAGTGGTTTCAGACAACGGTTGAAAATTCAGGACTTCTATACACTGAAGAGCCAAAGAAACTGGTGCACCTGCCTAATATCGTGTAGGACCCCGCGAGCACGCAGAAGTGCCGTAACACGACGTGACATGGACTCGACTAATGTCTGAGGTAGTTCTGCAGGGAACTGACACCATGAATCCAGCAGGGATGCCCATTAATCCGTGACAGTACGAGAAGGTGGAGATCTCTTCTGAATAGCACGTTGCAATCCATCCCAGATATGGTCAATAATGTTCATTTCTGGAGAATTTGGTGTAAAAGGGGAAGTGATTAAACTCAGAAAAATGTTCCTGGTGCTATTCTGTAGCAATTCTCGACGTATGGGGTGTCGCATTCCCCATGCTGGAATTGCCCAAGTCCGTCGGAATGCACAATGGCCATGAATGGATGCAGGTGATCAGACAGGATGCTTACGTACGTCTCATCTGTCTCAGATTCGTATCTAGAGGTATCGGCAGTCCCACATCACTCCAACTGCACACGCCCCACACCAGTACAAGGCCTCCACCAGCTTGAACAATCCCCTGCTGACATGCAGGGTCCATCGATTCATGAGGCTGCCTCCATACCGTACATGTCCATCTGCTCGATACAATTTGAAACGAGACTCATCCGACCAGGCAACAGGATTCCAGTCATCAACAGTCCTATGCCTGTGTCGACGGGCCCAGGCGAGGCGGAAAGCTTTGTGTCGTGCATTCATCAAGGGTACTCGAGTGGGCCTACTGCAAGTAGGCTGTTCAGGTTTATATTTTGTTAACGCCACGTAGTGCTCCGTATGAAAATTCCTGAATGCGCTGTGTGCAGTCTGTGGCTGGTTAGACTCATTGTTGGAATATTAGCTAGTGTAACGTTGGGCAGTTGGATGTGAACAGCACGTAGCGTTGGGCAGCTGGAGGTGAGCCGCCAGCAGTGGTGGATGTGGGAGGAGAGAGATTCCAGAGTTTTGAGCGGACGATCTGAACCTGTGTCCGTCAGAAAAAGGAAATTTGTTTAATTGGATGTCATGAACATGACTTTTGAACACTATTAAGGTAAATACATTGATTGTTCTCCATCAAAATCTTTCATTTGCTAACTATGCCTATCAGTAGTTAGTGCCTTCAGTAGTTAGAATCTTTTATTTAGCTGGCAGTATTGGCGCTCGCTGTATTGCAGTAGTTCAAGTAACGAAGATTTTTGTAAGTGATTCATGAAAGGTATAGGTTATTGTTAGTCAGGGCCATTCTTTTGTAGGGATTATTGAAAGTCAGATTGCGTTGCGCTAAAAATGTTGTGTGTCAGTTTAGTGATGATCAGAATAAGTAAAGAGAGAAATGTCTGAGTACGTTCAGTTTTGCTCAGCTGTTTGAAAATCAAATAACATAAAACTTTTTCCAGGACTGTCATTCTTTACAGACAAAGGGGAAGTTTCACTACGGCTCCGAAGGCCCATATCGATGATACTTCGTTGAATGGTTCGCATGCTGACACTTTTTGATGGGTCAGCACTGAAACCTGCAGCAGTTTGCGGAAGGGTTGTATTTCTGTCACGTTGGACGATTCTCTTCAGACGTCGTTGGTCTCGTTCTTGCAGGATCTTTTTCCGGCAGCAGCGATGTTGGAGATTTGATGTTTTACCGGATTCCTGATAGTCACGTTGCACATCTGAAATGGTCGTAAGGGAAAATCCCCACTTCACCGCTACCTCGGAGATGCTGTGTCCCATCGCTCGTGCGTCGACAATAACACCACGTTCAAACTCACTTAAATCTTGATAACCTGCCGTTGTAGCAGCAGTAAGCAATCTAACAACTGCGTTAGACCGCAGCGCCGTATTCCGCCTGTTTACATGTCTCTGTATTTGAATACGCATGCCTATACCAGTTTCTTTGCCGATTCAGTGTAATATGTTTATTGCTCGTGTACAAAATGGGGCACAATGAAGTAGCCTCTTCGCAGACTGTGATTCAAATTGTTTGAAAACAGTGGGGCGTCTCCTGATAATGACACGTCGGCTAAGCCTTGGCACACCGGAGCACCAATGCAATAAAAAAACTGAAGCCGTTCGTCTAAAAGGGTTTTGTCTAAGCCAGCTTCAAAGAGCAATAAATATCGGTGTCTTATCTGCGGTTAAGGAATTCTTATTATCTAATCTGTGCGACGAAACAAACTGTGCTCTCCTCTTCCTTCTCCTCTTCCTCTTCCTCTTCCTCCTCCAGGAAACGCACGGAGGAACAGAAAGCCGAAGACCTCGGGTTCAATGAATGACGTTAATGCTAGAGACACCTCACCAACGATATGGAAATGTAGCCTTGGCTAAAAAAGAACATTAAAATAACCGCGGCTGCTCTAATTTGTGAAAATGACATCGAGATTCTAACTGTCGAGGTCAGATCCTGCATGACAACTTCCTTCACAAACCACCACATGGAGACTTCGTCTTTGTGCAGCAAAAAAATTTGCCGTCTCGCCCTTTAAAATTTGTTATTGGAGATTTTAACTGCCATAGTACGGCCTGGGGGTACTCTGAAACCAATAGAAATTGTGAGAGACTAGAACAATTGGCAGAAGGGGTGAATTTAGAAGTAATAGATGATGCGAAACAACCCGCATCCTTCAACAGTGGTAGATGGCACGGAGGATACAATCCGGACAATATCTCCGTTAGTGGCAGAATGAGTGGGCAAATACTAAAAATTGTGGGAAACCCGATATCACGGATCCAACACAGGCCAATAACTTTATAGTCGGTGTGGCTGCTGTCAGACTCGAAGTAGTTCCCTTTAAAATATACTTTAATTTAAAAAAAAAAGTTGCAGGGTTTCACAGAGGACTTGGACCGGAAAATCATGCAGTTGGAACGACGTACCAGTTCTTATCACAACTTTGTTCTGAATACACTGTGGACCTTGAAGGAGCATCTAAACTTTTAGAGCAATGTACAACGACGGCCATATCTCAGAATGCACTATTCAAGCAGGGAAAAAGGTTCTACAAGCAATATCAACAGCCCAAACGTGAAGATGGTCCAAATTGTTAAGGAATCTCGACGTGAAGCCAAAAAGCCGCCGATCTTCGAAACTGGTAAAAAATCTCTCCAACGATCCTAAAAATGCAGCACTTGATCTAGCTCGGGTGACTTCAGACAGGGTAGCTCGCCGCTTTCTATTAAATGCGAAAATAAAGTGAAAAGAGTGAAAATACGACATGGTTTGAACAATGAGGTGGACGCCCTAGGCGCGACATTCAGTGCTGAAGAGTTAAGAAAAATGATCCAGCAAATAAAGGGACACAAAGCTATGTTGTTGCGACCTCGACTGTTGTTTTAACCTAAAGAACCTGCATGCCCACGAAACCTCAGGCCAATGTGACTTCTTTATCATCTCTACAAGGCACTCGAAAGAATGGATTTTTACAGAATTTTTGCCACAAGAGAGACCATAATCATATCAGTACACGCAGGCGTTATGTCTGGTAAATGATGTTGGGGCCAGATACTCAGTCTCACACAACGCTCAGAGGACAGCTTCGGCAGGAGTTGCTTTTACAGATCTCTCGGCTGTCTATGAAACTGTCAACTCGGACATATCATTTGGAAAATGTAGACTCAATGATTTTTGTTATGAGAGAATGAAACGCCTACAGCCGTCCTTATGAATTTATTGATTTTGTAGCTACCAGTTTCGGAGCTTCAGTGCCCCATCTTCAGGCATGTATGCATAAAACAGCAACAGTATAACGATACTGTTTTGTCAATACAGGCCTGAAAATGTGGCACTGAAGCGCCGAAACTGGTAGCTACAAAATAAATAATTTCATAAGGACGGCTGTAGGCGTTTCATTTTCTCACATTAGTAAACGGCCGTCGTCCCGAAGACCTCCTGTCAAAAGGATAGACATACAAAAGAATGATTTTTGAGTTAGAACGGATGTTTCACGCTCAAAAGAGATCAAAGTGTAGATGCTTTTTCATTTCATCCAAATGTTATCCACGTAATGGAGATACAACCAAAGTTTTTGCTGAAATTCAGATAACGCAATTGAAATGAAAATCTTATGTTAATCACACCGATGTGTTTTATATGGAAGATGTGTAGGTTAAATATAAAAAGAAGGATGGAATTTTGTCAATTTGGAGAAGATATGCAGTTTGTCCGCTCGCTTGTAAAATTTAGAAAAGCAGTCTTATGTTGTTTCCGCAGTCCCCAATACAGTTGAACGTGGTGGAACTCTGTACGACCACCATCTTGCCTGTATGGAATGGAGCGGTCGCCAGTTTCTCACGCTGAGCTGCTGTTTACAGCTGACCGCCTGCGAGGAACACGGCAGCTTGTTTACACAATGAACACATTCCGTCGCCTTTTCCCTAACTTCTGGACAAGAGACGACCGTTTTTTCTGCTTCTTTCACGTTTAGGATCAATAGAGAGTTTGGAACGATGCGCTTCGTTAGCGTGCTGGTATCATCAGGAATCTCTCTACCAATTACAAATTATTTTGCTTGATTACATTTTGCGGCTGTGTTTCGTTCTCTCTCTCTCTCTCTCTCTCTCTCTCTCTCTCTCTCTCTCTGTGTGTGTGGGGGGGGGGTTCCAATTTTTGGAAACAAAGCACCACCACCACCACCACCACCACCACCACCGTCACCGCCGCCAACAACAACAACAACAACAACAACAACAACAACAACAAGGGCGCTGCCGATGACAACATTTTGCGAAACGCGTCGTGCAAAACTGTTTACTGGTCTCAAAACGCGAATGAAACAGAAAACAGTTGACACGCCATTGAGTTCCATGTACCATGGGTAAAATTTAGAACCAGCTACGGAACTGACGGATCCCTCACTTTACAAATGGTGGTCAGTCGATACGGCACTGAAATATTTGGTCGGTGACAAAAATAAAAGAAACCATTATTTTCTTTGAACACAACAGTCGATAAACATTTCCTTGCAATAACAGTCCCTGGAAGGCTTTGGAGAAGGTTGAGACTGGAATGCGTGTAGCTGTCAGGGGTATGAGTAAGTAACTGAGCATACGTGAATGTGTGTAAGCGTCGTTATGTGGAATTGCTTACAGTCTGTGAACAGCAGAAACAAGGAGGAATCATTCTTGGAAAAAACTCCGCCCACTAATAGTATAGTCACGGCGTGTGCTCCATTATGAACAGCACAGCAGTTACAGGGAAAATACATACAAATACACTGCGAAGAGCCACTTTTGAAATGTTCGGTTATGCCCATAAACTAGTTTTAGAGACTTTCAGGATCACCTTCAGGTGAGACATGCGGAATTTACATCTCTATTTTGTTGACGTGACGCTGGGTACTGCCTAGCGGCACTATTGGCGGCACTCTAGTTAGTACTTACACGGCAGCTTCCATTTTGGTTTCCCTTTTTGACACAAATTAATTACTTTTCACTATAATATAACTTCAGAACGTGAAATGGCTCTACAACAACTTTATCGGAACGCGGTTTTCTGTAATTATATGCAATACAGTGTCACGTGTTCGAAAACGTCCATCACGGATAAACTTAACGAAAATGTGCAGGTCTCGGCATTTGGAGTAAGATGGACATGAGAGGCCTCATGGTATCAACTACAGGCCTTAATATGATAAGGAAATTCCTGATGATGTACGTCTGGAACACAGCTTGCAGGTTACAGAAGTGAATCGTAGACTGTGCAAAAACGGCAGTGGTGAGAATTGTAGCTTTCGTGATATGGCGCTACAGAAGAACACCAAAAATCCAGTGGACTGTTAAGAAATGAGAAGGTTGTCCAGAGGATTGTGGACGAATAGAGTATGTGGAAAGCACAGGCTAGAAGGTGGTACAGGGTGGCGACGTGCGTCAGGACGTCCGGGAATACCTTCCGTGGTTCCAGTTGCAGTCCTAGAGGACACAGCAAAAAGCTGCAAGAAAAGACGGTTACAGGATCACGCGGGCACACGGACACACAACTGCTCTCAGATGACTACGCTGGTACAGTACAGAGACGCAGTAGACCAGTCAGAAGGCTAACAAAAGCAACAAAAAAGCAATTTCATTTCTTATAAAAGCCGCAGCTACTATTAATCTTAGAATGTACGGCAATATTTCACTATCATTAATTGTTCGCCACTCCAAAAAACAAGAAAGATAATTGGTAGACAGTATGGTCTGATATTTTATTTCAGTATATAAGCTTATTTCGGTTTTATTGCCTTCATCAGTGCATGTTCTGACGTTGCAAATGGACACACATCACGTCTGAGTAAACCATTATTGCTGTCTGTAGTAGATGAATGTAGTATTTTTTTCAGCAACTTTTTAAAATTATTCGATAATTTGCTGTTGCACGTAGATTACAATACGCTTTTTGTTATCTGACAGTCGTAGAAATTCAAGTTTATCAGCTTGTTATTTACACGAAGCTAGCTGACAAACTTTAATTTCTACGACTGTCAGATAGCAAAAAGCATATTATAATTTACGTGCAACAGAAAATTACCGAACAACTTTAAAACATTGCTGAAAAAAAGTTATACACAATAGAAACAGACAGCAATAGTGGTATACTCAGAATTGACATATATCCACCCACAACGTCAGAACACGTACTGATGAAGGCAATAAAACCGAAATAAGCTTATGTACTCAAATAAAATATAAACCAGCATACTTTCTACCAGTTCGCTGCATGATATCCGTAATACATGCTGTAGGCTCCACAATAAAGAAAGATTAGTATTTAACCCTTTAAGTGACATTGGTAAATATATATACCACTGGTCTGAAAAGGCGTTTATTATTTTATGTAGCAGAAATATTTGATTTTATTGGTATTTATAAAGGTATAATAGTTTCTCTGATAAGAATGGGTAGCATATTTTTTGTTTCTAAGTAGGAATGCTTGCGATATCACCGGACAGGTAAGTAACAATATAAATATTTGTCGATGATCATTAAGGCACCCGTCTTCATAGCTTGTTTTTTCTTCAGGTAGCATTTGTCACGTGCGGATTTACTTTACTCGTATTGTAAGAGGTATGCGATGTATGCGCTGCCTGCAACAGGCAAGACTTAGGAGAGTCTCTGACCAGAGAGCAGTATGTAGTTAGTTGTTGCTTGTCGCTTGTCGGCAGTAGTCGACAGTAGTCTGCGTGAGTCGGCAGTAGTCGGCAGGAGTCTGCGCGTGTCGGCAGTGTGCTCTGGTCGGGATTCTGGACGATGAGTATTATTGTAGAAGGTAAAGAAGCAGCCTTGCGCATATCTAATAATGTATTTTAACTGTCATTCAATTTCTTTTAAAAATCGCCCCAATAATAATTTTTATAATATAAAGTAATTTTTTTTAAAAAAGGAAAGCATTTCAATTTAAAGATTTTTTTTAATGCATCATTATTCCTTTCACGAATCACAAAGCATAGGCCAGCATTGCACGGAGCTGTGCCGAAAAGTTTTTAGGTAAGAACAGATATATTCGCAGTTTTTATTGAGGTAAGAATTTTTGCTCTTTTATTCAGAATACAGGGCCGAGGCGCAGCGCTGCTGTCGTCATAAAATTTACCAGGTTACTGAATTTTTTTATTATTTTGGTGTTTAGGAATTTTTCTGTTTCGAACTTAACATTAAATAACAAAAGCATTTTGTGGGTACATTAAATGTGAATGCATTTCTGCACGGAGATTATAAATGGGAACTAATTTTGTTCAGAAGTAACAATATTTAAAAATTCATTTAATTATTATTTCTGTGGGGAGTTTACACTTGGTTCATATTTTAATTTCATATTTCTGTGGGCAGGTTACAGTATAAACGACGGTAAGTTCAGTTCATAGTAACATTTACTACATTATAATGTTGTTGTTGTTGTTGTTGTTGTGGTCTTCAGTCCTGAGACTGGTTTGATGAAGCTCTCCATGCTACTCTATCCTGTGCAAGCTTCTTCATCTCCCAGTACTTGCTGCAACCTACTTCCTTCTGAATTTTCTTAGTGTATTCATCTCTTGGTCGCCCTCTATGTTTTTTACCCTCCACACTGCCCTCCAATGCTAAATTTGTGATCCCTTGATGCCTCAGATCATGTCCTACCAAATGGTCCCTTCTTCTTGCAAGTTGTGCCACAAACTCCTCTTCTCCCCAATTCTATTCAATACCTCCTCATTAGTTACGTGATCTACCCATCTAATCTTCAGCATTCTTCTGTAGCACCACATTTCGAAAGCTTCTATTCTCTTCTTGCCTAAACTATTTATCGTCCATGTTTCACTTCCATACATGGCTACACTCCATACAAATACTTTCAGAAACGACTTCCTGACACTTAAATCTATACTCGATGTTAACAAATTTCTCTTCTTCAGAAACGCATTTCTTGCCATTGCCAGTCTACCTTTTATGTCATCTCTACTTCGACCATCATCAGTTATTTTGCTCCCCAAATAGCAAAACTCCTTTACTACTTTAAGTGTCTCATTTCCTAATCTAATTCCCGCAGCATCACCCGATTTAATTCGACTACATTCCATTATCCTCGTTTTGCTATTGTTGATGTTCATCTTACATCCTCCTTTCAAGACACTGTCCATTCCGTTCAACTGCTCTTCCAAGTCGTTTGCTGTTTCTGACAGAATTACAATGTCATCGGCAAACCTCAAAGTTTTTATTTCTTCTCCATGGATTTTAATACCTACTCCGAATTTTTCTTTTGTTTCCTTCACTGCTTGCTCATATACAGATTGAATAACATCGGGGAGAGGCTACAACCCTGTCTCACTCCCTTCCCAACCGCTGCTTCCCTTTCATGTCCCTCGACTCTTATAACTGCCATCTGGTTTCTGTACAAATTGTAAATAGCCTTTCGCTCCCTGTATTTTACCCCTGACACCTTTAGAATTTGAAAGAGAGTATTCCAGTCAACATTGTCAAAAGCTTTCTCTAAGTCTACAAATGCTAGAAACGTAGGTTTGACTTTCCTTATTCTTTCTTCCAAGATAAGTCTTAAGGTCAGTATTGCCTCACGTGCTCCAATATTTCTACGGAATCCAAACTGATCTTCCCAAAGGTTGGCTTCTACTAGTTTTTCCATTCGTCTGTAAAGAATTCGAATTAGTATTTTGCTTCTGTGGCTTATTAAACTGATTGCTCGGTAATTTTCACATCTGTCAACACCTGCTTGCTTTCTTTGGGATTGGAATTATTATATTCTTCTTGAAGTCTGAGGGTATTTCGCCTGTCTCATACATCTTGCTCGCCAGATGGTAGAGTTTTGTCAGAATATTGTCCTCAACTACGTCGCCCTTGTATAGACCCTCTATGTACTCCTTCCACCTTTCTGCTTTCCCTTCTTTGCTTAGAACTGGGTTTCTATCTGAGCTCTTGATATTCATACAAGTGGTTCTCTTTTCTCCAGAGTTCTCTCTAATTTTCCTGTAGGCAGTATACATCTTACCCCTAGTGAGATAAGCCTCTACATCCTTACATTTGTCCTCTAGCCATCCCTGCTTAGCCATTTTGCACTTCCTGTCGATCTCATTTTTGAGACCTTTGTATTCCTTTTTGCCTGCTTCATTTACTGCATTTTTATATTTTCTCCTTTCATCAATAAAATTAAATATTTCTTCTGTTACCCAAGGATTTCTACTAGCCCTCGTCTTTTTACCTACTTGATCGTCTGCTGCCTTCACTACTTCATCCCTTAGAGCTACCCATTCTTCTTCTACTGAATTTCTTTCCCCCATTTGTGACAATTGTTCCCTTATGCTCTCCCTGAAACTCTGTACAACCTCTGGTTCTTTCAGTTTATCTAGGTCCCATCTCCTTAAACTCCCACCTTTCTGCAGTTTCTTCAGTTTTAATCTACAGCTCATAACCAATAGATTGTGGTCAGAGTCCACATCTGCCCCTGGAAATGTCTTACAATTTAATGCCTGGTTCCTAAATCTCTGTCTTACCATTATATAATCTATCTGATACCTTCTAGTATTTCCAGGATTCTTCCATGTGTACAACCTTCTTTTATGATTCTTGAACGAAGTGTTAGCTATGATTAAGTTGTGCTCTGTGCAAAATTCTACCAGACGGCTTCCTCTTTCATTTCTTTCCCCCAATCCATATTCACCTAGTATGTTTCCTTCTCTCCCTTTTCCTACTCTCGCATTCCAGTCACCCATGACTATTAAATTTTCGTCTCCCTTCACTACCTGAATAATTTCTTTTATCTCATCATACATTTCATCAATTTCTTCATCATCTGCAGAGCTAGTTGGCATATAAACTTGTACTACTGTAGTAGGCATGGGCTTCGTGTTTACCTTGGCCACAATAATGCGTTCACTATGCTGTTTGTAGCAGCTTACCCGCACTCCTACTTTTTTATTCATTATTAAACCTACTCCTGCATTACCCCTATTTGATTTTGTATTTATAACCCTGTATTCACCTGACCAAAAGTCTTGTTCCTCCTGCCACCGAACTTCACTAATTCCCACTATATCTAACTTTAACCTATCCATTTCCCGTTTTAAGTTTTCTAACCTACCTGCCCGATTAAGGGATCTGACGTTCCACGCTCCGATCCGCAGAATGCCAGTATTCTTTCTCCTGATAATGACGTCCTCTTGAGTAGTCCCCGCCCGGAGATCCGAATGGGGGACTATTTTACCTCCGGAATATTTTACCCAAGAGGACGCCATCATCATTTAACCATACAGTAAAGCTGCATGCCCTCGGGAAAAATTACGGCTGTAGTTTCCCCTTGCTTTCAGCCGTTCGCAGTACCAGCACAGCAAGACCGTTTTGGTTAATGTTACAAGGCCAGATCAGTCGATCATCCAGACTGTTGCCCCTGCAACTACTGAAAAGGCTGCTGCCCCTCTTCAGGAACCACACGTTTGTCTGGCCTCTCAACAGATACCCCTCCGTTGTGGTTGCACCTATAGTACGGCCATCTGTATCGCTGAGGCACGCAAGCCTCCCCACCAACGGCAAGGTCCATGGTTCATGGGGGGGGGGGGCGGGAATTATAATGTACAGAATCGATAATGGAGTCGTTTGTAAGCACGTTTACAACTTTGTTCTTCCGCGCCGCACATGGAAACAGATTGTCGTAGCTTTAGTTCCTAGTTACATCCAGTTTTAATGATTATATATTGTGGAAGGCTTTTAATGATGTATGAACATTGCAATAATGTTGTTTCACCTAAAATGTTAGCCGCCGAGATAACATAAATTATTTCCGCTGACAGTACACATGAAGGATGATTACTGTAACTGGGCAAAATGATGAAAACAGTTTATGCAGGTATATGCAGTTGCAGTCTTTCTCGGCGTATTACACCGATGACTTCTTCTCGGGTTATCAGCCAGAAGTTGGTGAGTACGAAACTCATTGAAACGTTGCGACAAAACGACGCCACCACTCGGCTGATAACCCAAGAAGAATTCATCAGTTTATGCAGATACTTGAATTTAACAGGCATATTATTCGTTTGTTTTTGGTTGGCTTTTATAGTCAGAGGGATCATATTCATATTCGTGGCTACATCTTTTTGATCTGTAAGAGTGACTCCATGGAGTTGGCATAATTCAAAGTCAGATGAAGTTCTGACTAATCGTTTAATGAACTGCTGGAAATAGGTTACAGAAGAGCACACAGAAGATTCAGAAACTGGAGGATACTGTTGCAGGCGGTGGAGCTGCTATTCTACAGTTTCAAAGACTACTACAGTAACCGATGCTGGAATGGCTAACGCAGGGTCCAGTAGACCCGAGGCTCAAACGTCTAGTACAAAATGCAGGAGACAGCGTGGACAGTTCGCCTGTGTGTGTGAAGAAGCATTTCATTGCAATTATTAAACTTCCCGTGATACTGAAGTCGCTGCAAATATGGAATTAAGATCTTGGTCTGAAGTTGGTTGTGAATCCCAGTCCCATGTCCAGGGGACAGAGGTTTACTAACAGAAGTTGACACCGCTAATTTCATGTCGATTTTTTGAAACTTTTCAGCTAATAATTTGCACGCCCGATGCATTAGTATGAATACTTACCACTGCATACCTCGTGGTGTAGTGATTTTATAGGTTACTATTCCAAAAGGAGTACATACATATATGTACCTCATTGTTATACGGGGTAAAACATTGTCACTTAAAGCGTTCTAGTCCAGTCGACAATGAGGTCATCAGAGACAGAGAACAAGCTTAGAAAACGGAACAGGCAGAGGTACGGCAGGAGATCGGCCGCGTCCTTTACTGGGGAACCACGCAGGAATTCGCCTTAAGGGATTTGGGAAAACCAAGCAGAACGTGAAATCTGATGGCGGGACGCTGAACATGTACCGATGTCGTCCAGAATGCGAGTTCAGTGGTTTACCAGTGCCTCGACCGCCTTGCTTGCTGTACAGATGCTGACATGACGGTTCTTTACGGAGTGACTGCGTTTAAACCCCCAAGTTACATTGTCCAAATAATATCTTAGACTCTAAGCATTATTTTGATACAGTATGTGCCTAGCGTTTTAATTTATATTTCGGTTCGTGTCGTTCAAATCTTCTACGTATCTTTGTCGCTGACGTGTGAGGGCGTCTGTAAGACACTTCTTAAATGTTTTCGTAAGAAATATTGATACGCTAAACGTATTCCGGTCGCTGACGTCTCCGTTGGTCGAACGTATTCTAGGAAGCCCTGTCTAGGAGCTGACAGAGTGATGGTTTGGTCCAGTGTCAACATTTTCGTGCAGAATTCACATCATCGATCAGTCTAAAAAAGTAACTACAAATCTGGATATATTGTAAGATAGATCTAAAAACATTATAAGAGAATGCAGGCTTTCTCGGTAAATTTCAGTAGAGCTCCATCTAAGAATGACACGTAGGAAACTGAGTTAATATTAACAATTGAAAAGTGAAATGTAGGTAGTGCGAATAGAATTTGAAAACTTCCCACGGAAAGTAGGAGCTAATCGTCGGTGTTGGTTGGTTGGTTGGTTTGGGGAAGGAGACCAGACAGCGTGGTCATCGGTCTCATCGAATTAGGGAAGGAATGGGGAAGGAAGTCGGCCGTGCCCTTTCAGAGGAACCATCCCGGCATTTGCCTGGAGTGATTTAGGGAAATCACGGAAAACCTAAATCAGGATGGCCGGACGCGGGATTGAACCGTCGTCCTCCCGAATGCGAGTCCAGTGTCTAACCACTGCGCCACCTCGCTCGGTAAATCGTCGGTGTAGAACAATTATAGCAATACCACAGACATCGGAACAGGTGCAAGTGATCGTCATGTATCTAGAAATTGCTCTGTAATTTGAAATGTTGCAACTTCTTGGCGAATCTGTGTGCCAGACCGATACTCGATGCAGGGACTTCGCTTTCCGCGGACGATGGACTTACCGACTGAACTATTCAGGCAGGACTTACGATCCGCCGTCACAGCTTAACTTCTGTCAGGACCTCTTCTTCTGGCTTCCCAACTTTACAGAGGCTATACCACACAACTTCCAGGACGGGCACTCCTGGGGGAATGGGAACTTCCAACGTGGCATTCTATGGCAACGCTGGCACGTGGGAGCACTAGAATAGTAATACTGTCTCGGTGTGCGAGCCTCCGCGTGGCGCACAGGCTCATCTGTCAGGCAGTAAGGCAGTAAGGCCAGAGCGCACTCTCAACTGCAGGAAGGAGGACGTTACCGCTTGGTGTTGTAATACGCAGCCACTGCGCCTACTGGCTTCCGCGCTGCCTACCCGCCGGCCAGCAGTGCGGTACCGGCTGCATCGGCTGTGCCCGCAGGGGCAACTCATTGCCGTGGACGCTTGATGCTGGTACACCGAAGCATCAAAACATTACGACCGCTTGCGACATAGCAGCGGTTTTGGTGGCATGTATTCGAAAAGCCCTTTGTAAATTTCCGGTGGTGTGTGGTACAAACGTCTACACACATGTCGCACAACTCTCGTATATTAAGGGACGGTGTTTGTGAGTACTGAGCTTGCGAGCGATAGCGTCGCTCCTGTGCCCCATCGGCTTCAAATAAGCCGAATTTGGTGGCCAAGGCATCAACCAGAGTTCACTACCATGCTCCTTAAATCACTGTAGCACGATTCTGTTATTGTGACATGGATCGTTATAAGGCTGGAAGATACCTCGCCATCAGGGAAAGACTGCAACGATGCAGTTGGTCGGCAATTATGTTCGCGTTGGCCGCAGCTGCTATAGTGCCTTCTAGTACTACCACAGGTCCGACGGAAGCCCAGGCGAACGTCCGCCATAGCATGGCAGTGCCCTCCACGGGCCTGCGTCCGTCGTGCGGTGCACATTTCTAGCGCCCATCCGCCTGGATTGTAGCCTGTCTGGACCCGACCATCGACTTTGTGTAAGAAGAAACGTGAGCCATCCGACCAGGCGACACGTTTCCAATGACCCACGGTCCAGTCTCTATGACCTCTTGCCCTCTGGAACCATAATTATTGACACTGTCGTTGGGGGAAAAAATGGTTCAAATGGCTCTGAGCACTGCGAATTAACGTCTTGGGTCATCAGTCGCCTAGAACTTAGAACTAATTAAACCTAACTAACCTAAAGACATCACACACATCCATGCCCGAGGCAGGATTCGAACCTGCGACCGTAGCGGTCGCTCGGCTCCAGACTGTAGCGCCTAGAACCGCACGGCAACTCCGGCCGGCTCGTTGGGGCAACGTGGGAAACTACTTAGGGCCCGTCTGCTGCGGAGACCCACGTTCAACAACGTGCACTGCACTTTGAGCTCCGGAACACTTGCGCCTGCAGCAGCATTGTATTCTGACGTCAGATCTGCCACAGATAGCCACCCGCCCTGCTTCACAGAGCGGCCGAGCCTCCCACCTCCACTTCTGCGGTCTTCTGTTTAATGATACTTAAACAGCTACAAAAGTTACGGTTTTACTGATAAAGGTCACTACATGTATGTATTACAAAAATAGGTACAGAAATTTATGTTATATTGGTTATACGGTCTTCTGTTGTCCATGGTACGAACTTTTTAGTTTTTACATAATCAAAATTGCTATCAATTTTGTTAGTTGTAAAGAACGAAGGGCTAATTGCTTCCTCGCCTTGAAAAGGAAGGACTGAGATAAACGACCACACAAAGCTGTCTTTTGACGCGAAAGCCTTTCGTGTCGAAAGGAAACACCACGATTAATTTTTAATTTTCCTCTTCGTTTTTTCTAAGTGAAAAAAGAGGAAACCATCTTATCTCCGTATAGAACTAATTTTTTTAGAGCAGCTGATTATGGCGTTGGAGACAATAAAAGTAATGTTTACAAGGAGAATAAAGCCAGTGCACATCAAAACGAAGTACTGTTAAATCATGTATTAACGATATTAATAATAATCGTTTCATAATATATTCTGCATCGTGGGACAGAACCACGAATCTCTACGGGATTTAGTGAAAGTCAAAATATAAACGCCTATTTAATACAAAAAAAGTCTAATCCGTAAAATGTGGATTTTATTTCTGATAGCAGCACAATTTTTTTTTTTTTTTTTTTACATTTGCTCCTGAAGAATCTTCTGAAAACTGGAATGCTTCCTACCAAACCGATACCATGCCTTCCAGTTCTGTGTGCATGGCGAACCAAACGATATAACGGAAAAAGTGAATTCTCTGGAGCAAAAATAATTTTTCCTGTTCTAAATAAGTACACTCCTGGAAATGGAAAAAAGAACACATTGACACCGGTGTGTCAGACCCACCATACTTGCTCCGGACACTGCGAGGGGGCTGTACAAGCAATGATCACACGCACGGCACAGCGGACACACCAGGAACCGCGGTGTTGGCCGTCGAATGGCGCTAGCTGCGCAGCATTTGTGCACCGCCGCCGTCAGTGTCAGCCAGTTTGCCGTGGCATACGGGGCTCCATCGCAGTCTTTAACACTGGTAGCATGCCGCGACAGCGTGGACGTGAACCGTATGTGCAGTTGACGGACTTTGAGCGAGGGCGTATAGTGGGCATGCGGGAGGCCGGGTGGACGTACCGCCGAATTGCTCAACACGTGGGGCGTGAGGTCTCCACAGTACATCGATGTTGTCGCCAGTGGTCGGCGGAAGGTGCACGTGCCCGTCGACCTGGGACCGGACCGCAGCGACGCACGGATGCACGCCAAGACCGTAGGATCCTACGCAGTGCCGTAGGGGACCGCACCGCCACTTCCCAGCAAATTAGGGACACTGTTGCTCCTGGGGTATCGGCGAGGACCATTCGCAACCGTCTCCATGAAGCTGGGCTACGGTCCCGCACACCGTTAGGCCGTCTTCCGCTCACGCCCCAACATCGTGCAGCCCGCCTCCAGTGGTGTCGCGACAGGCGTGAATGGAGGGACGAATGGAGACGTGTCGTCTTCAGCGATGAGAGTCGCTTCTGCCTTGGTGCCAATGATGGTCGTATGCGTGTTTGGCGCCGTGCAGGTGAGCGCCACAATCAGGACTGCATACGACCGAGGCACACAGGGCCAACACCCGGCATCATGGTGTGGGGAGCGATCTCCTACACTGGCCGTACACCACTGGTGATCGTCGAGGGGACACTGAATAGTGCACGGTACATCCAAACCGTCATCGAACCCATCGTTCTACCATTCCTAGACCGGCAAGGGAACTTGCTGTTCCAACAGGACAATGCACGTCCGCATGTATCCCGTGCCACCCAACGTGCTCTAGAAGGTGTAAGTCAACTACCCTGGCCAGCAAGATCTCCGGATCTGTCCCCCATTGAGCATGTTTGGGACTGGATGAAGCGTCGTCTCACGCGGTCTGCACGTCCAGCACGAACGCTGGTCCAACTGAGGCGCCAGGTGGAAATGGCATGGCAAGCCGTTCCACAGGACTACATCCAGCATCTCTACGATCGTCTCCATGGGAGAATAGCAGCCTGCATTGCTGCGAAAGGTGGATATACACTGCACTAGTGCCGACATTGTGCATACTCTGTTGCCTGTGTCTATGTGCCTGTGGTTCTGTCAGTGTGATCATGTGATGTATCTGACCCCAGGAATGTGTCAATAAAGTTTCCCCTTCCTGGGACAATGAATTCACGGTGTTCTTATTTCAATTTCCAGGAGTGTAAATAAGTATATGCAGAAAGAACTGTAAATACAGTAGACCATATTTTATTTGAATATTCGTGAAACTTTGGGCCCAGCTGGGACTTGAAAGAATACCCGAGGTCGATTTCACACTTTGTTTGTTGCGTTTTTTTTCCTGCCAATGTTAAAACGGTAACTTGCACACTAATATCGGCAGCTACAATAACTTTATCTTGGGACCCTTCCTTTTGGTCCGTGTTTGCATAGAAAAACAACAATATTAGAAATTGAGTCAGCGTTGATGCAAACCAACTTGTTATTTGTTTACAAGGTGTTTTGCATCAAGGCGGACTAATTTTCTGACATCGTTGTTGATCGCCAGCTACCTTAATTGTAATACTTGTAGAATACATCACAGTAGCTTGCTTGATTTTTAATAAGCGGTGCGTCTTTTCAGCTGTAAACAGGTAGGCAGTGACGACTAGCCGCACTTGTCACTGCGCACAATGACAAGGACGCGCGGGTTTATTTCAGCGTCACGTGACAGTAGACGTTGTGGCACAGAAGTTCTGCGTCTGTCTCCGGCCTACAAGTATCTTTTTCGAAGGAACGACTTTTCAGTCTAAGCTGAGACGCACAGTAATTGTTTTGAAAGTAATTTGTTGCTTTGCACCGCCACACTAATGTCAGACGAAATCACAGGCTTAGACAGTAGGCGGCCATCTGTAAGTGAGCTGTAAGGGAAGTAAGTTTAAAAGTTATAATGCAAGTTACGCCCTCAGTGCGTTCGGTGCCCTATTCTACCCAGAAACAATTGTGTGCATCGCGGCAGTCCCTGAATATGTTCGATGTTTTCCTTCAACAACAATGTTTATGTATATGCCGCTTCTTATTCAATATTACATTTTAAATAATATTTAACTTATTAGCTTGCTGTCATACTATTTTAGGTAATATACCTGCTTGCTACAGATTCACCACTTCTGTATCATAGAATACGCTTATTGCAGACTTCGGAGTGCAGTTTTGTACATTTGACTGGTTAAAATACTTATGTATGCTTTTTTAAATTTCTTATTGAAAACTATGAATAGCACATAATAGACAGAAGTGCACCAGGGGATATGTTTATACGAACACGGCCGTTCTGATGTTCAGTCATCGACAGTGTAGTGGTATTGAACCACCGGCCTGTGTTTGTGATACGACGTATTTTAATTCTGACGTAATATGCGATACTTCTCTCTTAACTTGTGAACTTACGTGTCGCAGGACGTGCCGGACAGTACACCAGCAGCCTCCGCCGCTCTCGCCACGTGTGGGCCGCTACTGCACGGAAAGCGGTGGCAGACAGCGGCGGGCGCGGCAAGAGTCCAAACCGGTGGCGGCAACTGTGTGTTGTACCGATCAGTCAGAGCACGGAGCGTGGTGAGTAAGCCGACACCGCAGAGGCAAACATGTGACGCGTCGTCTGTATCTGCACCCGACAAGCGACGCTACGGTGTGTGCCGAAGGGTACTTCCCTTACTCTTATCGCTTCCGATCTCTGCCGTTGTTTTTGCGTATGGACCGTGGGCAGAACGACAGCCGGCAGGACTTCGTGTAGCAGCTCTGCTCTCGTCCCTCTTCGTGGTCGTTTCGCGAGAAGTACGCGTGCCGGCCGGAGTGGCCGAGCGGTTCTAGGCGCTACAGTCTGGAAGCGCGCGACCGCTACGGTCTCAGGTTCGAATTCTGCCTCGGGCATGGATATGTGTGTGATGTCCTTAGGTTAGTTGGGTTTAAGTAGTTCTAAGTTCTAGGGGACCGATGACCTTAGAAGTTAAGTCCCATAGTGCTCAGAGCCATTTGAACCATTTGAGAGGTAAGCGTCAGCGAGTAGCATGTTGACGGGCTGTCCTTGGAACCTGTCGTCTAGAATCTGAACTGTTAACATCTCCGTGATGGACGGCGCCTCTCCAGTAGCGTCTGCCATTGGAGTGCAACGAACTCTCCATAAGCTGTAACCCCTCTTGCACGCACCTTCTCTACGTCTTCCATCAATCCTATCTGAGAAGGGTTTCACAGTAATGAGCAATAGTCACCAACCGTAAATCGAGGCTTTTGTAAGCTACTTCGTAAGTGGAGGAATTACACTTCCTCGCTATTCTTCCAGTGAATGCCAGGCTGGAATCTGCCTCTCCTAATATCTGCTGTACTCGTATGATGCCGATCCACTGTAGGCCTGTCCTTACAGTTACTCTCACGTATGTGAAGGTGGTTGTTATTTCCACTGGTTTATCAAAAAATGGTTCAAATGGCTCTAAGCACTATGGGACTTAACATCTGAGCTCATCAGTCCCCTAGATTTAGAACTACTTAAACCTAACTAACCAAAGGACATCACACACATCCATGCCCGAGGCAGGATTCGAACCTGCGACCGTAGCAGCAGCGCGGTTCCGGACTGAAGCGCCTAGAACCGCTCGGCCACAGTGGCCGCTCTGGGTAATCACCAACAACGTAACCAGAAAGTAGAGGCTGTCTTCGTCCACATGTGCGCCATACGTTACACTCATTTACGTTCAGGATGAACTGCCAGTCCCTGCAGCAAGCCTTCCTACCGACCACAGCATGGTTCAAAAACCTCACGGAGTTCTCCAAGTTATGCACTACATTTTCACGTATTGTAAACTGACTGAAATCGCGTTCTTTTACTGTTATGAACGTTTTCGGTCGGCAGACCATAATGAGATATATTTCAGACGACAGCAGTGTGGTGTCTCAAATAAGTCTACCGACCGAAAACGCGATCGACACTTTTTTTTATTTATTTTTTTTTTACAATCAAATCGCTGCAGTTCCGCAGACATTATGCATAAAATCATATTTTGTAAACATAAAATGCCATATTTCTTTTGTGTACTTTCGAAATCAGCTTGCTGTTTGTGAACTCCATCCCATTAAGAACAACATGTTGAGTTCTGTCTCGGGATTAGCCGGCCGCGGTGGTCTCGCGGTTCTAGGCGCTCAGTCCGGAACCGCGTGACAGCTACGGCCGCAGGTTCGAATCCTGCCTCGGGCATGGATGTGTGTGATGTCCTTAGGTTAGTTAGGTTTAAGTAGTTCTAAGTTCTAGGGGACTGATGACCACAGATGTTAAGTCCCATAGTGCTCAGAGCCATTTGAACCATTTTTTTGTCTCGGGATTGTGCTATCGTCTCAGTTGGCAAGGGAGACGCACGTTTCAGACAGACGCCGCTAGCGGTCGCGTGGGGACCCGGCGGATCCAATGAGGCGCGCCCGCTGAGCCACGCCTTCAGCGGCTGCGACTGCGAGCGCCCTCTGCCGCCCAACTGTAGGTTGGCCGGCTGCAGCCACGCGGCCCAACGTCAGTCGCAGTTTTCGACAGTCGTCAGTCTCGGTCGGCCTTCGACAGCTCGCTCGTCCATTAGCAGAGGGAACCTCAAATTGTGCCACACTATTCAGTTATTTCTTGCAATAACTGGACTTTGCTGCTGTTTAGTCTTTTGTAAAGTTCCTTCTCAATGCTTGGAGAAAGCTACAAGTTAAGTAAAACTAATGTTTACTGTAGTTACGTGTTCACTACTCACTTCTGCTCCTGTCCAGCTTCCCTACGACGACAGCTGCGTCACTGTTCTGTAGCCCATCTTTCCTTACTGTTGTGTTCGAAGCGGTACACAACAGAAGGCTGTGACTCCACAGACACCTACGGCCCGATACTCGGTAAGCTTGTTCACAGACCGACACTGCGGAACCATATCGGATGCCTTCCGGAAGCGAAGAAACGCGGTCGAGTGCTGGATGCGCAGGGCGCGCCATACCGGCGGCCGAGTCTCCAGTGCCGCTTCTCAGCTGGACTGGAAGGGAGGCCGCCTTCCCCACACTCAACTGCTGCGGGCAGCGACCTTTCGGTGGCAGCAGTCGGCGTCAGTCGGCGTCAGACGCCGCGGCTAGGCGGGCCACCTCGTAGGCACGCCACTTGCCAGGTTAGTGCCGAGCAACAACAACAACCGGTGAGCAGGCACAGAACCCAGAAAGCCTACACAGATGCCTTCGCCCTCTGTTCACCGCAAGCTGTCTTCAATTAGACATACTTTTTCTCAGTCTAAGACAGATTGCAACCTCTGTACCTATATGTAATCGATTACTTCCAATGATAACTCTTTTGTAAAGTTGCGGTACTACATTCGTTTTGTTGGTGAATTACGCCATAAATTTAAATAAAAAAGCCTGCTTCCCGATTTTTTGTGTCCCCGAGACGAGACAAAGAAAAATTACTGATCATCATCCCTTATTATTCGACATGGTGCACGTCGGATGTAAGCGATCTGTTATGTTAAGGCTGTGGCAGTAAGAAAACCCTAAAGAGTCAATACCGAAAATATAATTTCATTTGATTATTGTACTGCTTTCGGCGTTTGGAAAATTTAAAAATTTGTCTTAAGTTCCTATGGGACCAAACTGCTGAAGTCATCGGTCCCTAGGCCGACACACTACTAAATCTAACTTAAACGCTAAGAACAACATACACACCCATGCCCCAGGGAGGACTCGAACCTCCGATGGGGGGAGCCGAGCGAACTGTGGCAAGGCTCCACAGACCGCGTGCCATTTTCGGCTTTCCTACATGCCATGTACAAATAGAAACAAAACTCACTCATTAGTGAAGAGCTGCCACACAGCGGGACAAATTGTCATAATCTGTGAGAACTGGATCGCTTGTTGTGCAGTTCAGTGGAACAATGATGTAAATTATCCCAGAATAAGAAGTCGTCATATGCAACTTCCGTAAGTGAACGTATGTCGCTGATGACGCAAGCCGTAGTAAACAAGGAAGTGGCCGTGTTGCGGCAGGCAGAAGACCCTTCCTTGTTTACAACCGCTTGGGTCATCAGCGACACATGACGTTTACGTTCACTTACGGAAGTTTCATATGACGACTTCTTATTCTGGAATAATTTACATCATTGTTCCACTGAACTGTACAACAAGCGATCCAGTTCACGCAGATTGTGACAATGTGTCCCGCCCTTTGGCAGCTCTACACTAATCAGTGTGTTTTGTTTCTATGTGCACATGGCTTCTAGGAATGCCGAAAGGTGTACAATAATCAAATAAAATTATATTTGCGTTTTTTTCTGAATCCAGAGTCTTAACAGTATTCCGTACGTAGAGGAGTAATTTTGTGCCAGGTTAATTTTAAGGGAACGCCTCTCAAACTGTACACAAGGTGCAAAAGTCATGGGATAGGGTTATGCACATATACAGATCGCATACAGAAGGTATAAAAGGGCAGAGCATTGGTGGAACAAACATTTGTACTCAGGTGATTCATTTGAGAATATTTCCGACATGATTAAGCAGCATGACAGGAATTAAAAGATTTTGAATGCGGAATGGAACTTGGAGCTCGAAGGATGGGACTTTCCATTTCGAAAATTGTTATGAAATTCAATATTCCGAGATCCATAGTGTCAAGAGTTTATCGAGAATACGAAATTCCAGGCATTAACTCTCACCACGCACGACGCGGTGGCAAACGGTCTTCACTTAACGACCGAGAGCAGTGTCGTTTGCCTAGAGTTGCCAGTGCTAACAGACAGGCAACATTGCGTGAAATAACCGCAGAATTCAATGTGGAACGTAGGACATCGCTAACAGCACGACAGCACCTGCAGCGCCTCTCCTGGGTTCGTGACCACATCTGTTGGACCCTAGACGACTGGAAAAACGAGGCCTGGTCACATGAGTCCCGATTTCATATGTTAAAAGCTGATGAAACAAGCCGTTGAACCTCGTTTGTCAACCAGGCGCTGTGCAGGCTGGTGGTGACTTGGCCACCCAGGTCGTTCGACTTGAACTCAGTTGAACATTTATGGGACATAAAATTCAAAGGCATAATTCAATATGCCCTAGACAAATATGTCCCGAGTAAGATTTTAAGGGATGGGGAAGATCCACTATAGTTTAACAGCCGTGTTAGAAAAGAGCTACGTACACAAAGAGCACATCATCTCAGATTCAAGAGAAGTAAAAACCTAGCTGACAAACAAAAGCTGAACGAAGCGAAAATGAGCGTAAAGAGAGAAGTGTTCAATGATTTTGGAAGTAAGCCGTTGCCATCCGACCTGAGTAAAAACTCTCAGAGATTTAGGTCGTATGTAAAATCAGTGAGTGGGTCAAAACGATGTATTCATTCTCTCAGCGACCGCACCAGCATCGAAACGGAAGATAACAGAGATAAGGCCGAAATAATTAGGTCTTCCGAAGTTGTTTCACCGCGGAAGATCGTAGCACCGTCCCTCCTTTCAATCGTCGTATGAACACAGAAATGGCAGATACTGAGATAACCGATCGCGGAATTGAAAAGCAGTTACAATCGCTTAGTAGCGGAATGGCTTCAGGACCAGATGAGATACCTATAAGATTCTATAAAGATTATGCGAAGACACTTGCTCTCTTCTAGCAGTAATTTATCGTCGATTTCTTGAGAAACGAAAGGTACCTGACGACTGGGAAAAAAGCGCAGGTCATCCCGTTTTTAAGAAAGGCCGTAAGACAGATCCACACAATTATAGACCTATATCGTTGACGTCAATCTGTTTTAGAATTATAAAACATGTTTTATGCTCGAGAATTATGAAGTTTTCGGAAAATGAACATCTCCTCTATAAAAATCAACATGGATTTGACAATCAGAGATTCGAAACTCAGGTCGCTCTGTTCCTCCACGAGATCCACAGCGCAGAGGACAACGGCGCTCAGGTTGATGCAGTGTTCCTTCATTTCAGTAAGGCATTGACACATTCCTGCATTGCCGGTTAATGAGAAAAATACGAGCTTACGGAGCAACAGAGCAGACCTGCAATTAGGTTCAACACTTTCTTGCAGATACAACTTAACACGTCGCTCTTAACGGAACAAGGACCGTTGTTGTTCACAACATACATAAATGATCTAGTAGAAAGCGTCGGATGCTCTTTAAGGTCATTCGCAGATGATGCAGTTGTTTATACCAAAGTAGCAACGCCAGAAGACAGTAAGAATTTGCAGAACGACCTGCGAAGAATTGATGAATGGTGCAGGCTCTGGCAGTTGACCCTGAATGTAAATAAATGTAACACATTGCGCATACATAGAGAAAGCTACACTGTTGATAACAAACAGCTGGAGACAGCGTCTGCCGTAAAATATCTAGGTGTAACTATCCAGAACGACCTTAGGTGGAATGACCATATAAAGCAGATAGTGCGAAAAGCAGACACCAGACTCCATTTCATCGGAAGAATCTTAAGGAAATGTGAATCATCCACGAAAGAAGTGGCTTATAAGGCGCTTGTTTGCCCGATTCTTGAGTATTGTTGATTCATCTGGGATCCCTATCAGATAGGACTGATAGAGGAGATAGAGAAGACCCCACGAAACGGGGCGCGTTTCGTCAAGGTATCGTTTAGCTGGCGAGAGAGCGTTACGGAGATGCTAAACAAACTCCACTGGCAGACGCTACAAGAGAGGCGTTGTGCATCGCGGAGAGAGTTACTATTGAAATTTCGGGACAGCACTTTTCAGGAAGGAAAAAAAAATGGTTCAAATGGCTCTGAGCACTATGGGACTCAACTGCTGAAGTCATTAGTCCCCTAGAACTTAGAACTAGTTAAACCTAACTAACCTAAGGACATCACAAACATCCATGCCCGAGGCAGGATTCGAACCTGCGACCGTAGCGGTCTTGCGGTTCCAGACTGCAGCGCCTTTCAGGAAGAGTCGGACAACATATTACTCCCCCCCCCCCCCCTCCCATACATCTCGCGTACTGACCACGAGCAGAAAATTCGAGAAATTAGAGCCAATACAGAGGCTTACCGACAATAATTGTTCCCACGCACTATTCGCGAGTGGAACAGGGTTGGAGGGATCAGACAGTGGTAGCGAAAGTACCCTCCGCCACACACGATTAGGTGGCTTGCAGAGTATGATGTAGATGTAAACCAGAGGTCAGTTCGTGCACAAGATCCTGCACCGGCAACAATTTTGCAGTTATGGGCGGCTGTAGAGGCAGGGTTGGCTCAGTATTTCTGCAGTGGACTTGCAACGGCTTCTTGAGTCCCTGTCACGTCGAGCTGCTGCGCTGCGGCGGGCAAAAGGAGGGCCGACGAGGTATCACGTGCCTTTTGTCACCCCAGTAGAGTTGTAGGTGGTCACGAAGATGGCGGAGATCGCTAGATGAACTACTAGTTTTGAAGCACGGCGGTAGGAGGGCAGGGATGGAGTCCTGGGAGGCAGTTGGAGGTTAGGACCAGTCGCGTAATGGCACCCTAACGGGTCTGGAGAGATCCCTCACACTTTACAGGTAGCAGAGAGGGTTTCTGTTGGAACGGTAGTTTAGGATGGCAACAGAAAATAGTGCTACGCCGACAGCATGCTGTTTCCTTGCTGACAGCGCGTTTTTAAATGAGGCCCAGCAGGGGTCACGAAGCCTCACCCTATCCCGTGGTGTCCTGGAGTGGAGCAGCCAGCCACAGAGCAGGTGGCGGACAGCCGCCAGCCGCCGCCGGCACAACGGGGCCGGACCCATCGGCGCGCAGGCCAGGTGCGTCACGCTCCACAGTGACTCCTCGCTGCCAGCGTTTCTACCTACATCTACAGCCATACTCCGCAAGCCACCAGACGGTGTGTGGCGGAGGGTACTTTTGAGACCTCTATCGATTCTCCCTTCTATTCCACTCTCATATTGTTCGTGGAAAGAAAGATTGTCGGTATGCCACTGTGTGGGCTCTAATCTCTCTGATTTTATCCTCATGGTCTCTTCGCGAGATATACGTAGGAGGGAGCAATATACTGCTTGACTCCTCGGTGAAGGTATGTTCTCGAAACTTCAACAAATGCCCGTACCGAACTACTGACCGTCTCTCCTGCAGAGTCTTCCACTGGAGTTTATCATCTCCGTAAAGCTTTCGCGATTACTAAATGATCCTGTAACGAAGCGAGCTGCTCTCCGTTGGATCTTCTCTCTCTCTTCTATCAACCCTATCTGGTACGGATCCCACACTGGTGAGCAATATTCAAGAAGTGGGCGAACAAGTGTACAGTAACCTACTTCCTTTGTTTTCGGACTGCATTTCCGTAGGATTCTTCCAATGAATCTCAGTCTGGCATCTCCTTTACCGACAATTAATTTTATATGGTCATTCCATTTTAAATCACTCCTAATGCCTACTCCCAGATAATTTATGGAATTAACTGGTTCCAGTTGCTGACCTGCTATGTTGTAGCTAAATTATGAAGGATCTTTCTATCTATGTATTCGCAGCACATTATACTTGTCTACATTGAGATTCAATTGCCATTCCCTGCACCATGCGTCAATTTGCTGCACATCCTCCTCCATTTCAGTACAATTTTCCATTGTTACAACCTCTCGATATACCACAGCATCATCCGCAAAAAGCCTCAGTGAACTTCCGATGTTATCCACGAGGTCATTTACGTATATTGTGAATAGCAATGGTCCTACGACACTCCCCTGCGGCGCACCTGAAATCACTCTTACTTCGGAAGACTTCTCTCCATTGAGAATGACATGCTGCATTCTGTTATCTAGGAACTCTTCAATCCAATCACACAATTGGTCTGATAGTCCATATGCTCTTACTTCGTTCATTAAACGACTGTGGGGAACTGTATCGAACGCCTTGCGGAAGTCAAGAAACACGGCATCTACCTGGGAACCCGTGTCTATGGCCCTCTGAGTCTCGCGGACGAATAGCGCGAGCTGGGTTTCACACGATCGTCTTTTTCGAAACCCGTGCTGATTCCTGCAGAGTAGATTTCTAGTCTCCAGAAAAGTCATTATACTCGAACATAATACGTGTCGCTCGTGAACCTTACACGTGCTCCACTGATTAAATTTCTGTTACTTCGTACTATTTAACATTGGTGGATTCTTTCTTCCTGATTTCAGAGCTTGGTACCCGTTTATTGTAGCTTTGTAAATCTTGACATCAGAATACATCCTAATTATGGAGTCGAATTTGGGCTCTTCTCGTTTTCATGGCCGTGGTACTGCCCTTCCTGTTCACATACGTCTCTACGATTAGCTTCGATTAGTAACTGTTGAAAGCTTCATACACAGCTGTACGTAGGATCGAATCAGACGCCTCGAAGGTAACGCCACACGGTACTGAACCGCCTCCATTGGGTGTCATCTGTTAGTGGACACTGTGGGCAGGCGAGATGTAGCCCAAACTCTCATGTAATAACAGTTGGTTCTGGAGCACCATAAGACACTTTCGGAGACTACAGGCAAGCGCCTGCAATTCTAGGTCTCTATTCTCAACTACTCATTTTATTTATATTTACACATCGGCTCTCATCGCGTAAATCCGATCTTCGATTTTAGTTTCCTTTTAGAAATTGCTCCCAACACGACAAATATTTATTGGTGGTCAGAAACATGTCTTATTCTTAGCGGCGAAGTAATAGTTTTTGTGAGAGATACAGTAGCTTCCATTAGCTAAGAATAACCTTCCATCAACTAATATCACCAGGTCTGGTACAACGGATATGTTCATTTTAATTCTGAATCTTTCTTAGAAACGATTTTGAAGCAGTTTAGATGTTTCAGTGGAAGCACGAGGTCAAATTACGTAGACTCCGATAACTAATTTTACTTGAGGTTAAGCTCTTCTGCTCGTGTTTGCTTACAGACAGATTTGTTTTGGTGTAGGTTTCCCTTCAGCAAAACACAATTTTATCTCTTTTTCTGTTTCCCAGACATGTTTCGCTGAAGTTTCAGCATGATCAGTGGGATTTTTATTTTCTTTGTATGAAACAGGGGAATGTGTACAAGCACTAAAGAACGTTTTTCCTGTGCAATATGGTTCAAATGGCTTTGAGCACTATCGGACTTAACATCTGAGGTCATCAGGCCCCTAGACTTAGAACTACTTAAACCTAACTAACCTAAGGACACCATACGCATCCATTCCCGAGGCAAGATTCGAACCTGTGACCGTAGCAGCCCCGTGCTTCCGGACTGAACCGCCTAGAACCGCTCGGCCACAGCGGCCGGCCCCGTTTAATAGAAAGAAGACTAAAGCTCACTTATGACACTGAAACTTGAACGAAACATGTCTGGAAAATAAAAGAAGATAAAATTGTGTTTTGCTCAAGGCGGACACCCCCCGCCCTCCCCCCCCCCCCCCCCCAAAAACAAATCTGGTATAAATAAATTGAAATATCGATGAAAGCACTTGGTAACACTTTTATTGATTTGGTTGGACAAAATACTATATCTGTTTCATGACCCTCTAACCAAACGGAATCGTTTGATACATACCATAACAACAATTTGTTTGACTTTTATTTTGGCATTTTTCTAGTGATCTTTGTTTTTGCATGTTTTAGCCCTTTCATCTGTCTTTCATTCCGGTTCAATCAATCTACTATAAACACGGTCTGTATGCAACCAGAACGAGCAATGTGCGAGCTACTCCGAATGTCGTTTCGGTGCGCTTAAGTATTCATATAATTGACCATCGAGATAATTTAAAATCACATGAAACTTAATCTGATTCATAAGAGAGACAATTCTGACCTCATCCGAGTGACGTCCCAAGCCGCGAGGTTATAAGACGACTCCTCAGCTGTAGGCGGGTACTGGCTGTGTGTGGGTGGACAGTCGTGGCGAGTGGGCGTTATGCCCTGCATCTCACTTCTTTTGTTCTGCATTCAGAGTTTTCCTTTGTTATTTATTAACGTAAACGCACTTTGGAAATGAAGTCTTGCACCTGCACGCCAGACGGTCAGCCAGCGACCATAAGTTAAGTATGTGTACGGGAGTTGTGGTTTTTGGAAGAACCTCATTTTAAAGAAACACAGGTGGATCTGAACGCCAGAGGGCGCACAGGTGAGCACGGGCGCAGCAATGGCGACACCGGAAGCTCAGACGGCGCAGAAAACGTCGCCTGCACTGACGAGTCGTGGCTGGGGGGCGGGAGACATTCATACGTGCACGACTACGTCATTGTTCACACACACGCACTCACAGGAGATCAGCGCCTTCAGCATGACAGCGCAGCGCCGCGCCCATGAACTGTGTGGCGACGGGTTGACGGGTTTCGAGAAAACTCCGCGGACACGGGGGTGTTTGTGGAGTCACCTCCCCTAAATCCGATTGAGCACATGTGGACTGCTTGGACAAAGACGACTTCGTCTTGGATACATTCTAACTTATGTGACTTTATGGCGACTGCTGAGTTTCATTGTAGTTGTTAAAACCTGCGGAACTGAAAAGTATGTAAATTTCACAATGGGAACGCTTGGGCATTCTGTGCCATTGGGGCACTGTGATACTCCGATACCGAATGTAACATTTGTACTTCGTTGACGAGGATGAGGAGAACGTACAACAATTTCTATTTTCGCTATTAAGATTCTGAACAGCTTCAAGCAAATGCTTAGTTTTTTCACAAATAGAGTAAGTCAGGGTGATATGGTGAATCGGGTGAAATGGTGAATTGCTTTAATTCTTTACTGGTTAAACAGATGTCTCTGTATGTCTGCATGCCAACAGTCTCTGATCATCCGTGCAGTGTTCACATGTTGAAAACCAGCTCCTTTTTAAAAACCGTAAGTACTTTGTAAAAAACTGTTTTAGATGCTAAATAATTTTATATGCTGCATGCATTTGTAGATGTTACTTCAGGTAGCGTAGTCCGCGGGGTATTTTTTGATATATTCTGCCTTCTTATACTGCTTATGTACTACATAACCTAGAAATCGTTGCGTCTAGTGTTTTGAACTTCTTTCCGTGCTATTCACCGTTTCACCCATAGCAAATGGGAGAAATGGTGAACTCGGGCAGGGGTGATACTGTGAAGGACTTTTCTTATGTGTAAAGTTTTACTTATGTATTTTGTGAAAGGAGAGTGTTTTTATTTTGTTTAAATAAACAATTTCTTGTCTTCTACGAGGCCCACATTTTTTGTTCACTATATCACCCTGATTTACCCTAACACTTCTCTTTTGATTATTAAGAATCTACTGGTCAAACGTCTGTTGCATATGGTATTACTTCTTCAGCGACGTATGCTTGTGTCGTCTTTAGATCTGTTAATCTTAAAACACCGATTTCACACGAATGCAACGTTTCACAAAAAAAAAAAAAAATAACCTCGATGAATCTTAGAGCAGACTCATTTCCCAATATTAAAATCACTTTTATTCCTTTTCAGCCGTTCGAGCTGAGGTACTTCCCCTGTTAGCACTAGCCCTAAACACGTAAACGACGTCACCAGCTACAGGTGACCGTCACCACGAATTTCGCAGTCTGGTAATACTGGGCACTCCGTCTTCGTTATCAGAACGCTTTTGCCGGCGTTGTGAGAAGAAATATCAGCAGAGTCGTGGTGCTTTCGTGAATGCACCAGCAGCGAGAGGCCCTTTGTGCTTCAGATGCAGAGAGAGGTATACCCACACTGGTTGTTTTCAGTTTAGTACTGCGGCATAGTGGGGACAATGGAAATGACAATACTGGATGGCGAACTGACGCACTGTTCCAGGTGTCGGTTCCGTCAGTAATACAATACTTGTAGCAAACTTTTCAGCCCCCCCCCCCCCTCGCCGTTGCGAAAAGTAATTAGCGGGGGACAGTAAGGGAGCCGCAAGCCTGAAGCCACCTGAATGCCCGACACGAATCCGACACCCAGCTAGGCAGTTGGAGAGGGAGCCTTAGGCCCGCACAGGGCGGCACAGCAGGGGCTTCGCCCCCCCCCCCCCCCTCTCTCTCTCTCTCTCTCTCTCTCTCTCTCTCTCTCCCCTACTGACACGTACGGGCGGCCACGAATGCAGCAAAACGGTGAAAACTACAGCTGTAGGTGCGTCTGATGTCATCTACACCGTTACATAAAGACCAGACGTTGTCTAAAATTGTTACCGAAACTCTCGACAAAGTTCTTGACCGATTTACGTCAAATTTTTACATGACACTTGCAAAGGGACATCGTCCTCTAGCATTACTTTTCCTCAAGAGTAGTAGTCGACACCAGTAATATTTTTCGAATTTTGGACAGCTCAATATTATCTCAGCTTTTTTCTGAAAAATTTCATATAATTTTATACACATTTCCAGCTAAAATTAATGAAATGGAATTACTTTATTTTCGTTGTTTCAATCGATATGTACTAGTTCTGAATGTACAGTTAAAATTGTTTTTGCAGAAATATTTGAAATTACGAAATATTTAGAACACTTAAAATTTCTGTCTATTTCTGGATTCATTTATAAAACAATAATCTAAACTAATAGAAATTCATTTGTCAAGAAAAACTGCAAACCTCTTGGCATGTTGTTATTACCGCAGACTGAAGTAATAGTAAGCATGCCTATTGTGTGATCGGACTTGTTTTTGTATTTTGCACGAACAGTATAATTTCGGCTTTGTTAATGTGAAAATTCAAAAGACTGTGTGACATTGTAAAATGTGAGACATATCCTGCAAGAACGGGTCCAACGACGACAGAAGATAATCGTACAACGTGACAGAAACGCAACCCTTTCGCAAATTGCTGCAGATTTCAATCAACAAGTGTGAGCGTGCGAACCATTCAACGGAACATCATCGATATGGGTTTTCGGAGACGAAGGACCACTCGTTTTCCCTCCATGACTGCACGACACAATGCTTTACGCCTCGCCTGGGCCCGTCAACACCGACATCGGACTGTTGATGACTGTAAACATGTTGGCTGGTCGGACGAATCTAGTTTCAATTTGTATCGAGTGGATGGACGTGTACGGGAATGGATACAACCTCACGAGTCCATGGACCCTGCATGTCAGCAGGGGACTGTTCAAGATGGTGGAGGCTGTGTAACGGTGTGGGCCGTGTGCAGTTGGAGTAATATTATACCCTGATGCGTGTAGATACGAGTCTGACAGGTGACAAGTACGCAAGCATCCCGTCTGACCACCTGCATCCATTTATGTCCATCGTGCATTCCGACGGACTTGGGCAATTCCAGCAGCACGTCGAAATCGCTACACAGTGGCCCCAGGATCACTCTTCTGAGTTTAAACTGTTCCGCTGGCCACCGAATGAACATTATTCAGGCAGGATTCATGGTGTCATTTCCCTCTAGCACTACTTCAGACATTATTCGAGTCCATGCCACGTCGTGTTCCGGCACTTCTGCGTCCTCGCGGAGGCCCTACAAGATATTAGGCAGGTGTACCAGTTTCCTTGGCTTTTCAGTGTATAATTTAACGCTGGAAAAAGTTGATGAGCGAACATGTTAATGGCATTCTCCGTACCGCAACCCTTCTGGAACGCAAATTGTGATTTGCTGAGGGTATTATTGTCGCTAAGGCGAGCTGTTATTCTAGAATACATCACCAACTCAAAAATTTTGGGAAACGATGTCATCAGAGGTGACAGAGACAGCGCTGTTCTGGGGCGGAGACACCTTTGCACCCTGAGGGCTCCTGGTGAAGGGCAGTGATCGGGCCGCGTCACTCGGCGTGAGTCACGGCGACGCGCGGTCGCACGAGTGACGGGGCCGCATTCCGGCGGGGCCGCCGGGGAGTGAAGCCACGCCCCCCGGGCTCGCGCTTAACCGCAGCGGCCGTGCCGCAGCAGTTTTTTATTGTTGGCCTTTTTTATTTTATTCCTTTGGCGCCATCTCCAGAGCAGGTAGGCGGCTGCTGCTGCTGCTGCTGCCGTCACCTCGACGTGACTCACCGGCAAACAAGCCGGCGCCACCGTAAGCTGCCCTCTCCGTTCCCCATATCCCTCTCTCCTCTCTCCTCTCTCCGCTGCTCACGCAGATAAAACAAGCGCGCTCACCTGCCCGGCCCTGCACTGCCCTGCTCCTGCCGCTGCCTCCGCTGTAACATCGCAATTTGCGGGCAGAAAAAGAAAGACCCTGACTGTAACAGTTCACGAGCGCAGGAAATGAGTGTTTCCTCATCTCACCTCATCACGCTCAGCAGAAAAACGAACCGCACGGCGCAGTGGAAACAGTAATGTCTTTTTCTCGTGAATTGACACTGGGTGCAGTGATGGAACTCACACTCTACCAATCGCGAGAACTCTACACTCGCTGATTTATCCGAGCACGGCTCGCAATCAGTATCGGAGCTTGAACCTGCCTGTGGCATTGCTTCACTTCGGAAAGTGAGAAGTCAAAATGCACCCGCTTTGTCAAGTCCTCCATATTTGGTTACCTGCACTCCACGAATGATCACAACGTGTGTATGGCGGTAGGTTGTAGCTTCACTAGTTTCGACCAACTGTTTGGTACTGTACGTCTTTCACGTGTTTGTTAAACATAAACAGTTGTTGGCTGTTTGGGAGAAATTCTGACAAATGGTTCAAATGGCTCTGAGCACTATGGGACTTAACATCTGAGGTCATCAGTCCCCTAGAACTTAGAACTACTTAAACCTAACTAACCTAAGGACGTCACACACATCCATGCCCGAGGCAGGATTCGAACCTGCGACCGTAGAGGTCGTGCGGATCCAGGCGGAAGCGCCTAGAAACGCTCGGCCACTCCGGGCGGCGAAATTCTGACTGACGGTCGATTTGACAAGCCGGCAGACGTTGCTTTGCTGCGCATCTTCAGCGAGAAAGAGTTTTCATTAACACCTGCCTCACTGTATCGCCGGTTTCCAGAACTGGGGATACTAGGATCAGGCATAAAAACAAAGCAGCACCAGGAGTTATCAAAATGGTGGAGGTGTTGCGTCTTCCAAAGTCATCTATTACACAGGACGGCGTGAAGAAAGAACACACTGCGGTCAACACACAATCGTAACTGCAATAAAATAATAAAAACCTAAGCTCTCCGGTTCTTCCACGGACGATTTTCTCTGCCTCGTGATGACTGGGTGTTGTGTGATGTCCTTAGGTTAGGTTTAAGTAGTTCTAAGTTCTAGGGGACTGATGACCATATATGTTAAGTCCCATAGTGCTCAGAGCTATTTCAACCATTTCTTCCACGGACGATGTTTATATTACCACGTTGTGGTATTCTAAGGGGCATTCATTAGAGGACCAGTTACAAGAGAATATATTTCCGCATAATTCTGTCTTCTCTTTCAATGTGAGTGCGAAGTAATTCCAACAAGTTATCACAAGTTTGGCTGCCCGTTCGGAGAAAGTTGATGCACTCATCAGGTCCTGGGTGTAACATTTCCCTTAACATTTTTTCGTGGGAATGTTTACCTCTCTATAGCAAGCATTCCCTGGACTAGAAATTTGTTTTCTTTTTCTTCATATATAATGAAGTCACTGCAAGAAATGATTTGTCTGCGTTGCTAGTCGTTCCCACCGGTATCAACACAATTCGCGACAGCTACCTCAAAAGTGAGGTTACATATGACAAACTTTGTTGGAACATCTGCGTGTTGTTTGACAAATCGATGTATAGCAAACAGCGAATATTACAAACAAGTTTGATCGTTACCAGGTGCCTACCCCTCTCCAGTTATCCTGTTCCACTCTCTAAGAGTGCCTGGGAAGATAAATTACTCACTGGTACCCTTCTGCATAGGCCCGAATTTCTCTCATTATGATCCCTACGCGAGATGTGTGCTGCAGTAAGTATTACTGTACGTCTCCAGATTCAGTTTAGAACGTAAACTGTCCCGACGGTGTGAGCAAGGCTCTCCACGAAGGAGTTCTGGCTTTTCCGTGACATTATCACGCTGACTAAAGCAACCCGTGACGAATCACAAGTACCTCCTCTGAATCTTTTCATCACCTCTGTTAATCAAACTCTGTAAGGGCAGCCGAACGTCGAACAATACAGAGACGTTGGTGGAGAAAAGATCTTTCGTCTGTCAACTGCACATCCGCGCAATTATTCCAAAAGTAGTGAACCTGGAGTCTTGTTTGTTTTGCTTTAGGGCGCAAAAATCAACTGCGGGTCATACGCGCCCAAGTCAAAAGTATAGAACACGAACACAGAGAGGAGTTAAACGACTATACATAAGTCCCAATGGACAATAGGAGACAGCTAGAAACAGGCACGTGAAAAAAGGGCTAAAAAAAAGGGAAAAAGGAAAAACACCATACAGAAATGGTCCAAAACTAAAAATTAAATGGCCTTCCCCATATTGCTTCGGCGGATAAAAAGTAAGACGCAGTCGACAGCCCGCGCGTCATTCGCTAAAGCTGCTGATGAATCAGGCGGCAAACTCAAGCTGGAACGTAAATGGTTTAAAAAAGGGCATTCCAGCAGGAACTGGTGGACAGTTAAAATTTGGGCGCAATGTGTTCAAAGTGGTGGGGTAGCAAATGATAATGACTAAAACGGCAGTGCCCAATACGCAGCTGAGTTAAAATAACCTCCTCCCGGCGGGAGGGCCGAGAGGAGGTCGTCCAAGGCGCTGGGAGAGGCTTAATAAGCCGGAGCTTATTCCTGTGAAGACAGGACCATTGGCGATGCCAAAGGGACACCACCTCCGACAGACGGCCACGCAGAGATCATCGAAGGGAATAAGGTACTCGCGGGCTGAGGTACGAGGACTGCAGCAGCCTAGTTTCCTGGTAGACCGACATGACCAGGGACCCACAGAAACATGACACTGGCTCCACCAAGAGTGAGCAAATGACAGTTTTCCTGGACCTGCTGCACTAAAGGATGAGCAGTGTACAGCGCACATAGACTTTGGAGGGCACTGAGTGAGTCTGAGCAGAGGCCACAACTGGAAAGTTGTGTCGTCGTATGTAGTCCGTGGCGTGATACAAGGCGAAGTGTGAGGTGTGTGCCGGAAGCCGATATCGAAAGACAAGGATGCCAATGACAAAGGCACACCCGACCCCACGGTCAGTCCCCCTGAGGTAGGAATCCCCTCTCATGGGGGCGTCATGCTGCTCATCCGGGATGACATCCATAGCTTACCCATCTTCCTGACTACCACACTTCAAGCTGTTGTAGTTCACCTTTTCCTTCCCCACCTGACTTTTTCCCTCTGTTCCACATACGTCACTCCATCATTCGCTGTCACTAACTTATTGGGCAGTACATAGTTTATCCATTAATACGCTTCAACTGGACTTAGATGAGGTACACACATTTAATATTTGTTCTTAAACTTCTTCAGTTAACATGTTATTAAAACACTATTTTTAATAATTAGCGGTTTTTACATCCCCTGCGACACTGAAGCTATTAGTCCTGAAAAAAATGACTAGAACGCTTTTTGTAGGAAATTTATTGTACTGTGGTTTTGTAGTGGGAAACATTTTCGCTAGTGCCTTAGTTTTCGAAATATTGAAGAAAAACCAAGAAAAGTGACCTTTACGCCTTCACCCTACCCCACCCCTAAGTTCGCATGCGACACCTCAGGATTTTTAGTAAGTTATTCATTACACTCAACCCTACCACTGTACAAATATTTGCAACTATATGAATTTTTTCCGCTAATTTTCTTTCGCTGACTGATCTGTCAGATCTTCCACTGCGTCTGGTCGGACGAGGACCTATCTCCTTTATTCTAATTTGTCTTCTACCTCCTTAAATCTGTCTTCCGAGAGTTTAAAGTTAATGGCAAAGATCACTAAGTTTTACGAGTTTGAAATGTACATATCTCATCGTGAGAATTATCTTAAGACAAGACTCTACATCGTATAGGAAGTGTTGACAGAAGTTCTTGTTTACGATGTAATGCAGACTCTTGTTTAAGATAATTCTGATGATGGAGGGAGGTACCTTTAATGTGTGTAAGACTTAGAGCTTTAGCAGCGTGGGCTGTTGACCCTAAATTTTAACTTTCATATTTAAAACAACCGAAGCCTCGCATCCAGAGTATCTGTCACAGTTTCCAAGACGCTAGAATAGATCTTTCCACGCACCGAGAGCCCTGAAACACCTCTATGATTGCTGTACTCGTAATTACCTCCTCTCCTAAATATGGGAATCGCTAAAGAGCGGGATGAAACTGTTTTCGTGACTTTAAACGACACCCGAGGTACGGAGGCATTCTGGTGCACCGTCTGTCAGTTTTACCGTCGTCGGAAGACTGCATGCGCAATGTTTCGGCCTTGCTGCGAAACGCGTGCAGCCCCAGTACCAACCGCAAGGTAAGATACCTGCCTATGAGTCGCGGCTGCGCTATTAACGACGGAATGTACCAGTCATGGGCTCGCGCAGAGACTGCTAGTCCGCCTGAAGCTGCTGTTTCTCCCAACATTATTGGCCTTACACCCCTGATTACGACAGGCAATGTCCGTGGGAGCAAATATCGTAAACGAATACACCGCTAAATTTAAGTAAAATACCAAGCGTTTGGCGTATACAACCAAATCCAGATTTTAAGCAACAAGGAAAATAAAATTTACTATGCGAAGTTGCTCACGACGCAAGAAGTATGTCCTTCAGACATCAGCGGTGCAGAGTAGCAGCGCACTCCACGTAGGAACAAGTTCCCAGACTGAAAACTGTCGTTGTTGCTCCTGCTGCTGCTGTCTTCAATCCGAAGACTTGGTTTGATGCACCTCACCTCTTGTTTACATATTCTGCAAACTAATGTAAACAAGAGGCAAAAGAAAACGCCGTAAGTAAATTACATGCCAATTTTATTAGGACATACTGCTGATAAGCTATAAATACCATAATGTTAACATGCATTTTGCATCCATAATTGCACAATGACAACAGAAGACGCTTTATAAATAGACACGTCTTCGGAAAAGTATTCTTTATTTGCAGTAAACTTAAAACGGAAAAACGAATAATAATTGACCAGTGATTTCGACTTTGGAATGTGCTTAAATCTTAACTTTCCTTGCCATTTCAACGACGTTATTTTTCCAAATCAGTTCAAAAATGGTTTAAATGGCTCTGAGCACTATGGGACTTAACATCTGAGGTCATCAGTCTCCTAGAACTTAGAACTACTTAAACCTAACTAACCTAAGGACATCACACACATCCATGCCCGAGGCAGTATTCTAACCTGCGACCGTAGCGGTCACGCAGTTCCGGACTGAAGCGCCTAGAACCGCTCGGCCACAGCGCCGGCGCCAAATCAGTCAGCCGGCCGCGGTGGTCTAGCGGTTCTAGGCGCGCAGTCCGGAACCGCGCGACTGCTACGGTCGCAGGTTCGAATCCTGCCTCGGGCATGGATGTGTGTGATGTCCTTAGGTTAGTTAGATTTAAGTAGTTCTAAGTTCTAGGGGACTGATGACCACAGATGTTAAGTCCCATAGTGCTCAGAACCATTTGAACCATTTGAACCAAATCAGTCAACTCGTGATTGTCAGGAAGTAGTACTCAGTAACACACATCAAAGCCAACGTGTGCCATTAAGGAGAAATCTATTAGAGGCTAATCGGCCTAATTTTTCTTGAAAACAGAAATCCGTTATGAGAGAGAGAAAAGAAAAAATAGCTACGCTGCACGTGTCGCAGGAAAATTAAAGTATACTGTACGAGGAAAGTCTCCTTTGAGTGCTATCGACAGAGTAAAGTTTCCATTAGATCTGCAACCTTATCGATGACTAATTCAGCGAGGAAGATACTACAGCATGTGCCATCACGTGGCTTCAAGAAGAGTAGGTAGGGGGCAGAGCACGTCAGGAGGCGATACCGTCACAGCCGTGAGAATCGTAGGAGTGTGTAACAGTGGCCTTTGAAGAGTGAGACGGCGAATTACCTCCTCCAGCGTACGCGAAATTTTCCCAGCGGGAAAAATCGGGTTGGTTGCTTGGTTGGTCGATTTGGGGGAGGGGATCAAACAGCGAGGTCATCGGTCCCATCGGATTAGGGAAGGATGGGGAAGGAAATTGGCCGTACCCTTTGAAAGGAACCATCCTGGCATTTGCATGAATAATTAGGGAAATCACGGGAAACCTGAATCAGGACGGCCGGACACGAATTCGAACCGTCGTCTTCCCGAATGCAAGTCCAGTGTGCTAACCACTGTGCCACCTCGCTCGGTTAAAAACAGGAGAAATAAAAGCTGATACGACAAGCTCGCAGGCAGTCACGCTTCCTCGTAGCCGAAGCACCCTCCACCACACACTGTGAGGTAGCAGTCTGAATGTAGCTGGGGGTGCGGGTCTGGATGTACACATCTGGTCGTCTGTCCACAACTGGCACTAGTTTTATCATAAAAACACGTTTTCAAAAATAGGTCTGGATATGTCTAGTGGGTTGATCGCATAGCCACAAACGGCAGGTTTCCATTACTTGCTAGGATTAAGGAAAAGCGTGTATGTTCTGTTTCGGAAAGAGAGTGCTAATATAAGCCTTGCGCAACCTGTGAGTGGAATATTGCTCAGTTACATGCACTAACGGCACTAACTTGGAATTGGTACGCAGGTGGTAAAGCACGAAAGGCATTCGCAGCTGGTGCAAATTTCACTAAAATCCTCGAGCGTGTATAGCTGAATCTTGTTACAAATTATTTGAAACAGCAAAGTAACAGAGAGGCCAGTCTCCTTATGGAGGGCTTCCGCAGGGAGTGGACATTTTGTGAGGCGAGCACTTCAGTACACAGCAATGACATTGTAAAGCACCGAAATCATTTGCTGTTGGCCCAAAGAATGAATCGTATTTATTGTTTGAGTAGCAGGGGAATGTTATAGAAATGCTGGAAAAAATCTGACTTTCAGACAGGACGCACTTAGTAAAAGATAACTTGTACCTAGAGAAAACATACTTTGAAAATTCGACTGAAAGAGAGATACCTAAATATGGTCCAGTTCCCAAGTCTCTGTTGTTTGTGAAGATTGTAAGAGAACTTTATATTTTGTCTACAACTTTTTACCACAAGCGACAGCCAATATCTGAAAACGAAAAATAATTTACACTTCACAACAAAGTGGTTCAAATAGCTCTAAGCACTATGGGACTTAACATATGTGGTCATCAGTCCCCTACACTTAGAAACTACTTAAACCTAACTAACCTAAAGACATCACACGCATCCATGCCCGAGGCAGGATTCGAACCTGCAACCGTAGTAGCAGCGCGGTTCCGGACTGAGGCACCTAGAACCGCGCAGCTGCCGGCTTACAGAGCCTCCAGCAGTCCCCTACTGACATGCAGGTTCCATGGTATCATGAGGTTGTCTGCATACCAGTACACTTCCATCCGCTCGATACAATTTGAAACTAGACTCGTCTGAACAGGTACCATGTTTTCAGTCATCAATAGTCCAATAACTGGGTTGATGGGCCCAGGCGAGGCGAAAAGGCTTTTTGTCGTGCAGTCATCAAGAACACATGAGTGGGCCTTCGGCTCCGAAGTCCCATATCGATGAATGGTTCTCACGCTGACCCTTGTTGATGCCCAACATTGAAATCTGCAGCAATTTGCGGAACGATCTCTTCAGTCGTCGTTGGTCCCGTTCTTGCAGGATCTTTTTCCCGCCGCAGCGATGTGGAGGATTTGATGTTTTACCCCATTCCTCATATTCACGGTACACTCGTGAAGAGCTCGTACGGGAAAATCCCCACTTCATCGCTACCTCGGAGATGCTCTGTCCCATCGTTCGTGCGCTGACTATAATACGACGTTCCAACTCACTTAAATCTTGATAACCTGCAATTGTAGCGGCAGTAACGGATCTAACAACTGCGCCAGACACTTCTTGTCATATATAGACGTTGCCGACCGCAGCGCTGTATCCTGCCTGTTTACATATCTCTATATTTGAATATACATGCCTACGCCAGTTTATTTGGCACTTCTGTGTATTTGGTGCGCTTCGCAAGCTAAAAAATAGTTTCCAGCGTCGTACATGCAGATTCAGGAGACGTATTATATTCGACCTATTTATCAGTTTAAATTTGGCATTTACTGCCTTACAGGACGAGCCTTTGCGCTGCAGCACAGACAAGGCGCGACGAAATTTCCTGGCGTGTGAAAACTGTGACGGAACATGACACTAATCTCGATCGCTTGTGTCGTTTTTGCTCCGTGCGGCCTTCGCTCGTAGCTCGTAGGCACCTTCTCTGCTCCGAGATGTCAGTCATACGCGCCGCCAATATTTTTAGGCCGTCGATATCCGCTCCTGAGGCGCGTTTATCTTTAGACTTGCGTTCTTTCTTTATCACTTCGGTCTCCATTATGGGGTTAAAGGTACAGTAAATGGAGGATGTATACATTTTTGTGTCTTCCAGTAACTTTTTAGCTTCGAGGCGGGTTGTCATCGACAGCGGCCGAGACTGCTGGGAGAGACCTCGGCCCCCGCCGCAGAGGCCGCGAGGCGTCACCCGGCCCGGATAAACCCGGGGTACATATTTGTCCGCGCGTGACGTGAAGTAGGCCGCTGTGACTCACGGCTTCCGCTGCAGCTAGAGGAATCAGGCAGGGTGGTCACACCTCACAATGGTCACTGTCAGGAAGCAGGTCTCTAGGGCGCCGTCCATTAGCAGTCCCCGCTGCTAAACTCCACTTGTAAGCAACTTTACCCACATTAACGCTAGGTGGCAGGCCGGATCCGAACCCCGAACCGTTGCTGTGGTCTCGCCGGCTGAGCCATCCAAAAGCCGCGATCGATGACCTGCCCTCACAGTTTCGCTTCTGTTTCCCAGCAAACCACCTCCTACCTCCCAAACATAGCAGAAGCCGTCCCGCACAACTTCCAAGGACTAGCACACCTGGTAGGAAGGAAGTAAAGAGATTTAAAAGATTCGTAGTAACTGACGGAAAGGCATCGAGTAAAACAGAACTGACTGCTTGCTTCGCCAAGGTAGTGTTATAGGCGGTCTGTTGTTCCTTAGCTACGTGAACGACTTAGGAGACAATCTGAGCAGCCGTCTTAGGTTGTTTGCAGATGATGCTTTCGTTGACTCTCTAGTAAAGTCATCAGAAGACCGAAAGAAATTGCGAAACGATTAAGAAAAGATATGTATATGGTGCAAAAATTAGTAATTGGTTCTAAATTATGAAAAGTGTGAGGTCATCCAAATGAGTGCTAAAAGGAATCCGTTAAACTTCGGTTACACGATAAATCAGTCAAATCTAAAGACCGTAAATTCAACTGAATACCTAAGAATTACAATTACGAACAACTTGAATTGAAAACAACAGGTAGAAAATGTTGTGGGTCAGGCAAACCAAAGACTGCGTTTCATTGACAGAACACTTAAATTTAACAAGTCTGCTAAAGAGACTGCCTACACTACGCGTGTCCGTCTTCTTTTGGAGTATTGCTGCGCGCTCTGGGATCTTTACCAGACAGGGCTGACGGGAGTACATCGAAAAAGTTCAAAGAAGGGCAGCACGTTTTGTATTGTCGCGAAATGGGGAAGAGTGTGTGGATGCAGGATTTGGGATGCACATCATCAAAAAAATGGTTCAAATGGCTCTGAGCACTATGGGGCTCAACTGCTGAGGTCATCAGTCCCCTAGAATTTAGGACTACTTAAACCTAACTAACCTAAGGAAATCACACACATCCATGCCCGAGGCAGGATTCGAACCTGCGACCGTAGCGGTCGCGCGGTTCCAGACTGAACATCATCAAAACAAAGACTTTTTCGTTGCGGAGCAATCTTCTCACGAAATCTCAATTACCAACTTTCTCCTCCGAATGCGAAAATATTTTGTTGACGGCCACCTACATAGGGAGGAACGATCACCATTATAAAATAAGGGAAATCAGAGCTCCCACGGAAATATATAGGTGTTTGTATTTCCGAGCGTTGTTCGAGAGTGGAATAATAGAGAATTATTGTGAAGGTGGTTCGATGAACCCTCTGCCAGGCACTTAAGTGTGATTTGCGGAGTATCCATGTAGATGTAACTTTAATGAAAGAAGTGGGCAGCACACTGAACAACGAATATCGCTTACGACTAAATAAAGCAAGGACAAAGGCCACAAACTCTTCTTTATTCTGGGTATCCGCAGCTGTTGAAAGGCATGATGTTAGTAAGAATTCTGCTGATAGCTGGTAAAATTGTTGTTTATTGAAAAACAACCGGTTTCGCGTCCTAAAGCCCCACCCATCATCATGTGCAATCTACATGGTAAAGAGCAATGTACAGTGTCACCACTTGTAAGGAGTGAGTCATAACTCTCCATTAAACTGATTAAATATTACTTTGAGTATGGAAAACAATATAGCCAACTTAAGGCTATTCTTTGCATTGTGCAAGATTCTGCGATTCTCTATGGAAAAAACTAAGCGCTCAGATATCAATAGTAACAATGTGAGGGCGAAACATTGGAGTGCGATTCTATGCATTCTTGTGAGACGAGGTCTGTGTGCCAGAGAGAAATTTCAGTAGTGTCGGTCGGGAACCCGGAGACAGAAGACGTGCCACGCTGCCATCGTGTCGGTGATGGCAGATCTTACCACATTCAAGGCATGATTTCATTTATATGGCCAGGAGAGATTTAGATGGCGTAACTATGCTTGGAGATGGAACTCAATGTAAACTTCGCAAGCATTGCGTAAAGTGTGATTCCATGATTACGCTCGTGATTCGTAGTGTGAGTTTGCAAGAATCCCGTTTTGCTTGTCAGTTGAAGGAGCCTTCTTATCTTCCACATCATAATAATTATTCTCCACATCTAATGCATAAATATGCTATGGTTATGAAATGTTAATTTAACTTTGAAACTAAAATAATTTGTTAATCTGGCACTCAGCCATTATTAATACTTGTCAAACTATTACTGGTCATGATGATTTCCGAAGTTTTTAAATTTATGTAATCCCTTCTTACAAGTTATTTAGTAGTTAACAGAACCCAAGAAAACTATTTTTTATTAAATTCATTCTTAGTAACAATAAGCTTTAGCCGTCGCTGTTGCTGCAAATTGCTGTAAACCACATTGAAAAAGGCAGTCGTGTAAAGAGGTGAGTGCAAAACTTAGGCCCAAAACAGAGACACCGACACACCACAATATGTCATGTACTCTAATCCAGTACATTCCGTTGCACAAGCCAGATTCTGTATCACTTGCAAATTCTTCTTCAAATACGCAATCAGATAGCTTAGTTATTCATTGTTACAGGTTCATTTGTTCCTGTAGTTTTTCATACTCAGACACGCAGTCAGATAGCTTATCTAAATATTGGTTCTAAGTTTTTCATGTAACGATCTGTTGAGGGCTTAAATGACAGTGAAGCTGACACTCATACAACACGCACACGGTGTTAGCAGGTTAGATTCAGATTACGTGTAAGTCGGGTTGCTTGAGTGTCCATTTTCTCAGAATAAATTGGGCTTTATTTGTTGTAGGTACGTTACACGCTTTGTCGCTATTGAAATAAATAAAGGAGTGTCTGAAATATATTCACAACATTAAAATGTCATAGGCTCACACATCGCTCCTACTTAAAATTTACTATTTAGTGAATGTTGTCAATACTATGGCAAACGAAAGGTAACGAAGACCTGCTCCATTCATTTAGCACAAACTGCTGATACGTAAAACTTTTATTTATAGAGCCTTGTCTCAAAATTTACCTGCATCTGAAAAAAAAGATATTATAGTGAAAGGACGCTAAAACATTTTTTAAAACGTGCCGGAGTGACTATAACAACTGCTAACTTACTTAGTCGCGCCAGTATGCAAATTACTGTGTGGAATGTAATGAGGTGTCAGTAGTGTCTTACCGGCGTGACGGCTCAGGGCAACCCGATCGGGCGAAGTAAAAGCGGGCCACACGAGCAATTAAGAAGGTGGAAGGGAAACTATCTACGTATACAGTGTGACGTCACATACTCGTGACTAGGAGCGCTTGGTCGCTACCTTTACAAGAGAGAACAATACAGAATTTTATCACATGCTACATAATCGTACAATCAATCAAAGTGGCCAGAATGCGGAATGCTGTGGCGCTTTAATTTTGGTTGGTTATTCAACATGAACTGCCCATTTTTTATACCTAACAGTTGTATTGACAATATTCACTGAACAGTAAATTTTGAGTGGGAGCGATCGATATGCTTATGACCTTATAACGTTGTGAGTATATTTTAGACATTCCTTTATTAAGTTTAATATCCAGAATCCAGAAAGTAGTGCCACTTTACCATGTAGGTTGCACCCAATGATGGCTTTAAGGCATAAAACCGGTTATGTTTCAACTAACAACAATTTCACCAATTCTGAGCGGAATTCTTCCTAACAACAAGGACGACCGTAATTAAGAGTAGTAGATATAACACCAAATTGCTTAAGAAAAAAACGGGATCACAAAAAGGAAAAGACGTGAAAGGATTTATCGACGTGAGAGGTAAAATGATAATGGATGACAGAAGCAAGACAGCAAGGGGAAGAAAGCTTCCTTCAGTGCAAATAACTCTTACAAAAGGTCAGGAGTTTCGTGGAGAAGAAAAGAGCGAGGAGGGAGATAGACAGAATGTAGAAGACAACAACAGACGACAACAATGAGGAACCACAAAATATGTCATAAAGCAACTGTTTCAGGAGGTCTTGAGTTGGCCAAATTCCAAAAACAACTTTACTTCAATCAAGTGGGAGAAACTCCAAATGTCGTACATCTGCATGGCAGTGAAACGTGAGTCACAGGAAAATACGAGGCGTATTCGGAAAGTAAGGTCCGATTAGGTGCGAAATGGAAACCACAGGGAAAATCCGATGAAGCTCTCTACAGATGTGTTGGGCAGCAACTCTGGTACGCCCGTCGATCGCGTCACTTCGCTCTTTTCAGTTTTGAGCGTAAAGTGATCACGTACAAATGCCTGAAACAAATCTCCCGCGAAGTAAGTGGATCCGGTGAGAGATTTCCCCTGAAGCTATGCAGCCCGCATAACAAATATGTCATGCATTTATTTCTTCAAGACAACCGCATTCTGCAGGCACTATGAAGACGCTCCTGCGGCATTTCCGACGGGAAGTGTTTGATCATCCACACTGTTTGTTGTTGTTGTTGTGGTCTTCAGTCCTGAGACTGGTTTGATGCAGCTCTCCATACTACTCTATCCTGTGCAAGCTTCATCATCTCACAGTACCTACTGCAACCTACATCCTTCTGAATCTGCTTAGTGTATTCATCTCTTGGTCTCCCTCTACGATTTTTACCCTCCACGCTGCCCTCCAATGCTAAATTTGTGATCCCTTGATGCCTCAAAACATGTCCTACCAACCGATCCCTTCTTCTAGTCAAGTTGTGCCACAAACTTCTCTTCTCCCCAATCCTATTCAATACCTCCTCATTAGATACGTGATCTACCCACCTTATCTTCAGCATTCTTCTGTAGCACCATATTTCGAAAGCTTCTATTCTCTTCTTGTCCATACTAGTTATCGTCCATGTTTCACTTCCATACATGGCTACACTCCATACAAATACTTTCAGAAACGGCTTCCTGACACTTAAATCTATACTCGATGTTAACAAATTTCTCTTCTTCAGAAACCATTTCCTTGCCATTGCCAATCTACATTTTATATCCTCTCTACTTCGACCATCATCAGTTATTTTGCTCCCAAAATAGCAAAACTCCTTTACTACTTTAAGTGTCTCATTTCCTAATCTAATTCCCTCAGCATCACCCGATTTAATATGACTACATTCCATTATCCTAGTTTTGCTTTTGTTGATGTTCATCTTATATCCTCCTTTCAAGACACTGTCCATTCCGTTCAACTGCTCTTCCAAGTCCTTTGCTGTCTCTGACAGAATTACAATGTCATCGGCGAACCTCAAAGTTTTTACTTCTTCTCCATGAATTTTAATACCTATTCCGAATTTTTCTTTTGTTTCCTTTACTGCTTGCTCAATATACAGATTGAATAACATCGGGGAGAGGCTACAACCCTGTCTCACTCCTTTCCCAACCACTGCTTCCCTTTCATGCCCCTCGACTCCTATAACTGCCATCTGGTTTCTGTACAAATTGTAAATAGCCTTTCGCTCCCTGTATTTTACCCCTGCCACCTTCAGAATGTGAAAGAGAGTATTCCAGTCAACATTGTCAAAAGCTTTCTCTAAGTCCGTTGTTCATCTCTGCTCACATGAACCGCTGGCTGCGAAGACATTTTTGCACAAACAACGGTAGACAGACCAGCGCAGAGCATTGGCGGAAAGCACAGGCGGCCGCTTTCTGTGACGAAGGTGCCGGGAAGTTTGTACAACGCCACGGCAAATGTCTAAGCCGGAGCGACGACTATTTAGAGAGGTAGCTGGAAGGTGTGATTAACTGTTGCGAATAAAAAAAAAAATTATTGATTTTTACTGTGTCTTCCATTTAGCGACCGATCGGACCTTACTTTCCGAACAGCCCACGTAGATAAGAGCGAACTGGAAGCACGTGACATGCGGTTATGATGCAACAGCCTCCCCCAAGATGATTATGAACTGTCCGGTACCACCTTTTTTATATGCGACCGTGTATTTATCGTACGATTCAGTGCTTCCTCGGGCCTTTTATGTGTATTTTTACAGGTATCGTTCAGTTCAGTTTGCCCCAAAACCTATTCTTCTTTGTAAATACATATACAATATTCTGGAATGACGTACATTCTCGTGATTGTTAACAGATTGTTGTCATTGAAAAAAAATGTAGGTATGCCAAATTAAATATCAGATCGTGAAATTGAAGTAATAAATGTTTAGCAGCAAATATTAAGAGGGTGTGGAAATGTTAGCATAAGTAACTAACGCCTCTAATTACCATAATTGCAATTTGTAAATTTGTTAACACAAAAACCTCACTACGATTCAAATGAAAATAACAGTAATTATCCAGTGATGTAATGCCATTCAAAAAAAATGTCTCTGAGCACTATGGGACTTAACATCTGAGGTCATCAGTCCCATAGACTTAGAACTAGTTAAACATAACTAACCTAAGGGCATCACACATGTCCATGCCCGAGGCAGGATTCGAACCTGCGACCGACGCGTCACGCGGTTCCAGACTGTCGCGCCTAGAACCGCTAGGCCACTCCGGCCGGCTGTAATGTCATTCCTTATTCTTTTTTATGTAATTCATTGTAATTAATTATGCTTGTAAATTAAGCAGATATTTACCTCTTGTTGGTTACACCACCCAAATTTACGAAATTCCGGTATTTGAGAAATCATGTGTATTTAATTTATGTAATCTGGCGATGCACGATGTGTATACTTCGAACAAATGTTAGCAATAAATCCCTTACAGTCACTAATTATAAAATTAAGGTAAAATCAAAATAATTGTTGAAATCAGATTGTCAATTAATTTTCACACATAAAACCAAGATGATGATAAAACAATATCATGTTATTTGACATTATATTTTATAACCTGTACAAATGTAACATCAGTTAGTTTAGAAGAAATTGTTTTTAATTGTAAGTTACATTTTTAAATAAATTAATAATGGTAGCGATTGTTAAAATGGTATTTAAAAGCGACGCAGCGAGGCTGCACGGAGAGGCAGTCAGTCAAGTTTTTGTTTTACTCGAGGAGTTCAGTTTCTTCCGTTTGTTTTGCTGTTATGTCAGCTCTGTCGATCAGCTGATGTCAATAAATAATTGGGCAAGCTTGAAATTTTCGTGATTTTCTCATTATTCACAGCATCCACAACATCGATGAACCACAGGCCAACGCAAATTAAGTAGTAACGTTTGAAAGATCGTTACACGGTGCTATCGAAGAACGTTCAAAATTAAGTGAGCGTGTATAATGTAAGAAACCCAAGTACTAAAAAGAATGCGTGAGAAAAGACGGCTGTGGAACACGTTTAGGAGAATAAGGGACAGGTAGGGGGCAGATTTGCTGCTGTATCCATGAAATGTCGACTTTAGAATGGAAGAAGTAGACGGCGAAAAGAATAGGAGGCAGGCAGAGAGTTGACTGCAGATGTAAGAGAGATTGCAAAAGATATTGAAGAGATGAGAACAAGACAGGAAAAGTTAGAGAAGAACGTGAAAACTAACGAGACACTGACGACTTGAAAAACAAGTTACACTGCCACATTGAAAAGAGACGGTGACACCCATTTGTCGATCTTCAGACAGTGGGCCAGTATTACAACTCGATACGTGGAGGTTGTAATAGGCCGCCCAGGGGATTCCACAGCCGCAGACAGGTGGACGAGGGAGTCTGACAGCTGACCGACGAAAACGACGGCCAACAGGTTTTCGGAAATCGAAGAACGTAAACATAACTCTGAGTAACGAAGGACGCTTTCAGAGAGCAACTTTCTTGGGAAATGGGACTGCCTTTCAGCATTAGGAAAAAAGAAGGAGTTAAGCAACCGCTAAGCAAGCACACACTCTCAGAAAATTTCACAAGGCTATAGACAGTTCGTGTTAGAGTGTGAGGTACTATTTCTAGGGTGAGACATTCAGAGAGATGATGCGAGACTTTTCTCGTGGACGCGAATGGCTGGAAGTCAACGCGAGCGACAGAGGAGCCGAGACCACCTGGATACATGATGACGACGAGAATCTCGATTCAGTTCAGTTCAGCGCCGCCGTCCGGTAACAACAGGCACTACACGCGGCCCGGGTTACCACCCCAGCCACTAGCAGTGCACCTGACGACTTTCCGTTTGCCTCAGGGTAATACTAAGTGAAGCACTGGAAAGCGCCCCCGGAAGTTTTTCATTAAAATAAAGAGTACGTTACCGGTTTCTTGATTCGATTGTACTGACTAAACGATATTAATTGTGGTTTGTGAAGGGTACCTGAAACGAACTAGCCATGGTCCAAGACAAAATTTTATGCAGTTAAAAGAATAATTGTTACATTCTGTTGACATGTTAGCAGTTGGCACTCTAAATAACATTACTGAATAGAATAACTACATATGCCGCACTGTAGTGCAACTATAAACCTATATCGAGACTAGAAATCTACTCTGTAGGAATCAGCATGGATTTCGAAAAAGACGGTCGCGCGAAACCCAGCTCGCGCTATTCGTCCACGAGACTCAGAGGGCCATTGACACGGGTTCACAGGTAGATGCTGTGTTTCTTGACATCCGCAAGGCGTTCGATACAGTTCCCCACAGTCGTTTAATGAACAAAGTAAGAGCATATGGACTATCAGACCAATTGTGTGATTGGATTGAAGATTTCCTAGATGACAGAACGCAGCATGTCATTCTCAATGGAAAGGAGTCTTCAGAAGTAAGAGTGATTTCAGGTCTGCCGCAGGGGCGTGTCGTAGGACCGTTGCTATTCACAATATATATAAATGACCTTGTGGAGCCGGCCGGTGTGGCCTTGCGGTTCTAGGCGGTTCAGTCTGGAACCGCGTGACCGCTACGGTCGCAGGTTCGAATCCTGCCTCGGGCATGGATGTGTGTGAAGTCCTTAGGTTAGTTAGGTTTAAGTAGTTCTAAGTTCTAGGGGACTGATGACCTCAGATGTTAAGTCCCATAGTGCTCAGAGCAATTTTTTTTTTTTTTTTTTTTGACCTTGTGGATAGCATCGGAAGTTCACTGAGGCTTTTTGCGGATGATGCTGTAGTATATCGAGAGGTTGTAACAATGGAAAATTGTACTGAAATGCAGGAGATCTGCAACGAATTGGCGCATGGTGCAGGGAATGGCAATTGAATCTCAATGTAGATAAGTGTAATATGCTGCGAATACATAGAAAGAAAGATCCCTTATCATTTAGCTACAATATAGCAGGTCAGCAACTGGAAGCAGTTAATTCCATAAATTATCTGGGAGTAGGCATTAGGAGTGATTTGAAATGCAATGACCATATAAAATTAACCGTCGATAAAGCAGATGCCAGACAGATCCATTGGAAGGATCCTAAGGAAATGCAGTCCGAAAACAAAGCAAGTAGTTTACAGTACACTTGTTCGTCCACTACTTGAATATTTCTCACCGGTGTGGGATCCAACGGAGAGCAGCGCGCTCCGTTACAGGATGATTTAGTAAGCGCGAAAGCGTTTCGGAGATGATAGATAAACCCCAGTGGAAGACTCTGCAAGAGAGACGCTCAGTAGCTCGGTATCGGCTTTTGTTGAAGTTTCGAGAACATACCTTCACCGAGGAGTCCAGCAATATATTGCTCTCTCCTACGTATATCTCGCGAAAAGACCATGAGGATAAAATCAGAAAGATTAGAGCCCACACAGAGGCATTCCGACAATCTTTCTTTCCACGAACAATACGAGACTGGAACAGAAGGGAGAACCGATAGAAGTACCCAAGGTACCCTCCGCCACACACCGTCAGGTGGCTTGCGGAGTATGGATGTAGATGTAGATGTAGTGCAATGATTGTATAATTAATAAATACAGTCGGAATTCACGAGTTTCAGAACGTGTACTGCTGACTGAACAACACTACGAGTTTGGTGGAATAGGTTATGAGACAGCATTGAATTTATCCCTCTGCAGCGTGTCGTCAGCAACATGGTGGGACTACATTCAACACCCACGTAGCACTAGAAGACGTGACAGTGCGCACAAGTGAGGAAACCGTAGCCAATTACGCGACTTGGCTCTCTCGGTCTTCCAGGAAACAATGTCCCACTACTTTAATTACCGTGATCTTATTGCTCGTCGAAGCGATTAGCGGCATCTCTAGATATGGCAGACTGGTTACAGCTCTAGCTCATTGCCAAGTGTTTCCTGGTTACTTATCTTAAATGAGAAAATAAAAGACTCTGCAGACACATTGCAACTTGTAAATCAACCACGTTCGGTCGAAATTTCTCCAGTTGTTAAGAGATTGCAGCCACGGCGTTGCGAACAATTGTCTAGCGAATTCCGCGCATGCGAATAGTACTGGCGGTTTACGGCGCATGCGTAAGGAGTTGACATGCACGAGGCAGCCAAGTTGTGTGTGCTGCCCTCAGTGGTGAAGTAAGAACAAACTAATCGCTGAGTATCGACTGGGCATGTCGATTCCGTTGTGGCCGCATTATTTTAATAATTGGATTCCAATTTTTATCCAGCTGAAAGCCGTTATCACGATTCATTAAATTATCAGCAAGTCGTAGTTCCACGGATTTTGTAATTACAGAGTCCCAGTAGATGGAAACTGGAGCTAAAATTTTGGTATTATTGTATTCCATTGAATGTCCCATGGAAATGCAATGTTCTGCCACTGCTAATTTTAAAGGTTACCGCAGCCGTCTCTGGGCAGAATGTGGCAGAATGTTGGTTGGTTGGTTGGTTTGTTTGGGGAAGGAGACCAGACAGCGTGGTCATCGGTCTCATCGGATTAGGAAAGGATTGGGAAGGAAGGCGGCCGTGCCCTTTCAGAGGAACCATCCCAGCATTTGCCTGGAGTGATTGAGGGAAATCACGGAAAACCTAAATCAGGATGGCCGGACGCGGGATTGAACCGTCGTCCTCCCGAATGCGAGTCCAGTGTCTAACCACTCCGCCACCCCGCTCGGTGGCAGAATGTTGATGGGATCCGGCTGCAAACCCGAAAATTACTGGAAGAAGAAATACGCCGGGAAAATTTCAGAAGTCACACTATAATAATTGTGAAAAGTTGCGTAGCAAGTTTTGTTTATTCACTGATGACTAGATTCGGGCGGGTCGTCCATAATCGAATCAACCATGTACAAAAATCTTGCGTTACAACTAGACGTCAATTACCGTCACAAAACATGTCATTGTGGCACTACAGAATGTAGGGCCAGCATATGAACATCGCCGTAAGTCAAAACGTAAACTGTTGCGAGCTTTGTGGCCGGTCAAATTGCGATACGTTGAACCACTTTGTTGAGGTCAGAGCACGGAGAGAACTGAACTATTTACACTGCTACTGCTATATCCGGTAGTCTGTACCTGTGCTGGAATTATTTTCCGTCTTTCGTTTTCAATTTAGGGATTGGCGGATGGTGAGTTTCCGTAGCAGCACAGGTTTGCCTGGTCCAGTTCGCAGGGCCAGGTGTATGCTCGCTGAACCAGCCCACTTCGGAACGTAGGCCCTCCCGATTTTGTGAGGGAGGCTAGCTGTCTCCGCGAAGGACATCTCCTCTGTTGCAGTTCCCTGACCATCTCTGGGGAACGCTCACGCTGGCCAAACACATCCGTGACGAATTGACGAATCGCACAGCTCTTCTGTGAATCATTCCATTCTCTCCCGTTAACCCAACGTAGTAAAACTCACAGATCGGTGAGGAATACTCCATAGCCGAACAAAAGTCCCTGTGGGGGACCCCTTTCGTGTGTGAAGTACGCTTCCTGATTGTTCAGACTCTGGCATCCGACCTTCCCCACGGCTACATCTCTCTCATTTTTTCCACGTTACATGACTCCAGACAGATAGAGTTTGGTCCCTGAATGTTGTGGCTCATCGCCGATCACATAATCTCAAACGCTACCAGATCTAAGAGCGTGTAGGCATTCGTGGCTGGATCCAATTCCAATATAGTCCTTCTGGTTGCGTGACCGCATCACATGCCTTGAAACTACCAACGTCCCGACTGCTACTGTCTGCATCAGGGCGATGTGAAGATTGGGCCCTGATCACCGCCGCGTTTTCGTCTGCTTATGAGCATTATTTTACATCCGTTTATGTTGAGGACCAGCACCGGTCGTGCGTAAGTGTCTGAGACACGTTACTAACGCCGTCGCCTGTGAACAGCGTCACAGGGCTATAGACGCTGCCCGCTAAGTCACTTGTGTATAGCCTGTACCGTGAACAGCAGCTTCGGTCGAGTCACATATCTGTTCAAATATTTCGTAAGGCAGGTATTACACTATCATATTTCTTTGTCAAAGGTGATATGTCAATTATTTATGTCAAAGAAATTCGATGGTGTGATACGGAACTTTGTCAAATCTCGCCTGTCGTCAAATAAATATGGCCAATTGTAGGGCCTCGCTGTACATTTGATCATAAAAGTCGTTCGTCTTGTGTTCACTGCAATGTGAGGTGTAACCGCTTGGAGCGCTGGCGTCGCTACAGCTGTTTGACGTCTCTGTAGTGTGTTTGTAAACTTGGCTTCAAAGCTTTTTTTTTTTTTTTTTTTTTTTTTTTAATAAACTTGGTTCCACTAGTGTGGTGGTTGGGGGGGGGGGGTGAGGAAGGGGCACAGTGCATGTTATATTTCTGTGTTGATGGGCAGGTGGAATATGCTGCAGGCAACATATGTCCACAATCACACCTACAGCCATCTACTTCTACACCCGGAAACATCCAGGCAGCTTTTCAGGAAGCCGAAACAGAGGATGTGGTCACACACTAAAATAAAAAAATTCTCTCCAAGCTTTTCATCCTCCTTTGTCTGTTTTTGAACTCTGGATGCCGCAAGTTAAAAAGACCATCTGTTTGTACTTTTTATTAACTTTGTAGTTGTTGGAACACTAATTCCATTCATTAAATTATTCAAAATTATAGATAGTCCTTATTGCCCATATAGTGTACTAAACTTTTATGTACTTTTACAGATTTCCTCCTCAGCGCTTTATAAATCGCTTCACACGTTTCTGGAATCATTTTGGTTAATTCGCAATGTGATACTCGAGTGCTGTGTTGTAAACAAGAGTGGCTCTCTAAAAAATGGTTCAAATGGCTCTGAGCACTATGGGACTTAACATCTTAGGTCATCAGTCCCCTAGAACTCAGAACTAATTAAACCTAACTAACCTAAGGACATCACACACATCCATGCCCGAGGCAGGATTCGAACCTGCGACCGTAGCAGTCGCGCGGTTCCTGACTGAGCGCCTAGAACCGCTAGACCACCGCGGCCGGCCAGTGGCTCTCTCCTGTATAAAAAAAAAATCACAGTGTCACAGTTTGCCTGTCTTCTGCAGGTACACCATTTCCCAAGAGAGTATTCTGTTTTGTAATATGAGAAACCACTTTACTCAGCAAATACTGAAATACACTCCCATCCATTCGTCAGTAATTTATATATGAGACTTTACGTCCTCCGCTTGCAGCTCTCGTAACAAATTTTGCTGAATGCTTTTATTATCTCGACGTAATACCTATGGCATCAACCAAGTACGGTTTCTTTTTTCCACCGCTTTTATTCCAAATACACACACGCGGCGCAATTGTGGTACTAGCAACTGCAGCGCATAATAACAAGTTATCCGCCATCTTGAAATTTGGCGAAAATGTGGCTACAGTGTATAACCCCTTATTAGCGCCACGTCAAAGATCTTTTTCAAAGAAATTTGAGGAATATTTTATCATATTCTTTTGTCAAAGAAATACGATGCTGTAATACCGGCCTAAGTAAGTACACTACTGGCCATTAAAATTGCTACACCACGAAGATGACGTGCTACAGACGCGAAATTTAACCGACAGGAACAAGATGCTGTGATATGAAAATGATTAGCTTTTCAGAGCATTCACACAAAGTTGGCGCCGGTGGCGACACCTACAACGTGCTGACATGGGCAAAGTTTCCAACCGATTTCTCATGCACAAACAGCAGTTGACCGGCGTCGCCTGGTAAAACGTTGTTGTGACGACTCGTGTAAGGAGGAGAAATGCGTACGATCACGTTTCCGACTTTGATATAGGTCGGATTGTAGCGTATCGCGATTGCTGTTTATCGTATCGCGACACTGCTGCTCGCGTTGGTCGAGATCCAATGACTGTTAGTAGAATATGGAATCGGTGTTTCCAGGCGGGTAATACGGAACGCCGTACTGGATCCCAACGGCCTCGTATCACTAGCAGTCGAGATGACAGGCATCTTATCCGCATGGCTCTAACGGATCGTGGAGCCACGTCTCGATCAATGAGTCAACAGATGGGACGTTTGCAAGACAACAACCATCTGCACGAACAGTTCGACGACGTTTGCAGCAGCATGGACTATCAGCTCGGAGACCACGGCTGCGGTTACCCTTGACGCTGCATCACAGACAGGAGTGCCTGCGATGGTGTACTCAACGACGAACCTGGGTGCACGAATGGCAAAGCGTCATTTCTTCGGATGAATCCAGGTTCCATTTACAGCATCATGATGGTCGAATCCGTGTTTGGCGACATCGCGGTGAACGCACATTGGAAGCGTGTATTCGTCATCACCGTACTGGCGTATCACGCGGCGTGATGGTCACCTCTTGTTCGCATTGACGGCACTTTGAACAGTGGACGTTACATTTCAGATGTGTTACGACCAGTGGCTGTATCCATCATTCGATTCCTGCATAACCCTACATTTCAGCAGGATAATGCACGACCGCATGTTGCAGGTCCTGTACGGGCCTTTGTGGATACTATAAATGTTCGACTGCTGCCCTGGCCAGCACATTCTCCACATCTCTCACCAATTCAAAGCGTCTGGTGAATTGTGGCCGAGCAATTGGCTCGTCACAATACGCCAGTCACTACTGTGGATGAACTGTGGTATCGTGTTGAAGCTGCATGGGCAGCTGTACCTGTACACGCCATCCAAGCTCTGTTTGACTCAATGCCCAGGCTTATCGAGGACGTTATTACGGCCAGAGGTGGTTGTTCTGGGTACTGATTTCTCAGGATCTATGCACCCAAATTGCGTGAAAATGTAATCACATGTTCTAGTATAATTTATTTGTCCAATGAATACCCGTTTATCATCTGCATTTGTTCTTGGTGTAGCAATTTTAATGGCCAGTAGTGTATTTAGTTCTCAAGGGAACAGAGCACCAACTGGACCTCCCATCTCTGCTGCGTCGTGGACGAGCTGTTTTTCAGACAATCGGTTGAGCTTCTGGAAACCACCGCGATTTGTGTACCGGAGCTGTGAAGTAACGGAGTTGTTCCGCAGCGGGTAACCAGCGTGAGTGTGCGCGGCGACTTTCGCCCGGCAGCGCTTTTCCCTCCAGACAGCGGACAGGACACGCCCTCGTGCTGCGGCCGTGCGTCACCCGTGGAGCCCCACACGCAACACCACCGCCGCCGGCTGCAACGAGGTACCGGGACTGCCCGTGGGCGGGATACGACTCGTCTGTACGGAACGGGCTACCTCGCTTTAACGTCACCAGTAAGAGCCAGCACTTTTGCAACGTATTACACACAGAGGAAGCCGCCCCAGTCAGTCACTGCTCTGGTCCATTTAGAGAAAAGCTCGGGTTCCTGAGGGCGACACACCTGTGGTACGGAGCGCTGTGTCAGCGTTGTATACTGGGCCCATTCAGGAGGGCGGTGGTTCAACTACTCGTAAATAGGCTTTCGCTCCCTGTATTTTATCCCTGCTCACTCGAGAATTTGAAAGGGAGTACGCCAGTCAACATTGTCAAAAGCTTTCTCTAAGTCGACAAATGCTAGAAACTTAGGTTTGGCTTTCCATAACCTAACATAAGTCACAGAGTCAGTACTGCCTTGCGGAATCCAAACTGATCTTCCCCGAGGTCGGCCTCTACCAGTTTTTCGATTCGTCTGTGAAGAATTCGTATTAGTATTTTGCAACTGTGTATTGTATTGTATGTTAACGGGGGACCTAGAAACGACGGAGAGGCTCCGCCCCGCCGCAGCCGCAGTGGTCCATAAACCCACGACGACTACCCCAGTCCACTTCATCCCTCAGACGAGTGTAACCCGTATGTTTGCGTGGTAGGGTAATGGAGGTGTACGCGTACGTGGAGAACTTGTTTGCGCAGCAATCGCCGACATAGTGTAACTGAGGCGGAATATGGGGAACCAGCCCGCATTCGCCGAGGCAGATGGAAAACCGCCTAAAAACATTCCACAGACTGGCCGGTTCACCGGACATCGACACAAATCCGCCGGGCGGATTCGTGTCTGGGACCAGGCGCTCCTTCCCGACCGGAAAGCCGCGCGTTAGACCGCACGGCCAACCGGGCGTGCCTTTGCAACAGTGACTTATTAAATTGATATTTCGGTAATTTTCACACCTGTCAGCACCTTCTTTCTTTGGAATTGGAATAATTAGATTCTTCTTTAAGTATGAGGCTATTTCGCCTGTCTCATACATCTTGCGCACCAGATGTAAGAGTTTTCTCATGGCTGGCTCTTCCTATGCTATCAGTAGTTCTAACAGAATGTTGTCTACTCCCGGAGCCTAGTTTCGACTTAAGTCTTTCAGTCCTCTGTCAAATTCTTCACACAGTATCATATCTCCTATTTCATCTTCACCTAAGTCCGCCCACGGTAGCTGAGTGGTCACCGCCACAGAATATCAATCTTCAGGGCCGGGGTTCGATTCCGGGCTGGGTCGGAGATTTTCTCCGCTGAGGGACTGGGCGTTGTGTTGTCCTAATCATCATCATTTCATCCCCATCGACGCGCAAGTCGCCGAAGTGACGTCAAATCGAAAGACTTGCACCCGGCGAACGGTCTACCCGACGGGAGGCCCTAGTCGCACGACATTTATTTTTTTTATGTTCATCTAGGTCCTCTTTCATTTCCATAACATTGCCCTTAAGTACATCGCCCTTGTACAGACCATCTGTATCGTAACATTGTTCAAAAACTTGTTAGAGATGCAGTATACAAGTTTTTATTGCTGACATAAGAACAAGAAATTGCTTATTTCTAATGGCAAGCTGCCTTCATACAGAGATCGTTAAACATGTCTAACATTCACCGCTGCTCATAGGTAACTAATTTATGTTGCAGAACGTCGCCTTGTCAAATCACGTTGCATGTGTGTTTCGATCGGTATTTATGACGATATGATTGGAATTCACGACTTAATTACCGCCGCCCGTCGCGAGGCTAAATGCCGCGTTGTTTGAGTGTGCTGGCACATGACGCGGTAAGAAAAGTTTACTGAGGATAGTAGAGACGACTGGGGAACCATTCTAGCTAGCGGCGACAGGGTGTGCAAACGGGGAAGTCCAGTGACACGAGCGACTGTGACGGACGGCAAACTTTTATGTCTCGGCGCCAGGGAATGTTTATCTTGCAAACGGCGAAGGCGGTCGGCTGTTGTCCCGGGTTCGATTCCCGGCGGAGTCAGGGAGTTTCTCTGCCTCGTGATGACTGGGTGTTGTGTGACGTCCTTAGGTTAGTTAGGTTTAAGTAGTTCTAAGTTCTAGGGGACTGAAGACCATAGATGTTAAGTCCCATAGTGCTCAGAGCCATTTGAATCGGTCGGCTGTTGGAGTGCTATCCCGTGACAATCCATGGGAAAGTGGCTGAAGGACGGTGGAAGCGCGAAAAGGCGACGACATGTTGGTCGTTAGCGCCTCGCCACAGAACGACGTGGCGGTCGGAGGCTTGCCCGTCCCGTAAAGGAGGATAAGCGGCCATCTCTGCGAGAACTGACGACAGAGTACAAGCAATACGCTGGTGCAGGCGCAAGTGTCTCGAGGCAGGCGCCTGTATTTTTGAACGCCCTTTTATATTTTACAGCCGGCCGCGGTGGTCTCGCGGTTCTCGGCGCGCAGTCCGGAACCGCGCGACTGCTACGGTCGCGGGTTCGAATCCTGCCTCGGGCATGGATGTGTGTGATGTCCTTAGGTTAGTTAGGTTTAAGTAGTTCTAAGTTCTAGGGGACTGATGACCACAGTAGTTAAGTCCCATAGTGCTCAGAGCCATTTGAACCATTATATTTTACATTCTATAACTTCCAAGATTCTTAGATGATTTTCAGGAAACAAAATATAAAGACAATAGTTTCGACGTGGTGAAGAATTTTCGAACATTGACGGCTGTGTTGAACACATGACGCTGTAGCGTTGTTCGCTTGAGAACTGGCGCGCGTGTGTGGGGTGGCTGGAAGAGCACTACAGCCAGGCAGAGGCGGCCATTATATTCACAGCCTGCTCATTCCCGCTGTAAACAACAAATCCGGGTGCGTTCTTGAGTCACAGCTAGAAGCGACAGACCACTGGAAGTTGAGTAAGCGAGACACAAACGGAATGGCTCTCCAGCGAAAGGAAAAAAGGCGAAAGCACTGACTTTGTTGACCGTTGGTGGGAACGACCGAAAAAGACAAAAAAAAACAGCGTTTTTCTTGAATGAGATTTTCACTCTGCAGTGGAGTGTGCAATGATATGAAACTTCCTGGCAGATTAAAACTGTGTGCCGGACCGAGACTCGAACTCGGGACCTTTGCCTTCCGTGGGCAAGTGCTCTACCAACTGAGCTACCCAAGCACGACTCACGACCCGTCGTCACAGCTTTACTTCTGCCAGTATCTCTTCTCCTACCTTCCAAACTTTATAGAAGTTCTCCTGCGAACCCGAGTTCGAATTTTGGATAAATAGCTGTCACTATTTAAGTTCCAACCCTCGTATATTTGGGGTGAAGGGGAGGGGGGTGAGGAAAAAGTAAGAATGCGTCGCCACCTCTTCCAGAACCGAACCCTGTACTAATTAACGCCTGGCGGATATGCAACTGTTTCACAAACTGAACGCAGCAGAACAGAGACTGCCTTAGGTAGATTCACGCCCCCCCCCCCTCTCTCTCTCTCTCTCACACACACACACAACACACACACACACACACACACAGACAGATGGTTTTTGTTTCTTTTTTAACTAGTCACTTAAGCTTTGTGTGTTTAAGACTGAAATTGACATTGATCCTTGAACTACAAGTTCCAAGGTTTCATCTGATGATGGCAGTAGCTGAAACGACGATAGAAACACAGAAAAGTATTAATCGATCTAGACGACGTTACTCCACAAAATACATGTCGGCAACTTTGCAAGTGCATCATGAGGTGGTGCGTTAAGAGAAATGGCGTCTCCACAGGGAAAAAAGAAGCTGTGCTCATGTTGCATATGGTTCACTAAGAAACCTAGAATTCAAGTGTGGAGCAATTTCAGAGGCTTCTTCGTGATGGAAGGTGTCCATGTTACGTGTTTCTACCCACAGATGAAGAGCTGAGACAGACATACAATGTATGCAAATGCGGGCTTGCTTGGCAAATTTTACTAATGGAAACGTATCGGGTTATCGGTAGATTGGTAGTATTGTAACGAAGCAAGGTTTCCCAGAGTTTTCTACTGCAGGTGAGGATAATTGACTGTGATGATGATGACGAGTTAGTGAGCCCTTTGCCTCATGAGAACGGGCAGTGCGTCAGTGTCCCTGCCGGCGAGAGCTGCTGGTGAGTTCGTTGCTAGCCTGCTCGCTGCCGCCGCCTACCTTGGCAGCCAGTTGTGTGGGTCAGTCCGGGCAGGCGCTGCACCTCGGCTCCATCTGGCGGCTGCGACCCTCCCACAGTGTGGCGCGCCACTCTTCAGGCCGGTCTGCGAAAAAGGAAACAGTTCGTCAGACCAGCCACAGGTACGCCACGTCCGTGCAAAGCTACGGCTCAGAAATTAGAAATTGCAGTTCGAGTACAGACCCCCAACCATCGCGTCAGTTCAATCCGTCTCTTACGAGCGACATCACCAGTCGTCACACAGCAATCGATGTTTGACAGGTGTCTTTTTCCACACATTCACTGGTGACCATATGAGGTGATTGATGCACTTATGGTTTACAGAAGAAAGATAACAATTGCATAAATATAAAATTTAAAAACTAACATAAACAAGATATCTGTAATACTGTAAACAAATTGGCACCTCAGTACAGGGAAAGGTACTAAACAATACTAAACAATTTCTTAAGCCTTCTTAGCGCTTGCCTTGTTCCTTTTCCGGTAACACATTCCGTTATTGCTGTTGCAGCATTAGTGATATGACCTTCGTGGTTACACTGAAGAGCCAAGGAAATTGGTACACCTGCCTAATATCGTGTAGGGCCCACGCCAGCACGCAGAAGTGCCCCAACACGACGTGCCATGGACGTGACTAATGTCTGACACCACGAATCCTGCACGGCTGTTCATAAATCCGCAACAGTACGAGGGGGGTGGAGATCTCTTCTGAACAGCATGTTGCAAGGCGTCCCAGATATGTTCGATAATATTCATGTCTGGGGAGTTTTGTGGCCAGCGGAAGTGCTTAAACGCAGAAGAGTGTTCCTGGAGCCACTCTGTAACAATTCTGGGCGTGTGGGGTGTCTGACTGTCCTGCCGGAACTGCTCAAGTCCGTCGGAATGCACAGTGGACACTAATGGATGCAGGTGATCGGACAGGGTGCTTACGTACGGGTCACCTGTCAGAGTCTTATCTAGACGTGTCACGGGTCCCATGGCACTACAATTGCACACGCCACACACCCTTACGGAGCTTCCACCAGCTTGAACAGTCCCCTGTTGACATGCCGGATCCATGGATTCGTGATGTTGCCTCCATAACCGTACACTTCCATCCGCTCGATACATTTTGGAACGAGACTCGTCCGACCAGGCAACAGGATTCCGGTCATCAACAGACCAATGCCGGTGCTGACGGGCCCAAGCGAGGCGTGAAGCTCTGAGTCGTGCAGCCATCAAGGGTACACGAGTGGGCCTTCGGCCCACCCATTGAAATCTGCAGCAATTTGCAGAACGTTTACACTTCTGTCACGTTGAACGATTCTCTTCAGTCGTCTTTGGTCCCGTTCTTGCAGGATATTTTTCCGGCCGCAGCGATGTTGGAGATTTGATATTTTGCAGGGTTCCTGATATTCATGGTACAGTCGTGAAAGGGTCGTACAGGAAAATCCCCACTTCATCGCTACCTCGGAGATGCTTGAAACGTCCCCTTTGAAAAATTTATACAAGACTGTGCTTATACTGACACACAATATTTTTTAGCGCAACGCAATCTGACTTTCACAAAATCCCTACAAGAGAATGGCCCTGACTAACATTAAACTATACCTTTCACAAATCACTTACCTCACAAAAATCTTCGCTGCTCAAGCTACTGCAATACAGCGAGCGCCACTACTGCCAGCTAAATAGAAGATTCAAACTATGGAAGGCACTAACTACTGATAGGGATAGTTAGCAAATGAAAGATATTAATAGAGAACAAAGAATGTATTTACCTTGATATCATCATTTATAAATATAGCAGTTCATGACAAACCTCAAAACTCCGCCATCTCTCTCCCCACATCCACCACTGCTGGCGGCTCACCTCCAACTGCCCAACGCTACGCGCTGTTCACAGCCAGCTGCCTAACACTACAATGGTTGAATATTACAACAATGCAAAGCAGCCACAGACTGCACACAGCACAGCCAGTGATTTTCATACAGAGGTGGCGTTACCAATAAAAAAACCTAAACAGCCTACTTACATAGCCCCCATGCTACCCACAAAAATTTTTACAATTTTTTTTGGGCGCTGGCCAATACATAGTTGTTAAAATTTTTCATAATCGTAATTACAATAACAAAGAAATCAAATGCACACACTTACTGATACAATGTTGGTCAAAAGCTAAAATTTTCTCACTGTGCATAAAGACAGTCCTGATCGTTCATCACAGTAAAATAGCAGTGTTTTTCTCAAAGTCTGAGCAGTAAAACAAAATGCACACGGAAGTAGTGGATTTCCATGTAGTCTTGAAGAAGTAGTGTTGTCCTTCTAACGGAAAGACAGTACTGACTCTCGACATGCAGACAGGTAATGGGCCACAACAGAGCAAACCCACAGCGGAGTCAGTCGAAGTTTTGAAGAGTATTGGTGGGTAGGTCATCACAGAGCAGACCCACTGTAGTCCTGGTAGAGATTACGGTATTGGTGGGCCACCAGAGGTGCAGACCCACTGCAGTCCTTGTAGAGATGGCCAGCAGCCATCTGTTGTGACTGTGCAGGTGCACAATCACCATTGAATAGTCTTGCGGATAATATAGCAAGTCCATAACCACCACTTGTGCACTCACTAAGTTTTTGGAACTGTCCTTAGAACCAGCAATGCTGTTATCCAGTCCCTTGCTGAATTATTAACACACGTGCAAACACTAACAGTCCCTACTTTTCACATATTGTCCATATACTATGACCAATAGAAACGTGTGCAGTGAAATGTAACTTACAAGTTACCCAATTTGACGAACCGGTGTCAATTACAATTTTATAACATAAGAATACAATTACAAAGATACAAAATACATCATTAAGGAACATAACAATACAGATAACACTTGCAGTAATACAGGCTTTACAAAAGAATAAAAATGTATACATCAGTGTTACAGGAATTATGACATAAGTAAATACATAAAAGATCAGAACAACTTTTGAAACATCAACTTTACACATGAGCATTAAAACAAAATAGAATAAATAAAGTCTAAGCATATTTACAAGTTAAATAACATATTATTAATGCCAATTATATTTGAGGATAACAGTATTCCTCATCATAGTGAATGTAGCTTAGTATTAGAAGAAGAAAAATTCTATGAAACTACACAGAGACAGGAAGAAAACAAATACACAAGGGTACACAAACACATAGTGGGATAACACAAAAGGAAAGGACAGGGTTTGTTTTCAGTGTATCATTTGGTACTGCAGTCCAACGCAAAACTTCATTCTGTAGACCTTTCGTCTTATTTCAACCTTTGCTTCCACCAAAAAAAAAAAAAAATCCTATTCAAGCATGCTTTCTGTATATATATGTTCACATATTTCTTACCTCATTATTTATTTTCCATTATCTTACTTCATCATTTATTTCCAAGAAAATCCTACCTAAACCTGTTGTCCCTAAAACCTACTTTTTTGTTCATATCCTCTTTCAAAATACTGTTTTGGCCAAACCATTTTCTTATAGATTTTCAATGTATTTCTTCCAATTCATCACAACTTGTTCTCTTATATAGTCTACCCCCTCTTAAGCTAACTTAAATCTACTGAGCTCAGATATATATACCAAGGGACGAGGCAATGCAGCATCACATAAAACAATTAATATAAACAGCAATGAAAAAAAACGCAGATTTGCGAAGCAAGCAGCATTAAGAAATTAGCAAAGCAATTGTAATATTACAACTAATCTAAGGCAATGTGCAGCAAACAATAAAAATAAATCATTAGTAAAACTGGCTTAACAGCGTAATACAAAGTCAAATTCAATAACACTATGCCTGGCAAACAGCAGAAGCAAAAGCAATAAATTATATCTAAACATGACAACGCTCAAGCAGAAAAATATTACAGTAAAGACAACAATGCAGATAAGGGAAATGTATAATCACATCTTAATGTCTAAGTAATTAAAGTGGTGCACCACAAAAACTAATTCTAGAAAAGATTACCAAGTACTAGAAAAGAAAATTATGTATGTAGTTCCTGTGAAGGTAAATGCCCTTTTTTTTGTGCTCCCTCATTTTTTTGAAAAAATTATTATTTACTCGATCTGTAGACAGAAAATATTTATATTAGTACATCTATAAAATTTTATTTTTACCAATGCTGCAGTGCAGCTAGAAACTAGATATTAAACAAAATGGGCAAAGCAAGGCGTGAAACGTCATTCACTAGCCATATGGCATTTCTCTCAATTAGCACGACAATAGCCGTGAAATGTTTCTCATCGTTTTCAAGTTCGACCGTGTCGTTTTTGCGATGCTTTCTACAAAGGAACCAAAGGAACGTCAATAGCGAGGATAATGGCCTCCCCTTTTTTTTTTCTACCTGTGCCACTGGAAGGCTAATGGCTTTTTTTTCGGGCGGCTGTCGCCCTGGTGGGTGCCCGCGACGCATTACGTGCAGGTGGTCACTTAACTTTCGTACGGAAATATTTACGACAGCAGTTTGCGCTACAGTGGCAGTCTCATATAAAAATATTTCACAGGTCAAGAATTAGCGTTGCAAATCTGTAGAAACAAAATCCTATAAATGTAAGTGTCCAAAAAAAAATTCGTCAGCATTGTGATACATTCACGCATATACACACACATTTCATTTCATAACTCTTAAAGTACGATTCTTGGTTTCCAACATACGTCTTCACAAGGCAGAGTTCCTAACCGCTACTCATTACTCCTTACCTTATTACACATATATATATTCGTCGACGCTTCTTTAATATTTCATCATATGAAACACGTAGCATAATCAAATTCCTCATATAGCATCAGCTTCTTGACCATAAACATACCTCATCAGCATAATACACATCGTCGTCGTAAAAATAACATCATAACACCTCAGTCAACTCTCAAAATCGTCGTAGCTTCCTCCAATAGTTTCAAAACCTAAAAAAAAATTCTCTGCTCATGTCAAAAGTGTTATCTACCTCAAACGTACCTTAAAAATCATGATCTCATACCAAATACATCATTCGAAGCTCACGTAGTATCACAATGGTTCTGAAAAAATATGAACAGTTTACAAAGTACAGACAAAATACAGTTTCATAAGTGTGAAGTTACCCAACTGTGTAATTGCGTAAACATGTGTCACTGATGTAGTAAAAAAAATGTTTATCTCTGTCAAATAATCAGATAGCTGTGTAATTCTGTGTTGGAGAAATATGGTACCGATGTGTAAAGTTGTATAAGCAAATACCATATTAGCTAGGGTTCCTTGTGGTTGCCACACACATGGTACACAAAGTAAGCGTGTACCCCCCTGAGGATAAATGTAATTATACCCTCAGGAGTTACAGATTACAGCAATGGAATGAAATGTATCACGGAAAACTTTCTTTGCAATTCAAAAATCTTTAAAAATAAATGTTTTAAGTACAAAATTAATCACTCAAATACGTGTCCTGTAGCGCTAAACTGTGCGTCATGTTGTAAGATAGTCTCTGTGGAAGTCTCGTAGTTATCGTCCTCCGAAAGCTAAGTTCTGCAGAAGTCAATGTACTTACCTCATGATAAACAAAAGTGAAATGCTTTGCGTATAGATATCTTAGTTATTACGCTTATTGTTGTGATGAAGAAAGTACTGTATTGTAACGTATTGTTGTGCTACGAAAAAGGCTGTCTCATTGTTGCTATACCACAAAAGTTACTACTAAAACATGTTTTACTTTACAGAAGAATTCAGAAAAACTGTGCAGATATAAAACAGATACACCGCAAAAGCAACATTGTAACTTGTCACTCATTAATAGCGTCGTGATATAGTCATGTAGCTGTCACATAAACTAACCTCTGTGTCATCTGGTATCCCTCAGAAAGCACTTTAAATTCAGAATGTATTTTCAAATAAACCAAAATGTTGCATTAAAAAAAAAGCAGATTATCTTTCAATAAACGGTTTTACATGTGAAATGTGGTGCAGAATGCGGTATAAGTCGGTAAAGAATACTGGAATTTTTTTTTCAAGGTTAGCGCTATGTTATTTTTCCCTGAGCCAGCTGGCGCACGCGGCTGCCTGCTGTGCGGGTCAGTGCCTGCCTCTTTGTTGGCGCGCGTCGTTAATGGGATTCGGAGACCGAACTTCTACAAATTCGCCTTGCCGAGAGGGCCCTGCCGTGTTTAAATCCCGCCAGTTCTGATGCAATTCAGGTCTGTCGTTACGAATATATCGTCTGTCGTCATGTCGGTAGGTTCCGTAGTTTCTTCCTTGTCCGTCACGTGGTGGAGAATTTCTCCCTGAATCGTAACTGTGCGCCGAACTGTTGCGTCTGAAGTTATTCTGCCTCCCTTGATAATAATTGTTTTGGTTCCCATATTGTCTGTTTCTCTGATTGTCTCTGTGATAGTCATTACTTCGGAAATGCGATCTTTCTCTGTAACTATTACTACTCTGCCAACGGTTGTCATACGGGTGGTGTCTGTTTTGGTCACGATTTGTGTTGTGAGAATAGCCTTGTCGTGTCCAGTTCTTGTTTCTGTCGTCACGGAATTGTGACGTATGTGACCTGTAGTGATTGTTTTCCTGTTTTCGCATCCGGCGACTGTCTGTGTCAATTTCTAATTCTTGTAGGAGTCCCTGGAAAGCTTCAATGTCGTCTTTGCAACGTCCTGCTAAAATAATATGTCGTAAATGTTCAGGCAATTTGAGTATGCAATTGCGGATGAGTTCTGAGGGGCTGTATGGGTTTGAAAGATACTGATTCTTATGCAACATGTCTTCAAAATATTTGACAAGACTGGAAAATTCAGATTGTTCAAAGTGTTTCATCATCATGATGCTATGTTTTACTCGGTCTTGTGTAGCTTGAGACCAATATGCTGAGAGGAAGGCATGGTAAAATTCTCCTTCACTGTGGCAATCGTGAATGACCGATCGCATTCTTACAGCTGGTTCATTCTCTAAGTAGCCACACATAAATTCTAATCTGTGTTCTAACGACCAGTTGGGAGGAACACAATGAGAGAATTGATGGAGCCATGCTTGTGGATGAATGTCGTTGCCAGAATTCTTAAATGTTTTGAATTTACGTGTAGTAATAAATAGCTTATAGTCAAAATCATCGTGTCGGCGAGTAGCATATCTGTCATTGTTACGTCGTGTCGGCGGTTCCATCTCAAAATTCGGTGCACCTTGCCAATTTCTTTCATAATTTCCGAAGTGTCCTGTGTTATTATCTTGTGGGTGTTCCGTATTTCTAAGTCCCTCTTCCCGTGTTGGGGCGCGAGTATCCTCTGAAATACGTAATTCTTGTATAACCTGCGTCAACTGATCTTGTACTTCCCGGATTTCTCTTTTGTACTGTGTATTGATTTGGTTTTGATTTTGTTTGAATTTTCTAATTTGTTCATACTCTTCTGTGTCAGTGAAGACTACAGGTCTTGTGTCATTCAGATCATCATCTACCTTTGTAGATAAGTTAGTGACCTGATCCGAAAGTTCGGCTACTTTCTCCGATAGTGAACACATTTCCTCAGTGTGTTTTTTTTTTGAACCAAGTTTCAGAGTGTCCATTTGTGTTGAAATCGAATCTACTGTGTCCTTCAAGTTTTCCCGTGTTTTTGCAAGTTGCGTAACCGAATCGGCAGATGCAACTGAGTCAAATTTAGCTTGCAAGGTCTCATGATTTTCATGAACAGTAGTTTGCAGTTCTTTTATGGCTGCTTCGTGATTCTGTAGTGCATTTTCATGACGCGAAAAAATAGGTTGGAAATGCTCACAAATTTGTGTTTTTACGTCGTTACAGACTTTTTGACATTTCGATTCAATGTGATGTAACTCAGTAGTTAAATCCTCACGTGTTTGTTCAAGAGTTTGCTCCAATGAGTCTAACTTTTGAAGATTTTGTTCCATTGCGTCTAACTGTTGCTGTGTTTGTCTCTGATTTTGTTCCACTGTGTCTAGCTGTTGCTGTGTTTGTCTCTGATTTTGTTCAATTTGTCTCTGATTTTGTTCCATTTGTTGCATTAATTGCAATAATAATGTATTAGTGTCTGGAATCTGTTTCTCTATGCTTTTTGGCAGTGCATTTTCACCGGCAACATTCACATTTTGACAAGCAGAAAATGTGTCTTGACTCATTTGAGAAAACGGTGATGACCCAGAACCTGAATCTACAGTATTTGCGAAATTGTGTCCTGTCATTTCGGATTCCTGAGGCGAGCTGTCGCCGACCGATCGATCGATAATGCTTCCCTGTTCTCTAATTGTTTCGCTGTCTACACCATTGTTTGCCGCCCGCTCCATTTCCCTATGCACAATTACCAAATTATTACTTTGAACATCAGTTAATTCATTACTCGGTGGCGCTAACACACTGCTTTCGTCTTCGCTGTCATTTCTCAATTTACTTTGGAGCCTAGTGTTACGTTTTTCACACGCCATTATTGTCACAATATTTCACACGACAACACAGAAAAACACAATTTGAAGAGCAAAAATAAGAGAACACATTAACATAACACAGAAAATAATATCTAGTTAATTGCCGCTGCGAAATACTTGGTGCAAATCTACATGCATGCCACAACTGTTTTACTGTACAACAATGAAAGACTACAACTATAAAGGAAATTCTCTACAATTACGCGCTAGCAATAAACAAAAGCTACACTAATTACACAAACTACAAGAAAAAATCAGAAGATTCCAGTGAGGTATCCTCGGCTAAGGGTCGACATATGAAACGTCCCCTTTGAAAAATTTATACAAGACTGTGCTTATACTGACACACAATATTTTTTAGCGCAACGCAATCTGACTTTCACAAAATCCCTACAAGAGAATGGCCCTGACTAACATTAAACTATACCTTTCACAAATCACTTACCTCACAAAAATCTTCGCTGCTCAAGCTACTGCAATACAGCGAGCGCCACTACTGCCAGCTAAATAGAAGATTCAAACTATGGAAGGCACTAACTACTGATAGGGATAGTTAGCAAATGAAAGATATTAATAGAGAACAAAGAATGTATTTACCTTGATATCATCATTTATAAATATAGCAGTTCATGACAAACCTCAAAACTCCGCCATCTCTCTCCCCACATCCACCACTGCTGGCGGCTCACCTCCAACTGCCCAACGCTACGCGCTGTTCACAGCCAGCTGCCTAACACTACAATGGTTGAGTATTACAACAATGCAAAGCAGCCACAGACTGCACACAGCACAGCCAGTGATTTTCATACAGAGGTGGCGTTACCAATAAAAAAACCTAAACAGCCTACTTACATGCTGTGTCCGGTCTAGCGGTTCTAGGCGCTCAGTCCGGAACCGCGCGGCTGCTACGGTCGCAGGTTCGAATCCTGCCTCGGGCATGGATGTGTGTGGTGTCCTTAGGTTAGTTGGGTTTAATTAGTTCTAAGTTCTAGGTGACTGATGACCACAGATGTTAAGTCCCATAGTGCTCAGAGCCATTTTTGATGCTGTGTCCCACGTTCAAACTGTGTTAAATCTTCAGAACCTGGCATTGTAGCAGCTGTGACCGATCTAACAACTGCGCCAGACACTTTTTGTCTCATATAGGCGTTGCCGACTGCAGCGCTGTATTCTGCCTGTTTATATGTCTCTGTATTTCAATACGCGTGCCTATACCAGTTTCTTTGGCGCTTCAGTGTATTATAGCAGTTATTTTGTTCTGTTGCTCTCAGTTCTCGTGATCAGTAGGCTGTTCATCAGGGAAATTTGATTTTGACGGTACATAGTGATTTTTAACTCGTCTAGATAACATCAAAAGCTGCACGACGCTGTTAGTGGACGATGATGTCGGATGCAAACAAGTCACAACGATAGCAAATTTCAGTGAAATCCAAAAAGAGGATCGACACAGGGATTGGTTGTTCATCCTCAACATAAATTTACCGCATTGTACATAAATAGACGGAAACAGCCCTATCGTTTTCGAAGACTATTGCATAACTGTCACAGGAAACAGTAATGTCCATTAAATATCTGCGTCTGTATATAGGCAGTAATGTAACGTGGAAGACCCATATAAAAGTATCGTAAAAACGCCTGATGGTTAGGTTACATTCTTTGCGAGAATACTCAGTATGTGTAATCTTCCCACGGAGGGATTATCTTACAGAATTGTCGTGCGATCGAAACAGTAATATTAGTAATTGGTCACCAGATAGGACGGATACAAGAAACAGAAGAGCGCCTAAGAAGAGCAGTGCGTTTCGTCACGGGTTCGTTCAGCAGCCGCGAATGCGTCACGAAGACGCCGATTCAACACCAGAGGCAGGCGCCACAAGGAGGCTCTGTGCGTCACGGAGAGTTTTATTGTCGAAGTTTCGAGAGCGCACGCCGCTAAAAGATTCGATCAATATATTGAATCCTCCTACACATGTGTCGCGAAAACAAGGTGAGGTTAAAACCTAGAGACATTCGAGCTCACACAGGTGCTTAGCAGGAGTCGTTATTCCTGCGCCCCTTCCGTGTATGGAACAGGACAGGAGGAAGAAAGAGCGGTACGGAATGCCCCCCGCCACACACCGAAGGGGTGTGTGTGTGTGCACAGTACAGATGGGAGTGTAGTACCACCGGGTACACGAAATATCAAGTCCTGAGTGGTTGTGACGTTGCGAAGCCGTTTGCGGCAGAGAACGTAGGCCGCCCATCCCAGCCAGCCACAAGTGTCCGCTTGTCCAGACGTCAGAGAGCTGACTCAGTGCGCGCGCGCAACACACGGCACCACATCATGGCTGCAGCGCTCTGTGCAGGTGCGGCGTGGGAGGGGCGGAAGGCAGCCAGGTACGCATAAAATGCCTCGCGACTTGTCTAACGTCTGTGTAAAGCAAACCTGCTGAATGACACATCACACGTGTTTCATTAGTCACTCTTCCGATGCTTAAGTGCTGTCCACCTTGGAAAATCTTGAGCTGATATTTCACCTCTGCGTCACTGCTCCATCCTATACATTCTCTATTCGCATATTCTGTCAACCCCCACTGCTTTTTCCCCACTACTGCCGCTACCAGCGCCAGTTAACTACTCGTTGTTGCGGTACTCAAGTCCGACTATCCCGCCCCTCCTTGAATTGCCTATCCACAGACTTCTTTCCTCAGCTGTTCTGTTTTTCGCGCACGCGCTAGCGTCTCTCTCTCTCTCTCTCTCTCTCTCTCTCTCTCTCTCTCTCTGTGTGTGTGTGTGTGTGTGTGTGTGTGTGTGTGTGTGTGTGTGTGTGTGTGTGCGCGCGCGCGCGCGCACGCGTGCGCGCCAGTCTTTTTCTGATAACTTCCTTTCTTCGACCATTCTTTGTAATGTTGCTTTGTATAAACAATTGTTTCACTTCTTCCAGTACTTCCACGAACAGTTTTGATGTAAGCAAGTATTTACCGTCCTATTACACTTCGTGACCTTCGTCTTCACCCGTAAACCATATTCTGTGCTAAGTATACTGTGCCCACTCCTTACTGCAGCTCTCTTGTCTACCATACATCCGGTCGGAAGGGCCATATCGTCCTCAAACATTATAATTGCTATCTGTCACCGTCGCAATTTTATTTTAATTTCCGAACATTTTTTTCGCTTACTTCGTAACTGCTTCGACGTTGAACAATAGCGGTAACAGCTGTGACCGTACCGTACACCAAGTCCTGCCTGTCTTGACCGATCAGAACACACCGGCAGACAAAGCCGTCACATCGTTACTTGACTGTGAACGACCAGCTCTTCATCAGAGACCAGAGGACCCGCCATAGGCCTGACGTGTGACAGGCGCAAGCACAGCATTCAAGTTTGCCTCGTAGGTGACTCTCGGCAACAGAATCGAGCCCGGTGACAGGGATGCAGGTACAGAGCAGCGGGCGAATTTACAGAAGTATGCGTGTTCGCTTCGTAGAAAAGGCACCGCTTGGAGCGTGTAGTGTTGGTGTTACGACTAGTGTCAATCAACGCGCAACGCGGTGCTCGCTGTTGCAACAGACGAAGACGTAAACAAAAGTACTTTGTGGAAATCACTATCGGTTACGAAAATATCAATCGTGCGAGACACACATAATATTGGCCTCAGTGTTATAGGTAGAGCAAACTAAGTTGACTGATGTTTATACAGTTTCCAAAACCTTTCATTCAGCACCAAATCGATGCAGTGTAAAGAAAATGTATAAATGGTTGTACATCCCTTAGGAATGTGACTGCATCGAAAATTTAGTAGGACGCACCCTGTTCTGGATGGAGAGCAGTCCACATAGACAGACGATTTCTGGCGTGTCCCAGGCGACTGTACTAGGACCCAGCTCTCCACGCTACATACAACACGACTAGGCGGATAATATCAGTTGCAACAATGAACAATTGCGTTGGTATACAGTTAAACCTCGACAAATTATCAGTCCGGTACCAAAACTGACTCGTAACTTACAGTAATATTGAGGTATGCTGTTCAGAAAATGAAGTATATCCTTAAACTATAGGATTAATGATTTGCCGGCCGAAGTGGCCGTGCGGTTAAAGGCGCTGCAGTCTGGAACCGCAAGACCGCTACGGTCGCAGGTTCGAATCCTGCCTCGGGCATGGATGTTTGTGATGTCCTTAGGTTAGTTAGGTTTAACTAGTTCTAAGTTCTAGGGGACTAATGACCTCAGCAGTTGAGTCCCATAGTGCTCAGAGCCATTTGAACCATTAATGATTTACAATGAGACTGGGAGTAGCAGTGCTTAGAAGTGTGCAGCGCAATGACATCAGGGGCTGATTTGCAACTAGAGCAAATGGCAGGATACGTTTCGTTGTAGGACAGTGGGAAAACGCAGTTTGAAACTTCCTGGCAGATTAAAACAGTGTGCCGGACCGAGACTCGAACTCGGGACCTTTGACTTTCGCGGGTAAGTGCTCTACCAACTGAGCACGACTCACGCCCCGTCCCCACAGATGGTAGAGCACTTGCGCGCGAAATGCAGAGGTCCCGAGTTCGAGTCTCGGTCCGGCACACAGTTTTAATCTGCCAGGAAGTTTCATATCAGCGCACAATCCGCTGCAGAGTGAAAATCTCATTCTGAAAACGGAGTTTGTCTATAAGAGATCCTGCATGAAAGTACGTAGGACCGGTACAGGTCGGACTAACTGGGGGGACTGAGCACATATGAAGAGCGGCTAAGGTCACGGTTTGCTTGAGTGACAGAAGAGGCCGACAACGTCTTAACTGGCGGGCGCTCTTGAGATAGGCGCCCTACACTTCGCGAGGGCCCGCTTAGCAAACTTCGAGAACCCTTTTTAAGTGCAGTGTCCGTCCTGTAGGGATGGCGCAAACAATCAGACACATGGCAGTTCGCAGAGGCAGACTCTCTTCCTACGCTACATCCGCGAGCACAAGGGAAAGAAAACTTTACATACACTACCTTAAGAAGCACCCTTTGCCACGCACTCAGTGATTCCTACAGTGTAGTTTTAGATGTAGATGGAAATCTCTTGTATGCTGTCGTGGCGCGATGGAATGCGGCACACTTTTCACTGACCTTCTCTACTGTTGTGTTTCAGTTCTTCACTTTCTCGTACTCTGCAGAAGTCAGCACGTTTGTATTCGATACGACCGCTGGACAGATTATAGATCAAGTTATGAGTGAGGTGCTGCTAACTGCTGCAGCTTATAAGCGCGCAAGTGTCTTCCGCGCTTTAGCTGTCCCCTCGCGCTGTGGCGAATCGCGCTGACAGTGGACGGGCAGTTTACTACCAGACGTCTGCTCGCACTCCGTCGGTAAATTACGTGTGTGGCCTACGGAGCGAAAAGCTGCGAAATTGTATTTATCAGACATGTTTGGTTAATGCAAGGAGTGCAAATAATGACCATTTGCGTCCCCACACGAAAGGGACGACCCTGAAATAGAGGTAATAAACCATCCTTGAAGTTGGCTTTGGCAGAAGAAGCGGGAAAGGAAAGTAATGCTGTCATCAAACTGAAGGTTGATTTCAAGACCGGCAGTGCTTTACCAAGCAAGAGCCTAAACAATGGGACATTCCTCAGACACTTGAACCGACTTCTCGGACCAGTTACGGGGTGGAACTTGAGTTGAACATGGATTCAAAGCCAAGGTACCCGCTTTATTTTACGCTAACCATGAAAAGATGCTAGGAATCGAACGTTAGTCTGTGGATCTGTGGACTGACTTCACTATGGCCATCACGCAACACAAGTGGGGAATTACAAATAACTTATCTCCATCACTTTCTTCATTATGTAAACACTGGTACATGACAAAACAAACTTCTCTGGACCACCACCAACACATCCACGTTGCCTCTGCATATCCTCTAATGTCACGCCGCCGTGTCGTTAATTTATTTTCTCTTCCAATTCAGCAAAGAACTTTGTTGCTCCATTTCTCGCAATTTCGCCTAACTACATGTGACGCCCACCATTTCGTCCCCTGACCACTTTGCCTACTCTCGTGTCTCTTCTCATAACTGCCAACTTACATCTCTCATCAGATCGCTGAGTTTTTTTAATGATTTTGCATTAAAATTCAATTTCTCGCTGCCGAAAGTCAGGACTGATTAATTACCAAAAGCACTGGCGTACTTTTTTGCCTTCCTGATATTTACTTTTTAAGCATACACTTGTGAGTAAAAATAGTGTTTGACAGACTGTAAATTGAATAATTGTACATCATTACGATAGAAATCATGTAGCGCGAAATCGTTACTTTCGAGGGACGCCACCTAGAGATCAACTGTTAATAAATAGTATTACATGTACATACTCATAACAATATTATTTTACATCTACATGGATACTTTGCAAATCACATTTAAGTGCCTGGCAGAGTGTTCATCGAACCACCGTCACAATTCTCTATTATTCCAATCTCGTATAGCGCGCGGGAAGAATGAACACCTATATCTTTCCGTACGAGCTCTGATTCCCTTTATTTTATCTTGTTGATCGTTCCTCCCTATGTAAGTCGGTGTCAACAAAATATTTTAGCATTCGGAGGAGAAGGTTGGTGACTGGAATTTCGTGAGAAGATTCCGACACAACAAAAAACTCCTTTCTTTTAATGATGTCCATCCCAAATCCTGTATCATTTCTGTGACACTCTCCCCCATATTTCGCGCTAACACAAAACGTGCTGCCTTTCTTTGATATTTTTCGATGTACTCAGTCAGTCCTATCTGGTAAGGATCCCACACCGCGCAACAGTGTTCTAAAAGAGGACGGACAAGCGTAGTGTAGGCAGTCTCCTTAGTAGATCTGTTACATTTTCTAAGTGTCCCGCCAATAAAACGCTGTGTTTGGTTAGCCTTCCCCACAACATTTTCTGTGTTTTCCTTCCAATTTTAATTGTTCCTGATCGTAATACCTAGGTATTTAGTTGAATTTACGGCTTTTAGATTAGACTGATTTATCGTGTAACCGAAGTTTAACGCTTTCCTTTTAGCACTCATATGGATGACCTCACACTTTTCGTTATTGAAGGTCAACTGCCACTTTTTGCACCATTCCGTTATTTGTTCTAAATCGTTTTGCAGTTTGTTTTGATCTTCTGATGACTTTATTAGTCGATAAACGACACCGTCATCTGCAAACAACCGAAGACAGCTGCTCAGATTGTCTCCCAAATCGTTTATATACACTCCTGGAAATTGAAATAAGAACACCGTGAATTCATTGTCCCAGGAAGGGGAAACTTTATTGACACATTCCTGGGGTCAGATACATCACATGATCACACTGACAGAACCACAGGCACATAGACACAGGCAACAGAGCATGCACAATGTCGGCACTAGTACAGTGTATATCCACCTTTCGCAGCAATGCAGGCTGCTATTCTCCCATGGAGACGATCGTAGAGATGCTGGATGTAGTCCTGTGGAACGGCTTGCCATGCCATTTCCACCTGGCGCCTCAGTTGGACCAGCGTTCGTGCTGGACGTGCAGACCGCGTGAGACGACGCTTCATCCAGTCCCAAACATGCTCAATGGGGGACAGATCCGGAGATCTTGCTGGCCAGGGTAGTTGACTTACACCTTCTAGAGCACGTTGGGTGGCACGGGATACATGCGGACGTGCATTGTCCTGTTGGAACAGCAAGTTCCCTTGCCGGTCTAGGAATGGTAGAACGATGGGTTCGATGACGGTTTGGATGTACCGTGCACTATTCAGTGTCCCCTCGACGATCACCAGTGGTGTACGGCCAGTGTAGGAGATCGCTCCCCACACCATGATGCCGGGTGTTGGCCCTGTGTGCCTCGGTCGTATGCAGTCCTGATTGTGGCGCTCACCTGCACGGCGCCAAACACGCATACGACCATCATTGGCACCAAGGCAGAAGCGACTCTCATCGCTGAAGACGACACGTCTCCATTCGTCCCTCCATTCACGCCTGTCGCGACACCACTGGAGGCGGGCTGCACGATGTTGGGGCGTGAGCGGAAGACGGCCTAACGGTGTGCGGGACCGTAGCCCAGCTTCATGGAGACGGTTGCGAATGGTCCTCGCCGATACCCCAGGAGCAACAGTGTCCCTAATTTGCTGGGAAGTGGCGGTGCGGTCCCCTACGGCACTGCGTAGGATCCTACGGTCTTGGCGTGCATCCGTGCGTCGCTGCGGTCCGGTGCCAGGTCGACGGGCACGTGCACCTTCCGCCGACCACTGGCGACAACATCGATGTACTGTGGAGACCTCACGCCCCACGTGTTGAGCAATTCGGCGGTACGTCCACCCGGCCTCCCGCATGCCCACTATACGCCCTCGCTCAAAGTCAGTCAACTGCACATACGGTTCACGTCCACGCTGTCGCGGCATGCTACCAGTGTTAAAGACTGCGATGGAGCTCCGTATGCCACGGCAAACTGGCTGACACTGACGGCGGCGGTGCACAAATGCTGCGCAGCTAGCGCCATTCGACGGCCAACACCGCGGTTCCTGGTGTGTCCGCTGTGCCGTGCGTGTGATCATTGCTTGTACAGCCCTCTCGCAGTGTCCGGAGCAAGTATGGTGGGTCTGACACACCGGTGTCAATGTGTTCTTTTTTCCATTTCCAGGAGTGTAGATAAGGAACAGCAAAGGGCCTATAACACTACCTTGGAGAACGCCTGAAATCATTTCTGTTTTACTCGATGACTTACAACGAACTGTGACCTCTCTGACAGGAAATCACAGATCCAGTCACATAGCTGAGACGATATTCCATAAGCACGTAATTTCACTACGAGCCGCTTGTGTGGTACAGTGTCAAAAGCCTTCCGGAAATCCAGAAATACGGAATCGATCTGAAATCCCTTGTCAATAGCACTCAGTACTTCATGTGAATAAAGAGCTAGTTGTGTTTCACAGGAACGATGTTTTCTAAACCCATGTTGACTGTGTATCAATAGAGCGTTTTCTTCGAGGTAATTCATAATGTTCGAACACAATATATGTTCCAAAATCCTGCTGCATATCGACGTTAACGATATGGGCCTGGAATTTGGTGGATTACTCCTACTACCTTTCTTGAATATTGGTGTGACCTGTGCAACTTTCCAGTTTTTGGGTACGGATCTTTAGAGCAACAGCTATTTAACGCCGAGAAGTCTCCTTGCATTGCAGTGATTTAATAATGGTCTTAATTAGAAAAGAAAGAAAGCTTCTTGTTTAAACGAATGAACTCGGCGGGGAACACACACACACACACACACACACACACACACACACACGCGCGCGCGCGCGCGCGCGCGCGGGAAACAGAAAGTAAGAAGCGTGGGAGAGGAGCACAGAGGGGCAGGACGGGACTGGGCAGACGAGACTCCCAGACGGCGGGCGGTTTCTCCGCTGTTTTTCCTGGGAAACCGCTTTCCCTGTCGCCACGCCGCGACTCAGCTCAGCCGCCCCGCGTGGAAAGCCGTGCGACTCGCCAGCGTGCCGCGCCGGCGTTGCTTCGAGCTGCCGACCGCTTCCCTCCAAGGTATCGATGGCCACTTCTGCCCAGACATCAACTAGAAGAGGTTGACCCCAGGGATCGAAGCGGAGAAAGAGGACTCCGAAAGAAAGCTAGTAGATGTGTCTGGCACGTGAAGTAGTAATTCAAGTTTCCTCAGCACGGTGATAAACACGCAGTGGAGGACGCGGAGAGGAGGGGCGTTGGGTCAGCACACCGCTCTCCCGGCCGTTATGACGGTATTCTTGACCGAAGCCGCTACTATTCGGTCGAGTAGCTCCTCAATCGGCATCACGAGGCTTAGTGCACCCCGAAAAAATGGCAACAGCGCCTGGCGGCTGGATGGTCACCCATTCAAGTGCCGGCCACACCCGACAGCGCTTAGCTTCGGTGATCTGACGGGAACCGGTATATCCACTGCGGCAAGGCCGTTGCCCTATGCTGAATTACAAATTAAATATGTTGTAATTTGAGTCGTGCAGCGGAGTCGTAAACGCTTTCAATCATTCGACCACGTGCGATCTTTTCACCAATATGGAAGGCGAACATTTTCTGGCCATTTGAGGGGTAACCAGCCACTAAGAGAAAACTACTTCTTCGATAATCTCGACTCAGTCGTTTTTTCCCTAAAACTGTGCCTTTCAGTTACTGACGTGCGGTAAATTGTAGCAGATGCAGACCTAACGCTCGAAAACGACAATGTAGGCTTTGAAAACAGATTTCTAGCTCCGAAACGCAACGTAGATTTATTGACAAAAGACGGTGTATTACTAGTAAAATCGCACAAATACCAAGCATTCAAACGCATTTGCTGAAAGGGAAACTCGCTGCCTGATGTTTACGAAGGCACAGGATGATGGTGCTACGCCCATTTAGTCTGTCCCTCACCATCCGCATATCCAAACATGTCTTACACTTCATAACAACTTGGCGCTTTCACTGCGTTCCAATCCAATTGGCCAGTACTGTATTTCAGATTTAGGTCATACAAATTGTATCATAGCCTGTTTCGACGCCTTAGCAAATCGTCGGCAGGTTTTGTGTTAAAAAAGAGCACCCAGTAACAGTACAATACTAAAACTAATAATCAAACTAATCTCTGTACTCTACTAGGGTCGTCATTTAACCCGCATTTGGTGTAATCTAACTTACCTATAATTCCAGTAATTTGTTTTACTACTTTTCCTTTTGAGAACGCCATATCTCACAATCCATTTTATATAGTTTACGTTTTTAGCTGTTATTTGCTAGTTGAAAGTTTCTAATTTTCTACTGCTACGTAGTTAACTACGTTCTTCAGTTACAACAGTGTTTTCGTTGTGAGAGCCCATCCTAATAGTAGTAGTAGTAGTAGTAGTAGTAGCTTTATTCATCCGTAGATCTCTTTTTACAAGGGTATAGGACATGTCAAAGTCTTTACAAATTTAGATCAATTTAAAATAAGCTAATTCGTATACACATATATTTACAGACTTCTAGTTAGAGACAATCATTAGATTTACTCCTGGTATACAATACTTTTTTTTATTACAAATAACTGATTAAACAATGTAATGCCACATTGTTCACTCATATCTCACTGTCAGTCACTGCACACACTATACACACATTGTTTCAAAACACTTCACTCACCACACTGATGATCTCTGGGCCATTTTATGTACCGCAACTTCGCATTTGCTATCCCGAAAAACTGAGTCAGCAACCCTCCATAATGAGTGAGATGTTGAGGCCAGAAAGAGGAAGAGGTGTTAGTATTGTGCTATCCACAGCTTGGGGGTAAGTATTTATAGAAAGGAAAAAAAGAACGAAAAAACAAAGTGAAGGTGTTATGTGGAATGTTGGATTTTTATTATTATTTAGCTAAGTAATTCTTCAATGTATAAAATGTATTGCATGAGTATATTCTGAGATACATCTTATGATGACGACTTCCTAAGTAGTAGAAGCCGTTTGTAACATTTATACTACTGGTCATTAAAATTGTTACACCAAGAAGAAATGCAGATGATAAACGGGTATTCATTGGACAAATATATTATACTAGAACTCACATGTGATTACATTTTCACGCAATTTGGGTGCATAGATCGTGAGAAATCAGTACCCAGAACAACCACCGCTGGCCGTAATAACGGCCTTGATACGCCTCGGTATTCACTCAAACAGAGCTTGGATGGCGTGTACAGGTACAGCTGCCCATGCAGCTTCAACACGATACCACAGTTCATCAAGAGTAGTGACTGGCGTATTGTGACGAGCCAGTTGCTCGGCCACCATTGACCAGACGTTTTCAGTTGGTGGGAGATCTGGAGAATGTGCTGGCCAGCGCAGAAGTCGAACATTTTCTGTATCCAGAAAGGCCCGTACAGGACCTGCAACAAGCTGTCGTGCATTATCCTGCTGAAATGTAGGGTTTCGCAGGGATCGAAGGAATGGCAGAGCCACGGATCGTAACACATCAGAAATGTAACGTTCACTGTTCAAAGTGCCGTCAATGCGAACAAGAGGTGACCGAGACGTGTAACCAATGGCACTCCATACCATCACGCCGGGTGATACGCCAGTATGGCGATGACGAATACACGCTTCCAGTGTGCGTTCACCGCGATGTCGCCAAACACGGGCGCGACCATCATGATGCTGTAAACAGAACCTGGATTCATCCGAAAAAATGACGTTTTGCCATTCGTGCACCTAGGTTCGTCGTCGAGTACACCATCGCAGGCGCTCCTGTCTGTCGTGCAGCGTCAAGGGTAACCGCAGCCATGGTCTCCTAGCTGATACTCCACGCCGCTGCAAACGTCGTCGAACTGTTCGTGCAGATGGTTGTTGTCTTGCAAACGTCCCCATCTGTTGACTCAAGGATCGAGACGTGGCTGCACGATCCATTACAGCCATGCGGATAAGATGCCTGTCATCTCGACTGCTAGTGATACGAGGCCGTTGGGATCCAGCACGGTGTTCCGTATTACCCTCCTGAACCCACCGATTCCATATTCTGCTAACATTGGATCTCGAACAACGCGAGCAGTAATGTCGCGATACGATGAGCCACATTTGCGATAGGCTACGATCCGACCTTTATCAAAGTCGGAAACGTGGTGGTACGCATTCCTCCTCCTTACAGGAGACATCAAAACAACGTTTCACCAGGCAACGCCGGTCAACTGCTGTTTGTGTATGAGAAATCGGTTGGAAACGTTGTAGGTGTTGCCACCGGCGCCAACCTTGTGTGAATGCTCCGAAAAGCTAAACATTTGCATATCACAGCATCTTCTTCCTGTCGGTTAAATTTCGCGTCTGTAGAACGTCATCTTTGTGGTGTAGCAATTTTAATGCCCATTAGTGTATTTAACCAAAAGATGGCACAAAATTTTTTTTAAAAACCTTTGACGTCCCGGGCAGTGTGTTTCGGCAAGGGAGAGCGCAGACTAAGTGCATTAACAACTGCCCGAAGAACGCTGTGTCGATTTCTCCGTAAGTAGACAGCGACGGCACCGTCCCAGGACGAAGTGTACGAGGTAAGTGTGGCGAGCACTGGGCGCACGTTCACGGTTAAGGTGCGGGCTGAAGCGACGCGTGCCGTCATGTGCTGTAGGTGGGCGTGTCTGCGGTATGTTGCCGGCAAGGCCACGGGGGACCGCAGCTGGCAGCAGGAGCTAGCTGCCGGCAGCTGGCGGCTAACGGCAGCTGCCCCGCCTACAGAAGCCGACGCTGCCGCCTGACATTTACTCTGCGGCTGCATTCCGGGTCAGACCGCTGCTCTGCACCGCACCTCAATTAAGTCGGGACCCCCTCCCCCCCCCCCTCTCTCTCTTGTTGCTGCATTACTGATGACAAGAGCTATAGCAGTTCTCAAGGTGACATTGCGGCAGGGCACAAACTCCTAGCGTTCCACAGGAACGGCACCGGACTCGCCTTGATACGCCAACCACACGCTTCCCTCAGACGGTTCGATTCAACGACAGCGTGCGTACTCTGCAAATCACAACGGAGCGCGCGGGAGACGCCGCTCTTCATGACGTATTTCGGGGTTCTTCGGCCAACGGATGTTTGATAGGAGTTTTGCCAGGAAAAGTGTGCATCAATCATCGTCGACTGCTCGTGGTGCACTCAAGTCGATCACGTGGTCGGAGATTCTGTCTACCGCGAATCCAGTCTCATTCCCTTCTATCTGTTCTGTCGTACAGCATGACTACACACGACGTCGATGCTATTCAAAATTGTTCTTTATGCCACTTCAGCGTGTCGTTCTGTCTAAAACCCAAAGAATGGTTTGATGCAGCTCTCCATGCTACTCTATCCTGTGCAAGCCTCATCATCTCTGAGTAACTACTGCAGCCCACATCCCTCTGAATCTGCTTCCCGTATTCATGTCTTGGTCTCCCTCTACGACTTTTACCTACACCCCCTCCCCCCTCCCCCCCCCCCCTACCCAACGCTTACCTCTAGTACTAAATTGGTGATCCTCTTATGCCTCAGAATGTCTCCTACCAACCGATCCCTTCTTTCAGATAGGTTGTACCACAAATTTCTCTTCTCCCCAATTCTATTCAATACCACCTCATTAGTTACGTGATCTACCCATCTAATCTTCAGCATTCTTCTGAAGCGCCACATTTCGAAAGCTTCTATTCTCTTCTTGTCTAAACTTTGTATCGTCCATGTTTCACTTCCATACCTGGCTACACTCCATACAAATACTCTCAGAAAGGACTTCTTGACACTTAAGTCTATACTCGAGATTAACAAATTTCTCTTCTTCAGAAACGCTTTGCTTGCCAATGACAGTCTACATTTTGTATACTCCCTATTTCGACCGTGATCAGTTATTTTGCTTCCCTAACAGCAAAACTCATTTACTACTTTAAGTGTCTCATTTCGCCGGCCAGGGTGGCCGAGCAGTTGTAGGGGCTACAATCTGGAACAGCGCGACTGCTACGCAGGTTCGAATCCTGCCTCGGGCATGGATGTGTGTGATGTCCTTAGGTTAGTTAGGTTTAAGTAGTTCTAAGTTCTAGAGGACTGATGACCCCAGAAGTTAAGTCCCATAGTGCTCAGAGCCATTTGAACCATTTGTCTCATTTCCTAACCTAATTCCCTCAGCACCGCCTGATTTAATTCGACTACATTCCATTATCCTCCTTTTTCTTTTGTTGATGTTCATCTTATAACGTCGGGAATAGGCTACCGTCCTGTCTCACTCCCTTCTCAACCACTGCTTCAGTTCACTTGAGCGTATGCCAGCAAAACTTTAAATATTCCTCTATCTCCTGTTGAAATTTCTGATTATGGCCAAAACCAGTTTCGACTGAAAACGTGTTTTATCAGCTCGATCTATTTGCGTAGTAGAGGGAAATTAAAACTAACACACAAATTACGGTACGTATTACTCTTATTTTCTATGAAAAATGTTACACAATATGGTCCAAGATGATCTGGGCACAGGGCACAGTACCACGATCAGTTCCGAATGTATGTTTGTCGTTCGATGCGGGAATGATGCCGGTCGGTTGCGCCGTGTGGCGGGCACCGAGGGTTGTCCGACGACCAGCTGCTCAGCCGCCTGGCTGGCCTTCTACCCAGGACAATCACTCGCTCGGTAGTTTATCAGCTGCCTTTTACGTGGATCATATTTACGACAGTTCGTTATGATGTGGAACGCGTCAGTAGATTGACAAATATATTTTCTCTGTGAAAACATGCCTTTACGTGGACCATTTTCATAATTAGGCTTACTTCCATCTTAATCTACAACAAAATTTAAGTAATCCAGCCATACGCTGATACATCATCTGTTCAGAAATTTATCTGTGGTGTAGAGCGTATTGTAAGGTACAAAAGACTGGATTCGTTTCTAAACTTGATCTGTCGGCACGTTTAACTCCCAAATTTTTGTTTTGTTTTTTGTTTTTTTTTCGCTTCTGTACGAGACTAAGATGGTTTCAGGCGAAACTATTTCTATTTAAGGTATTACACTTACGTGTCTGAATGCTGCTACTATTTCCAAACTTTTATTGGTTCTTCACGACACGCTTCACGAAACAGTAAACGTATAGTAAAAGTGTCGTAAGTCTGGTTAGTTTTTTAAACAGTCGTCTACCTGAAGTGTGAGGATATACACCGGACATCGTTCTTACAGCACGTTCCTATGCAATGCCGAATTTGGCTCTATTTAATTGCCGCAGAAAATTCTTCCACATGCCATTAATGAATCGATGTAAACAAGGTAAACCGAGCGAGGTGGCACAGTGGTTAACACACTGGACTCGCATTCGGGAGGACGACTGTTCAAACGCGCGTCTGGCCATCCTGGTTTAGGGTTTTCTGTGCTTTTCCTAAATCGCTTCAGGCAAATGCTGGGATGGTTGCTTTGAAAGGGCACGGCAGACTTACTTCCCCATGCTTCCGCAACCCGATGGGACCGATGACCTCGCTGTTCAATCCCCTTCCCAACATCAACTAACCAATCTAAGAAAAGTACTCCAACTTTGTCGTGCTTTCATCACGAAAATCAGTGATTACTTTGCAGTAAGTGTGGCTCAACTCAGTGTGGCTCAACTCAGTGTGGCTCAACTCAGTGTGGCTCAACTCAGTGTGGCTCAACTCAGTGTGGCTCAACTCAGTGTGGCTCAACTCAGTGTGGCTCAACTCAGTGTGGCTCAACTCAGTGTGGCTCAACTCAGTGTGGCTCAACTCAGTGTGGCTCAACCTTAGCATTTGAGGAGATCTATAATACACGATTTTTAGTTGAAGTGCGAAGACCTTTTTAGCACTGAGTATTACTCATTTTCTTTTATCAGTGGTCCTGTTGTTAAGGATGCCAATGTAACCTTTCGGTGTGTAGATGGTGTCCCAGCAGGAATGATCAGTATTTGAGAATATGACAACTCTCATTTGAACTAAAAATAAATAGTAAACAAGGGCTCTTAAGGTACGCACTTTAGAGCCTGTGGTAACTAGACTTTTTGGGTTCGAATGACGATTCCTGTTGTATCCTTGAATACTGACTATTCCTCCTTGGTCACCCTGTGCAATTGACTGAACTGTATTTCATCCTAATAAAGTGTTAGCCCGTTTACTAAGAAGCTATGAATACATTTTCTGAGGATCTCAGAAATTAGACCTTGTGTCGTTGCACCTCTGTCTTCACGAGGCTGCTTCCGTCAGGAAGAAGACCTTCCTCGTCTCTCTCGGTGACGCAGATATCCTCCAGCCCGATCGCTCCTGCCAGAGGACGAACCTGCTTGAGTGAAGACGTGGCGGCAGGCGGCGCATTCCTGCGCTGCCGTCTCCTCCAGACCTGCGCGCTGACGTTAGCGGCCGCGGGGCGAACAGCAGACTGACGCAACGCGACGCAAACCACTCAACTGCTGCGGGGCCAGCAGGTGGCGGGCGAGCCGCAATTACGGAACCGCAGAGAGCGCGCGACGAGTGGGTGGACTTCTTGCTCGCCAGTGCCAGGCAGCACGCACGCACTGCGCAGTCCTAGCACGCGCTTCTGCAGCGGCCAACCAGAGAGCCCGTGTAGGCAGAGTCGCCAATACTGTGGTAGCCAGCGCGTCTTTCCAAAAATGGCTCTAAGCACTATGGGACTCAACATCTGAGGTCATCAATCCCCTAGACTTAGAACTACTTAAACCTAACTAACCTAAGGACACCACACACATCCATGCCCGAGACAGGATTCTAACCTGCAACCGTAGCAGCAGCGCGGTTCCAGACTGAAGCGCCTAGAGCCGCTCTGCCACAGCGGCCGGCGCTGCGTCTTTACTAGGCCTTGTAGGATGCACGTTCACACCGAGTCACAAGGTGAAATGTTGTCTCCTGCTCACTATTAATACACAGAAAACTCCCAAATAACACAAAACAACCCTTCTAACCTATGTTTCGGTAACCGTTTAAAGCATCCTTATCCTTACATGACCATGTATTTAAAGGTGGAATTCATTAACCAGCAGAATTAGTGAAATATTAGTCACAAATACCGTGTTTTGCAAATAAGGGGAAGCGACCAGTTAAAAGCAATTTCGCTTGTTTTGTTGCAGACAAACAGATGATTTCAGTCTTTCTGCTGTAATGTTCACCGCTGAAGTCAGTACCCACTAAGCTTCCAGAACATACTCCCGTCTCTATGCAACACATTTTATACAAATCGTCGTTGATCTAATAGCTTTTTGTGCTACTGGGAAATCCAGAAAATATATTCCTGTCCTTGTTTTTCGAATCATTAAAAGATAAAAACTTGAAGCACTTGTGTTTTGTAGCTGTGTATCTCCAAAGATGATAAAAAAACACAGGGTGTTTCCCTATTCCTATCGCAAGTATCTAGGTGGTGTACATGGGCGTAGCAGATATTGTTCTGACAAGAAACCAGGGCCTGGAAAGTTACGTTTGCATGCGAAATACATTTGAAGGCCGGATGACTTTCAAAACTCCCACTTCACGGTACGCACACGGCGGAGACAGAATGGCCTCTGACACGTGTGCTCTACAGGAGCCCATAGCTTAGGCAAATGCGTCATCTATGTGACGAAGGACGAGCTATTTACTCAAAGTCGAGAACGAGGCGCGTCCGTCGAGTAAGCTACTACACTTGAGAATCCAAACAAAGTCCAATTTTGGTAAACATTTTTGGAATACAGTGATCAATTAATTGTTATATTTTGATTAAAGTTCAGTCTTTATCACGTTATGTCTGTTTTAATGAGTAACCAGTTTCGGTTTTTTCTATAAAACCATCATCAGACCTGTGAATAAATTTTAAGAAATACTAGATACCAATCTTTAAATGAATGAAAAAGTCTAATGATGTCATTAGACTTTTTCATTCATTTAAAGATTGGTATGAATGAAAAAGTCTAATGACATCATTAGACTTTTTCATTCATTTAAAGATTGGTATCTAGTATTTCTTAAAATTTATTCACAGGTCTGATGATGGTTTTATAGAAAAAACCAAAACTGGTTACTCATTAAAACAGAGATAACGTGATAAAGACTGAACTTTAATCAAAATATACCAAACAAAGTCGCTGAAGTACCAGTTTCTCGCAGCCGTTGCTTTAGTGTGACGAAAATGTTATGCGACAATTGCAACAGGGACTAACGCGGAACACACTACTCATTTTATTATGCATGCCCTCTCTCTACAGCCCTGTGTAACAAAGCCAAATTTTACAGGCTTCGTCATTATACGCCCATGGAAGCATTAAGAAAGGGCCGTAAAGCGGTTTTACAGAACATCATGAACATACACAATGAATGGACGTACTTAATGCAGCAAGTATTAAAATGGACCCGAAAACAAGTAAAACGAGACTAAAACATCGTCTGAAAAATCATAGAGAAATTATTATTTAATACCGCAGTCGGCGGACCCGCTGAGCTTTACGACGCACTGACGAGCCACAACGTAATTACTAGCCGCTTAAAAGCGTTGTGTTCCATCTTTGGAAACCAGGACAGCAGCGACTGCACGAGACATGCAGTCGTCACGTTTCTCGAGATACGTGGCAGTGGGACGTCTGCGCCCAAGTGGCGCAGTTCTCGAAAACTACGCGCCGCTGATTTGTCGGAGCGGAGGTGTCTCGTATTGGATCCCATTAGGCGAATCTTGTGGCCAACATATCACGTGAGTACACTATCGTGTTATTAACAGGAACGACCACAGCTGTATGAAGGTACATTTATTTTGCCACGTCCGGTTTCTATCAACGAACGTCGTCAGGTGACACTTCCGACAATCTTCATATCAGATCACCGCAGAATTGTGCCAGCATCACGACTGAATTGGGAGGATTCGTTACGGTAACTGTTGCCAGAGTCACAGTGACGTTCACTGAACGAAACCGGTCGTGACGTCATAAATGGTCCTTACTGCACCTGTGGTGGTTCTCGCAATTATCAGCTGTGAAGCTCAAGAATACACTACCGTGGCCCTCGAGCTTCTGGGGCACCATTCAAGCTTTGTGAGACAGAGTGTTATCGTGCTGGAAGACGCAATCTTCGTCAGGGAATACATTAAGCTTAAAGGAACGTAGCTGGTCCGTAATAATGTGCACCTAGTTCAAAGGTCTCTTACTGCCTTTGATCACTACCACAGGCCCCTTTGGATCCCGTCCGTGGCGGGGTTCATGTTTCCAACAGTCTTTCGCCTTGTTGACGGTATATCTCGATACGACCGCCGACCTGCTGTAACAATAAACTTGATTCAAACTACCAGGAGACTCGTTTCGCTTGATCCGCGGTCCAGAGTGAGATGATCCCGTGGCCGCTGCAGTCTTAACTGACCGTGCCATTGGGTCAACATAGGCGACACGTTATCGTCGTCTGCTGCGTAGCCCCGTGTTCACTCCCGTGCGCTGGACAGAGCTCCGAAACACTTGTGGTGCTTCTACCAGCATTACACGCTCTCGTCAGATCCGGCACAAATCGCCACCTCTGTTGCTTTACAGGACCGGCAAGTGTCTGACCTCTAGATTGTCTGATAAGGGGTGGACGTTCAACAACTTGTTGCCTATTCATAGTTTAACCATACTCCAACCACTTTCCAGAGATGTTCGGGACAGTAGTAAGCGAACAGCCAACCAGCATCTCCGTTTGCGAGATCGCCACTCTGGGGCATCGGGCCCTTAAGATATTCCAGTTGTCAAAGTTCCTCATATCAGTGGACTTCCCATTTGCAGCACGTATGGTCGCCGGGAATGATTCCTCATTGCAGCCGACACATCTACATCTACAACCATACTCCGCAAATGTGTCCACATTACCTGTATCTGGTACTTATCGCACAGTTCACCCATCCTTGCTACACAGTTTGTAAGACTAAACATATTGTTAAATATCTACATCTACATCCATACTCCGCTAGCCACCTGACGGTGTGTGGCGGAGGGTACTTTGAGTACCTCTATCGATTCTCCCTTCTATTAAAGTCTCGTATCTCGTATTGTACGTGGAAAGAAAGATTGTCGGTATGCCTCTGTGTGGGCTCTAATCTCTCTCATTCAATCCTCATGGTCTCTTCGCGAGATATACGTAAGAGGGAGCAATATACTGCTTGACTCCTCGGTGAAGGTATGTTCTCGAAACTTCAACAAAAGCCCGTACCGAGCTACTGAGCGTCTCTCTTGCAGAGTCTTCCACTGGAGTTTATCTATCATCTCCGTAACGCTTTCGTGATTACTAAATGATCCTGTAACGAAGCGCGCTACTCTCCATTGGATCCCACACTGGTGAGCAATATTCAAGCAGTGGGCGAACAAGTGTACTGTAACCTACTTCCTTCGTTTTCGGACTGCATTTCCTTAGGATTCTTCCAATGAATCTCAGTCTGGCATCTGCTTTACCGAGGATTAATTTTATATGGTCATTCCATTTTAAATCACTCCTAATGCCTACTCACAGATAATTTATGGAATTAACTGCTTCCAGTTGCTGACCTGCTACAAGCTAAATGATGAAGGATCTTACTTTCTATGTATTCGCAGCACCTTACACTTGTCTACATTGAGATTCAATTGCCATTCCCTGCACCATGCGTCAATTCGTTGCAGATCCTCCTGCATTTCAGTACAATTTTCCATTGTTACAACGTCTCGATATATTACAGCATCATCCGCAAAAAGCCTCAGTGAACTTCCGATGTTATCCACAAGGTCATTTATGTATATTGTGAATAGTAACGGTCCTACGACACTCCCCTGCGGCACACCTGAAATCGCTCTTACTTCGGATGACTTCTCTCCATTGAGAATGACATGCTGCGTTCTGTTATCTAGAAACTCTTAACCCAATCACACAATTGGTCTGATTGTCCATATGATCTTACTTTGTTCATTAAACGACTGTGGGGAACTGTATCGAACGCCTTGCGGAAGTCAAGAAACACAGCATCTACCTGGGAACCCGTGTCTATGGCCCTCTGAGTCTCGTGGACGAATCTTTGCCATCTCAGTTTCTCTCAAAGTTTAGCGGAGAGTAAACCGTTTTGTTCTTCCTCTCATCTTCGTGTCATCCTTTATTTCACTTTAGGCACGGCTGTGATTTTGGTTCTCTGTGTTTTCCTTGCTTCTCCCTGTTACCTGCCGGCACTTTGTAAATATGCAGCAGGTTTCGCCACTGGTCTCTGGTGCGCCAGTGAACTGTGTGTCGCAACGCCCGCCTGGTTCTTTTCAGCGAGTCTTCTGTCTTCTCGAAGAAGTCTCGCGACTGTGTCGACGTACTCTGTAGGTAAAGGACGTCTGCCATCAGATTATCCAGCTCCAGTGGACAGTCCGGCGGCAGGTGGAGCGACAGCTCAAGGGCCCAGTTGTCGACGCTGTGAAGCTGACCCACGTGTTGTTTCGCAGCGTTATCCCGCACATCAGCTGCATTGTCTGTGAGCGGACGCAGGACTTCTTGTAAACTGTAAGAAAATTAAACACCTACAGCCGTCCTTATGATCTTATTTACTATGTAGCTACCAGTTTCGGCTCTTCAGTGCACTATGTTCAGGCCGTAGTTGATGCTGAAGGGTCTATCACGATCGACATATACGCTGCACCAGCGGCCAACGTAACCGGATTACAAAGGCTATCTGTAACAGTGGTATCAGCACTCCAACCATCAACTGTCAGCTGCTGGAGAAACATTCAAAAAAAGTTTCTCCAGTCAGTTGGCAGTTGAAGGTTTGAATGCTGACATTACTATTACACACAGCCTGCATAATCCATTTATGTTGGCTACTGGTACAGCGTATACAGGGTGGTCCATTGATTGTGACCGGGCCAAATATCTCACGAAATGAGCACCAAACGAAAAAACTACAAAGAACGAAACTCGTCTAGCTTGAAGGGGGAAACCAGATGGAGCTATGGTTAGCCCGCTAGATGGCGCTGCCATAGGTCAAACGCATATCAACAACGTTTTCATAAATAGGAACACCCATTTTTTATTACATATTCGTGTAGGACGTAAAGAAATAGGAATGTTTTAGTTGGACCACTTTTTTCGCTTTGTGATAGATGGCGCTGTAATAGTCACGAAAGTATAAGTACGTGGTATCACGCAACATTCCGCTAGTGCGGACGGTATTTGTTTCGTGATACATTACCTGTGTTAAAATGGACCGTTTACCAATTGTGGAAAAGGTCGATATCGTGTTGACGTATGGCTATTGTGATCAAAATGCCCAACGGGCGTGTGCTATGTATGCTGTCGGTATCATGGACGACATCATCCTAGTGTTGTACCCGTACCATATTTCTATGCAGCAGGAATTGCATGGCGACGACTTTGAACGTCGTGTACAGTTCTGCCACTGGGCACAAGAGAAATTACGGGACGATGACAGATTTTTTGCACTCGTTCTATTTAGCGATGAAGCGTCATTCACCAACAGCGGTAATGTAAACCGGCATAATATGCACTACTGGGCAACGGAAAATCCACGATGGCTGCGTCAAGTGGAACATCAGCGACCTTGGCGGGTTAATGTATGGTGCGGCATTGTGGGAGGAAGGATAATTGGCCCCCATTTTATCGATGGCAATCTGAATCGTGCAATGTATGCTGATTTCCTACGTAATATTCTACCGATGGTACTACAAGATGTTTCACTGCATGACAGAATGGCGATGTACTTCCAACATGATGGATGTCCGGCACATAGCTCGCGTGCGGTTGAAGCGGTATTGAATAGCATATTTCCTGACAGGTGGATTGGTCGTCGAAGCACCATACCATGGCCCGCAAGTTCACCGGATCTGACGTCCGCGGATTTCTTTCTGTGGGAAAAGTTGAAGGATATTTGCCATCGTGATCCACCGACAACGCCTGACAACATGCGTCAGCGCACTGTCAATGCATGTGCGAACATTACGGAAGGCGAACTAATCGCTGTTGAGAGGAATGTCGTTACACGTATTGCCAAATGCACTGAGGTTGACGGACATCATTTTGAGCATTTATTGCATTAATGTGGTATTTACAGGTAATCAAGCTGTAACAGCATGATAAGTTCACAAAGGTACATGTATCACATTGGAACAACTGAAATAAAACGTTCAAACGTACCTACGTTCTGTATTTTAATTTAAAAAACCTATCTGTTAGCAACTGTTCGTCTAAAATTGTGAGCCATATGTTTGTGACTATTACAGCGCCATTATCACAAAGCGAAAAAAGTGGTGCAACTAAAACATTCATATTTCTTTACGTACTACACGAATATGTAATAAAAATGGAGGTTCCTATTTAAAAAAACGCAGTTGATATCCGTTTGACCTATGGCAGCGCCATCTAGCGGGCCAACCATAGCGCCATCTGGTTTCCCCCTTCAAGCTAGACAAGTTTCGTTATTTGTAGTTTTTTCGTTTGACGCTTATTTCGTGAGGTATTTGGCCCGGTCGCCATCAATGAACCACCCTGTATATTGATCGTGATAGCCCCTTCAGCACCAACTGCGGCCTGGAGATGGGGCATCGAAGCGCCGAAACTGGTAGCTACACAGTAAGTAAGATCATAAGGACGGCTGTAGACGTTTCTTTTTCTTACAATAGTGAACGGACGCGGTCCGTAAGACCTCCGGTCAAAAGGATGAACATACAAAATCTTGAGTCGTAAACGGTGAAGCCAACGTCTGGTGGCAATGTCGATCGCGAGTAAAGGACAGGGTATAGTTGGGGGTGTGGTGAGTGGCGGCGGCGGGAGAGGGGAAGGGGATTCCGTATTCCGGCAGCGCCACGTGGTACGAGCGCTCAATGAGACTGCCATCTACTGGACTGTCTTCGTCTAGGGTACTGGTGCGCCAGACAAAGGCGATGGCCTCGGGGCGGTCCAGGCTGTACACCAGACAGTAGATGGTGGCCAAGGCGGCGAGTTTCTTCCAGTACTGGTACTTGGCGTCGGGGCATGCGGAAGCTGCAGCTTTTACTCTGGAGCCTATAGGGCCAACTGGGCGTTTCTGGTCTGCGGCATGTCACTGCTGAAGAGGACGTACAACACGAGTCCCAGTACACAGTACTGTGGGACTTCGACGCGGATGTTTTGAAGTGCGATGCTTCCCCATTCGTCTCTGCTTCGCTTGTGTACTTTCTTGACCGCGTCACGTGCTCACAGAGCCACCAGGCGACATCCAGCGTCGCGATGGGCAGTGGTCGCTGTGTTTTGGCTCATCGCTGTATACAGGGCAGGTGTGGGGAAACTACCTGCAGCACTTTTGGTTTTCAGAACCAGACTTCCTGCTCGCCTGAAAAAGGTGGTTTCCAATCTGTGTGTATTACTGGTTTGCACATACGGCAATGAGACACGGACCTTCTTTGCGGAAACCATTCAACAACTGAGAGTTGCTGCGCGGGGGATATAGAGAGATACATGTTGGGAGTTTCTGGGAGTGGATCAGGGAACAGAATGGAGTGGGGGTAGACTTTACCGCACCATTTTAATATCGCATTTAAGTTTTCTATAGCTCTCCTAAGGCAAACGCTGGGGTGGCTTTTTCAGAAAGAAAGTGGCCTACCTCATTCCCGAGCTTTCATCAACCCGATCTAGTGCTTCGTCTCTAGCGACCTCGTCGTCGATGGGACATTAAATCACGCCAAGAAATGAAATAAACCGAGACGATGATGCAATGGAAGGTGGGAAGATGACGTCAGGAAGCACGTAGCAGGACAGCAATGCTTCGAAACGTCTAAGACAATGCGTTATCCAACAGTGGATGACTAGTAGCTTACCACTAGTTACGATGAACAAACTATTATAATTGAGCATTACCCAGTATGGAGAAGAAGTAATCAACAAAACGTGTTGCGGCGTAGTTTTAATATACTCCCTGTTCCGTAAGTCACGCCAAGGTTAACGTTGAGACATTCTCTTCTCCCAGTGTTTCTGCCAGTCAGGTCCGAAGCAAGTACGTTGTTTCCAAAATTACAACACTCTCTGGCCTGGTTCGCTAAGGAAACATTTCATCCATTTTGCAACCAACGTACTTTCGTGTAGGCGAAGCAGCTAAACGAAATCATAAAGGCGCGAACGTTTAAAGAATTGACATAAAAGTTTTCTGGGTTTGGTACCGCGTCATAATGTAAAAACTACTGCTGCTATAGTTTTTACATTATGACGCGGTACCAAACCCAGAAAACTTTTATGTCGACTGACTCTGGCCGCGGAAGCCTACGCAATTAGTTTAAAGAATTGTTCATCATGTGGATTTGCAGCTCCTTGTGTTTACCGTGTTTGCAGTTAAAGTTGTAGGATGTAAGGTCCGCCAGTTATGCAAAACACCTTTTTTATAAGTAAGCAAACATGTTTCAACACCACTGTGCCATCATCGGTGTGTTTTGTAAAGTGTAAAGTGCTTTCACGACCTTATTTTAAAGGCTGCCCAAGTCACAACGCTTCCTACATCGAGGTTTCTGCTCATTCTTACCTGCTGCTCTGTTCTCGGATAGCCGCGCGGGATTAGCCGAGCAGTCTCGGGCGCTGCAGTCATGGACTATGCGGCTGGTCCCGGCGGAGGTTAGAGTCCTCCCTCGTGTGTGTGTGTGTGTGTGTGTGTGTGTGTGTGTGTGTGTCCTTAGGATAATTTAGGTTAATTAGTGTGTAAGCGTAGGGACTGATGACCTTAGCAGTTAAGTCCCATAAGATTTCACACACATTTGAACATTTGTTCTCGGATCATGCCAATAATAATGAAATCTACCCTGCCCATTTAAATTAAACTTCTTTTCATTACTGAAGATGATTTTATTCCATTCTGAAGTCCACCACGTACGTTTTTAGCATACTGCAATGTAGCCTGTTTATGTTTGGATGTTAGAGCGGGTCTCTACAGTCGTTTCTTGAATGCAAGGTGTTTGTCGCGTTAGAAAATTTGTCGTAAACGTCTGGGAGTTACTGGCAACTGTAAATTAGCAACAGGCTGGGAAAAATAAAGTTTTGTGGCCGTTGCTTTGCGCAAATGTAACCCTTTCCATGCCTCAGATAATTTTCTACTTTGCCAATAATTTTCCGTTCTGTCCATATCGTGCACCCAATCTAGAGAAATTATCAGTCACTGTACTTGAGCAGTTCAACATCTCGGCAATTCTACGATTAGAGAGACCCACTCCCTTGCCCGCACAGATTTTTGCCTTTTCATCACCTGGTAACAGTTTTCCTCGTGGCGTCGTCACAATCGTGATTTCCGTACACAACACGTGTTGTCGCTAATGGTACCTGTTTCCTATCTGCAGTAAAGGCACGTACTCACACACTAACACTGCACAGGGCCGACTGCCTTTATACAGAGTTCCACCATCTGTCACGTGAATCGCTGAAGTTTTATACTCTACTACTGACATCAAACGCGATACGATGTGACAGCATTGATCCGTAAACTGGATTTCATACTATTGCACACACATTGTACAAAATTCCAACCTTCAATGTTAATTTTCCTGCAGATATCCATGTCTCTATACTGATTTCCACTGCTGTGTTAGCACTGTGATTATGCGACGGCAGAACAGTCACACAGAAAACAAATGTAAATGCAGTCAATACCGACTCCCACAAAACATCAGTACTGGTTTCTATTCATTACAAAGACGCTGGTTCGTTACACACGCTTCTTCGGTTCCGTCGTGGGAGTGTATGCATTCTCTTGTGCTACTGGCTTTAAAAACAGTCACGCTAAGATTTCACTTTCTTAAAAATTCCACTCTGAATGCCATAAACAGACGCTTTGAAAGTAAAAGAATATCCTTGCTTCGCGTCTTTTGTCATTTAAGAAAATGGTAGTTGAAGTTTTGTACCGGGTGAAGTAAATTGGCTGACGACAGCGAAAGTTAGCACGATGTAAAATGCAGATTGGGAATGCCAAGAAAAGGTTTTCTGAAAAAGCAATCTGCGTTAGCACTGAATATAAATTTCAAGTATTAGGAAGACTTTTTTTGGAGGTATTTGACTTGACTGTAGCTTTTATATAAAAGTGACATGAGAGAAATACAGAGCCTAGACAAGAGTACAAAAGCTTTCGGAACGTAACGTTACAGAAGAACACCGAGGATCAGAGCCATAGCTCGGTTAACTAACGAAGAGGTACAGAATCGTATCGGAGGCGAGCGAGGGCTTTATTGTTAAAGTTGGCAGGACATCTCGTGAGGCATCAAGAAATGTTTAATTCGATAATAGAGAAATTGCGTGCTTATGGAATATCGCCTCAGTTATGTAACTGGATTTGTGATTTCCTGTCAGAGAGGTCACAGTTCATAGTAACTGACGGAAATTCGTCGAGTAAAACGGAAGTGATTTCTGCCATTCCCGAAGGTAGTGTTACAGGCTCTTTGCTGATATAACGATATGGGAGACAATGTGAGCAGCCGTATTAGGTTGTTTGCAAATGACGCTGTCGTTTATCGACTAATGAAGTTATCAGAAAATCAAATTGCAAAATGATTTAGAAAAGATATCTGAATGGTACGAAAATTGGCAGTTGACCCTAAATAAAAAAGTATGAGCTCGTCCGCATGAGTGCTAAAAGGCATCCGTAAAAATTCGGTTACACCACGAATCAGTCAAACCAAAAGCCATGAATTCAACTAAATACCTAGAAATTACAATTACGAACAACTTAAATTGGAAGGAACACGTGGAAAATGTTGTGGGGAAGGCTAACCAAAGACTGCATTTTATTGGCAGAACACTTAGAAAATGTAACAGATCTACTATGGAGACTGCCTACACTACGCTTGTCCGTCCTCTTTTAGAATACTGCTGCGCTGTGTGGGATCCTTACCAGATAGGACTGACGCAGTACACCGAAAAAGTTCAAAGAAGAGCAGCACATTTGTATTATGAAATATGAGAGAGAGTGTCACTGAAATGATACAGGATTGTGGCTGGACTCATTAAAACAAAGGCGTTTTTCGTTGCGGCGGAATCTTCTCACGAAATTTCAATCACCAACTTTCTATTCTGAATGTGACAATATTTTGCTGACGCCGACCTACAAAGGGAAAAACGATCACCATGATGAAATAAGGGCAATCAGAGCTAGCCCGTTCGTTCTTTCCACGTGCTATACGAGATTGGAATAATAGGGAATTGTGGAGGCGGTTCGATGAACCCTCTGCAAGGCACTTAAATGTGATCTGCAGATTATCCATGTAGATGTAGAAAGCGTTGGGGAGGTAAAAACTGTAGAGTTAGAACTAGGTTTTAATACAGTAAGCAAATTCGGAAGAATGAAGGTTGCAGTAGATATTCGAAGATAATGAGGCTTCCACAGTATACGGTAACACAGACAGCTCTATCAAACCAGTCTTCGGACAAATTTGGGTCATATAGCTAGTGCACTGAATTAGTGGTTGTTCTGTGCAGAAAACATTCTCAAATCTAAATTTGTTCTGACTGCACAATACATCAAATACGAAATACATGAAGTACCAGTACGGGAAGGATAGTATAATAATTTTTCTGATACTCGCCTCCTAAAATCCTTTTCTTATAATCTTTGAGTCGCCGAGTTTGTCAAAGTGTAGATGCAAAAACTGATCTTATCAATATGTAACAGGAAAGTTTCGAGAGCTCTTTATATGCATTAACTTTCCCTCTTGCGTGTTTGCTGAGTGGTGGATCATATTTCAAGCAGATCGCAGCAAAACGCAGTGTATTTTGGACAAGTAGTGACAGACGAAGGAGCCTGACGCAACTGCCTCTGGGCCTCAGTCATTCATATGAGGAAATTTAAGATGGCGCATGTAGCTGAAGTACAAATGTGAGGACACCTAGGCTTCTTTCGCCATTTTGAGTCTCTTCATAGGAAGTGGGCGGGAGACCCGTGTCACTGCTTCAAGGCCATTTGCTTTAGCGCTCTTTTCCCTACAGCTATAAAAACGTAATCGCTCTCTCCAACTAACTTATTTCCAAACGAATGAAGAACTGAGTCCGAACTTGCCAAATCTCTCGACATAGAAATAGATTCGTTGACATGGACAACGAGAAAGCTGAGAGAGAGAGAGAGAGAGAGAGAGAGTGGTAAGCTGTATGGGACCAAACTGCTGAGGTCGTTGGTCCCTAGTCTTACACATTACTTAATGTAACTTTAACTTACGCTAAGGACAAAACACACACACACACCCATGCCCAAGGGAGGACTCGAACCTCCACGCGAACCGTGGCAAGGCGCCTCAGGCCACACGGCTACCCCCGCGGCAGAGAGAGAGAGAGAGAGAGAGAGAGAGAGAGAACTGACGACGGAGAATGAAAGATACAGTTGTCGACAGACAGGCGTCTTTGTCCTAGCTGCTGCACCGTTCCGAACCACTGAGCGGCTCTTGGGTGCGTGCGCGACACTCTGGAGGCTGCGACACAAAAACAAAGGAAAACAGGAAACTGGAGATAAGAAGTGAGGTGCAGCTCAAGTAGGGTGCAGCCAGTCGACGCTGACGTCACTGGCACGTCGTCACCCGCCTTTCGTCAGGCTTCTGCATCTAAATACCAACTTGGCAGGCTACCGAAGCATTCACTGTACCAACGTCAGCGGCTTTGTGCCTTATAGCACTTTCGTACACAGCGAGTGCAAAATTGTACAACGGAGCTCTCACATATGCTCTTGTGTTTCAAGCTACGTTTTGTATATGCAGGGTGACAATTACTGAACTACATGAAAAAAAAACAAACAAACGAAAATTAGTTACAAACTACGGCGTGCCCGCACTTTATTCAACATGTAAACGTCACTACAGATGTTCGGATTTAGGTTACGACATGTTCGATATGCCTACCATTACTGGCGATGATGTGGCGAAGACGAATAGCGAAACTCTGCACGACCCGCTCAAGTGTCGGAACGTCGATGTTGTCGATGAGCTCCAGATTGGTTCTTTCCAATAGCGATGCTTTCGGAGCTATTGGTGAACACCTTGTGTTTAAAGTAGCCCCACAAAAAGGAGTCGCGCGTGTTCAGATCCGGAGAATATGGCGGCCAGTCAGGGCCCATGCCAGTGGCTTCTAGGTACCCCGAGCCAGAATGCGGTCCCCAAAGTGCTCCTCCAGGACATCAAACACTCTCCTGCTTCGATGGGGTCGAGCTCCGTCTTGCACGAACCACATTTGTCGAAATCAGGTTCACTTTGGATAATGGGGACGAAATCATCTTCCATAACCTTCACGCACCGTTCGGTAATCACCGTGCCATCAAGGTGCACCGATTATTCCTTGACTGGACATTGCACGGCACAGAGTCACCAGTTGAGGGTGAAGAGACTTCTCGATAGCGAAATGCGGATTCTCGGTCTCCCAGATGCGCCAAGTTTGCTTATTGACGAACCCATCCAAATGAAAGTGTGCTTCGTCACTAAACCAAACCATAGATCACATACAAATTCCGATCACTCCCCGCGGCCAACCGTGCAGTTTGAACGCCCTAACGCAAACCGTTCACATGTCATGACGATTTTATTTCGTATAGTTCAGTAATTGTCACGCTGTATATCAACTCCCCCAAACCATTCTACACTGCTTGTTTGCATACATGTACCAATATTAAGAACTGTCTTAGTCCATTCACGTAAGGATTGGGGGTAACGCGACTGCGTGTCTGCCCGCGGTGGCCTAATTCCTCCCTGTCTCGTTCTTATCGTCTTTCTACATAAAATGAGTGGTGAAGGCAGTGGAGCTGTTCCACTGTCTTCTTCGAACACCTGTTCCCTAAATACTGCCAACAGCCTCTCCCCGGAACAGGTTACCTTTCTTCAGTTTCTCCATTTACCAACTACGCTATCCCTCACCTGCCTATAGCAGGCTACTGCCTACTGATCAATAGCACAATTATTTTTCGCTCCATGTAAACAGTGTGATACAGCTGAGTCGTTATCGGGTCGTCTGTATGCTACTTGCTGCTTAAAATGCTGATTAATATGAACTGACGGATTGAGAGGAAAGCAAAATTCGACTGACGAGGAATTTATTCATTTCCTTCATTTGACTTAAATGAAGCATATATATATATTTATTTATTTTAGTGACAAATGCTCTGGTACACAAGCAATGCCTGGCTACAGAACATTCGTTAATTCCGTACACAGAAATCCGAACGTGTCTTCATTCCTAAAGTTGTCTAGGAATTACACATCACGACACACACACACACACACACACACACACACAGTGCGTTGTCTGTGTTGGGTCTGTATTGAATTAATAAAAGAGGTTTCACACTGATCACTTCGCGTGGATGTGACTTTTAAACATTTTTCGAACAGTTTTCTCTTCCTCCTCCCGCACTTCGCCATACTCAAAATTTCGGAACGTTGAATTTACAGGCACTGTTCGTGTGAAGCAAATCATTCTCGGGAAACCGGTATGTGTTGGGGCTAGTAAATTCGATATGTGTAGCTATTTGTTTTAATGTGGCTGCACGCACAAGCGGAATGATTTTTATCTTATTTCTTTTATGAAGTTTAGTGGAGAGTCTGTACTGATGTGTGCCCGCATCTCGTGGTCGTGCGGTAGCGTTCTCGCTTCCCACGCCCGGGTTCCCGGGTTCGATTCCCGGCGGGGTCAGGGATTTTCTCTGCCTCGTGATGGCTGGGTGTTGTGTGCTGTCCTTAGGTTAGTTAGGTTTAAGTAGTTCTAAGTTCTAGGGGACTTATGACCACAGCAGTTGAGTCCCATAGTGCTCAGAGCCATTTGAACCATTTTTTTTTGTACTGATGTGTGTCTGCTCATTTATTATAAGTAGGCATGACAAGCAGGAATTTTAAAACATGGTACAAAGAACATATCACGTGTTGGAACTATGAAACGAACCATTCCACATTTGCAGAGCACTTGAAACACTACAAACACCATCCTACAAACACGGAACTAGATAGTAAAATAATCATAATAAACCACCATGACTAATACCTTATACAAATGCAAGAACGGGAAAAACATTCGGTAGTCGACAACAACCAAAACATCCCATCAAAACAAGTGTTAAGTTCATAGTGACGTGAAGTCTAAATAACAGAAATTCAGATGGAAAAACACAGTAATAAAAATAGAATACAAACACAAAATCTAGAACAACATCCACGAAACCTATAAGTAGAACTTTAAATTATTACTACATCACATAAATCCGAACTTCCACAACTGTTTATAATTTATATATACATCGTTCCGAATATCAGCTAAATAATGTAACCAGAAATATGCACATATTCCATGCCACTGAAGACGCCTTGCAAAGAATAAAGGCGAGAGACGTACAGCACAAAAACTGTGTTTCTTTCAGTTGTAATTAGCAGGTCCATAAGTATAAACAATCAACATGCCGTAATGTTAACCGAGCGAGGTGATGCACTGATTAGCGCAGTGGTCTCGCATTCGGGAGGACGACGGTTCAAAATGGCTCTGAGCACTATGGAACTTAACTTCTGAGGTCATCAGTTCACTAGAACTTAGAACTACTTAAACCTAACTAGCCTAAGGACATCACACACATCCATGCCCGAGGCAGGATTCGAACCTGCGACCGTAGCGGGCGCGCGGATCCAGACTGCAGCGCCTAGAACCGCTCGGCCACCCGGGGCGGCTGACGACGGCTCAAACCTGGGTCCGGTCATCCTGATTTGAGTTTTCTGTGGTTTCCCTAAATCGCTTCCGGCAAATGCCCAGATGGCTACTTTGAAACGGCCAGGCCGACTTCGTTCACCCATCCTACTCTAATGCGATGGACCGATGATCTCGCCGTTTGGCCCCCTCCCCCCAAGCCAATCAACTAGCCGTAATATTTTACGCAGGTGAGTGCGATAGGACTACAGAAGCTTGAGGTTAGTGTCAGTAGGTATGGTTAAGTTTTATCTGGCCCCTCGCAAGTTGTCCGGCTCGTGGGCGCGGCGTGTATTATTAGGCATAAGGCGAATGGCGGCGCCCTTTTAATGAGGTCCGCTGACGTCACACCGCCGTAGCGAACCCGTAGAGCGTCTGTGAGAGCGGAGCTTCCGGCTACGCCACCCCAGTACGCGGGCTGTCCCAGCAACCAACTCTGACACGCAGTAAGTTCCTCTCTCACACACAGGGACCACCTCTCTTGAAGTCGTACCCACGAGTCGTCCGTAACGTAGCGCCTGGCAAAGCGAACAGAACATATGACCTGGGTGGCCGCACCGCCTAGTCTACGCACGTGATACAGGAATGGAGACGTAATCAAGGGACTTTCATTAAGCGTTCCTAATACATTTTTTGTGTGTTTCCAGGTGCGAAAATATCCGTACAATTTGTAGTGTTAACACGCAGTGACTCACGCTTCCTGAACGTTTAGAACTGATTTAAAAAATTACCAAAGTGACAGTTTAGGTGTGGGTGTTCATCGTTCGTTCACCAGAGAGTTACGTCGCCATCACCGTTTCCCTACTGTTTTATTTAGTTTATTTACAGGTCTAGTTTCGTAGAACCATATTGAAGAGCAAATATCCAGGGTCATGGAACGTGTCAGTACATGAAATTGCAACATAAAAGTAATGACAGAGGAAAATAAAATGTTTATGGACCCAAAAAAAGTCAAGCCATACGTTCACGTAAACGCAATCAACAATGTAACATAAGACTCAGCTTAATTTATCAAGGAGCTCCTCAACAGAAAAGGAGTCACCCATGAGGAAACTCTTCAGTTTCGATTTGAAAACGCGAGCATTACTGCTAAGATTTTTGAATTCTTGTTTGGTAGCTTACTGAAAATGGATGCAGCAGTATACTGCACACCTATCTGCACAAGAGTTAAAGAAGTGCGATCCAAATGGAGATGGATTTCTGCCGAGTATTAAGTGAGTGAAAGCTGCTAATTCTTGGGAATAAGCTAATATTGTTAACAAGAAATTACAGTAAAGAATATATGTATTGAGAGGCCAATGTCAAAATACCCGGACTAGTGAACAGGGGTCGACAAGAGGTTCGCGAGCTTACACCACTTATTGCCCGAACTGCCCGTTTCTGAGCCAAAAATGTACTTTGAGAATGGGAAGAGTTACCCCAGAATACAGGGTGATTCAAAAAGAATACCACAACTTTAAAAATGTGTATTTAATGAAAGAAACATAATATAACCTTCTGTTATACATCATTACAAAGAGTATTTAAAAAGGTTTTTTTTTTCACTCAAAAACAAGTTCAGAGATGTTCAATATGGCCCCCTCCAGACACACGAGCAATATCAACCCGATACTCCAACTCGTTCCACACTCTCTGTAGCATATCAGGCGTAACAGTTTCGATAGCTGCTGTTATTTCTCGTTTCAAATCATCAATGGTGGCTGGGAGAGGTGGCCGAAACACCATATCCTTAACATACCCCCATAAGAAAAAATCGCAGGGGGTAAGATCAGGGCTTCTTGGAGGCCAGTGATGAAGTGCTCTGTCACGGGCTGCCTGGCGGCCGATCCATCGCCTCGGATAGTTGACGTTCAGGTAGTTACGGACAGATAAGTGCCAATGTGGTGGCGCTCCATCCTGCTGAAATATGAATTTGCAGCTCTCTGCTAGCTCTGCGAGTCGATTTTCCTGGGCTGCGAACAAATGCTTGCTGGATGCGTGCTACATTTTCATCACTCGTTCTCGGCCGTCCAGAACTTTTCCCTTTGCACAAACACCCATTCTCTGTAAACTGTTTATACCAACGTTTAATACACCACCTATCAGGAAGTTTAACACCATACTTCGTTCGAAATGCACGCTGAACAACTGTCGTCGATTCACTTCTGCCGTACTCAATAACACAAAAAGCTTTCTGTTGAGCGGTCGCCATCTTAGCATCAACTGACGCTGACGCCTAGTCAACAGCGCCTCAAGCGAACAAATGTACAACTAAATGAAACTTTATAGCTCCCTTAATTCGCTGACAGATAGTGTTTAGCTCTGCCTTTTGTCGTTGCAGAGTTTTAAATTCCTAAAGTTGTGGTATTCATTTTGAATCACGCTGTATAATACCATACGACATAAGCGAATGAAAATAAGCAAAGTGGACTACTCTTCATGTCGGAATATCACTCACTTCAGATAGCGTTCGAATAGCAGCATTAAATCTTTGAACAAGATCCTGAACGTGGATTTTCCACGACAGGAAACACCTAGAAATTTCAACTGCTCAGTTTCACTAATCACATGCCCATTCTGTGAAATTAAAACGTCGGGTTTCGATGTATTGTGTGCTAGAAACTGTAAAACTGAGTGTGATTCAGCGTTAGTTTAGTTTCTAAAAGCCATGAACTGCACTATTTGAAACCGAGGCAATGTTGCACACAACATCCTTTACTACCAAGCTAGTGTCATCAGCAAGCACAAATATTTTAGAATTACCGTAATAATAGAGGGCATATATTTATGTAAATAGTGGCCCCCACGCTGACCCCTGGGGCAGATGGTTCAAATGGCTCTGAGCGCTATGGGACTTAACATCTGAGGTCATGAGTCCCCTAGAACTTAAGAACTACTTAAACCTAACTAACCTACGGACATCACACACATCCATGCCCGAGGCAGGATTCGAACCTGCGACCGTAGCGGTCGCGCGGCTCCAGACTGTAGCGCCTAGAACCGCTCGTCCACTGCGGACGGCATCCCTGGGGCACCTCCATTTGACCGTACCCCACTCAGACCCCACATCACAGCCATTCTCAACACTGTGAATAATGACGTTTTGCTGTCTTTTGTTAAAGTAAGAGGTAAACCAATTGTGAGCTACTCCCCACATTCCATAAAAAAAAATTTGTCCAACTTCTGGAGCAATATTTTGTAATCAACACAGCGAAACGCCTTAGTTAAATAAAAAAAAATATGCACAGCGTTCCGGCTACACTTCGCACTGTGGCCTATTTTTGAGCGAGATTTCACTCTACACGGCCAAAAGCCACCAAGCAGGCAACGTAAAGCGCGGAATGAGACCAATAATCGGTTCATCAGCGGCCAGTATTGAGGAAGAGTCGAATGTGTCAGTTTCGAGACGAACTCAGCGGCTGAGGCTAACTAAAGCATCAACTTGGCGAATCTAGCGAAAGTATTTGGGCCTACATCCATACAAAGCTGTATTGACTGAAGAGTTGAAGCCAAAAGATCACATACTGAGTCGCGAGTGGGACGTGAAATAGTTTGAAGCTGATCCTCATTTCAGTGGAAACATTATTCAGGCAAGGCGCATTTTTGTCTTAGTAGCTTCGTTAATGCGCAAAATTGTCGGTATTGGAGCGAGAAGAACCCACTAGTCGTCTCTCAGGTGTCACTGCATTCATAAAAACACTGTGTGGTGCGGTTTTTGGCGTGGAAACGCCTTTGGGCCTTATCCTTTCAGAGACGGTAGGAGACGAACCGCGAGCATCAATGGCAACCGGTACAGATCCACGTCAAGCGAATTTCTGTGGCCACAAATTGAACATGTGGTTCCAGCAGAATGGTGCTACGTGTCACACAGTTGATGCTACTTTCGGTTTGCCGAGGGAGATGTTTGGCGTCCGGATCGTCTCAAGACGTGCATCTGCAAACTGGCCGCCACGGTCGCGTGACTTAACACCCATGGATTTTTTCCTTTGATGCTGCATCAAAGTACAGGTCTGCACTGACAAGCCACGAATTCTGAAACATTTGGAGGCGAACATTCGTCAGACTATCGCTGACATAACGCCATTAAAAGTTGCACAGAGTGATTAACAATTGGACCCACCGTGTGTGTCTGTGTGTTCAAAGCTGTGGAGAACGTTCCAAAATAAACCACAATTTACTTTGACACGTTGAGTGTTTTTTTTTAATTTTAAAAATCAAAAAGTATCACTCTTAACGGTAGACAGTGAGTAGTGTAACGGCGATTTACCAGTGGCGTACCCCAATAGCGCAACAATTAAACGGTGAACAGCGTTTGTTTGGTGACGCTTTTCAAACTATTTGACAAAATTTACTCATAATGTAAAGTTTAAGAACGCACGTTTCGTCTGAATGAACCACAGATTAATTTTGATTGTAATGCTTCATTTTGATTTTAACGTGGTTTAACTGTCGTCTCATACCACATACAACTCTTTCGCTTTCGCACTTTTTAAGATCAAATCTCAGAGAATTTTTTTCGTCGTTTCCTTGCTAGCCTTGGTGTCCAGTTCTGTGCAACAACAGCTGTGAAGCTTTCGCAAAGTAGGTATTTATTTGTATTGTGCATAATATCGCAGGAAAATGCTGCTTAATAGCACATTTATCCATATCGTCCATGGAATACTTATTGTGTGTTCTGCTGTTACGGAAGTAATTTCAAGTCATCATGCAATCGCCAACTGAGATCACTTAAAACCAGCAGTTGTCCCTGCTCTTGAGACGTACTCTAAAAATGGAACAACTAAGTTAGTAGAGGATGCGTGGACATACTTGGCTTACGTGTGCGGAAAGTACAATTTAAACAATCGCTTGTGATTGGTTGGAATACAATCACAATTTAGAGTATTTAAAGAACTTATATAGACTGGTACCACATGTCTAATAAAACGAAACTGGCATTATTTCATTACAATAAGAAGATTCTGGTTGTATCTTTATTTCTCTCTTTACCTTGCACATTTCTATCATCGCCCAGCAGAAGCCGCTAAGGATAGGAACTTGAAATTTGGAGAGGGTATTATTTTTATACTGTAGGCTTCGCTGAACAAGGGATTTTCGAAATTCTGCCCTTAAGGGGACGAAATCGGGGATGAAATATTTTTTTGAAAATATTTCGCTATTAAGGAAATTTTGAAGCTAGAACTACGAAAACTGTTATTTGATTTTTCAGTCAGAAATTAAAAGAAAATGTGTTTCAGAATGTTTGGAAATTCAACCTTTAAGGGGGTGAAATAGTGGGTGAAATAGTGGGTGAAAGTTTTTTTTTTTTAATAAACCCTTATTGAAGAAGTGCTGCCGGCCGGTGTGGCCGAGCGGTTCTAGGCACTTCAGTCTGAAACCGCGCGACCGCTACGGTCCCATAGTGCTCAGAGCCATTTGAACCATTTTTGAAGAAGTGCTAAAGCGTTTTTTAAGATACATCTGTGACAACTGGTATTTCACTTCTATGTTAGCAATAAAAGAAATACGCGTGTCAGTGTTTTTTTGAAAATTCAGCTCTTTGGGTGTGAAATACGGGATGAAAAGTTTTATGAAAATACATCAGTATTAAAGCAGAAACGATTTTTGATCAGAAGTGAATTCAGGAGAGACCATGTTCCTATGGGGTTTTATAATTGTGAAAAGTTAAGAAATTATTGCGATTTGTGAACTAAATCGAAAAAGCTATTTAATAGTCCCCACGACAAACCGGCTGTGTCAGAATTGCGTATCAAAAGAAACGGATATTCAATACATTAATTTTTCAGTGGGCGCTCGTATGTCCATAAAATTATTTTTGTTGTAATTACTACGCAAACTAATCATTACTGATGACAAAATAGGTACCACGTTTGATTGCGATTCGACGTACACGAATGTGTGTGTGAGATGAGAGAATTCAGTACAGGGTGCAGAGTGGCGCTAATAACCATACAATTACTTATCCGATTTCTTTAACTCGCTATATGAAATTAAATTAAACCCGTGGGAACACTGTAATTGTGGATAGAATGACAGCCATGTGATGTGTCACTAACTCTTTTATAGTACGTAAATTTACACATGAGCAATGAGCGTAACTACACACAAATTCGATTAAAGAAAAATGAAGGGAAAAAACCTGTGCAGACGCACAGGCTAGCAGCAGGCTTTAGCCTATTACATACGCGCGTTTGACAGCCGATAATAATACCTTCAGTGCGAATGTGCTCTTCGTTCGTCGTCCTGTGGGAATCAGGCGTGGTTGCGAGCAATGAGGATAATGGACAGGTTGTGCGACGTATGGGGCTTCGGGTTGGACGGTTACGGTGACAGCTCGCGGTTAGCGGGAAATCCGGGTTCGTGTCCTCATCCGGCACAAATTTTCACTTGTCGCCATTGGGTTTATTTCAAAATCCGATCCTAGTCGATGTAGGAATTTCTCTTTCGTCATGCATTTTTATAATTGTTTATACTTACAACCAGTTAAGCATTTTTGTCTTTTCTAGTTTTCAGTTCTAAAGATGACTTGATTAGAGCAGTAACTGGTTGACAGCAATAAATGCACCAAATGCCATCAGGACATTTGAGAATTAAATCGCGTAGTCCAGTTTGACAGCATTAAGTTTCATAGAGCAACGTTACTCGACGATTCCTCGAATAGGCGTAACCGCTCACGTTAGTCAAAATATTATCTACAGACACGCTGCGGAGCAAGGTTATCGGTTCGAGACTACACTCCTGGAAATGGAAAAAAGAACACATTGACACCGGTGTGTCAGACCCACCATACTTGCTCCGGACACTGCGAGAGGGCTGTACAAGCAATGATCACACGCACGGCACAGCGGACACACCAGGAACCGCGGTGTTGGCCGTCGAATGGCGCTAGCTGCGCAGCATTTGTGCACCGCCGCCGTCAGTGTCAGCCAGTTTGCCGTGGCATACGGAGCTCCATCGCAGTCTTTAACACTGGTAGCATGCCGCGACAGCGAGGACGTGAACCGTATGTGCAGTTGACGGACTTTGAGCGAGGGCGTATAGTGGGCATGCGGGAGGCCGGGTGGACGTACCGCCGAATTGCTCAACACGTGGGGCGTGAGGTCTCCACAGTACATCGATGTTGTCGCCAGTGGTCGGCGGAAGGTGCACGTGCCCGTCGACCTGGGACCGGACCGCAGCGACGCACGGATGCACGCCAAGACCGTAGGATCCTACGCAGTGCCGTAGGGGACCGCACCGCCACTTCCCAGCAAATTAGGGACACTGTTGCTCCTGGGGTATCGGCGAGGACCATTCGCTACCGTCTCCATGAAGCTGGGCTACGGTCCCGCACACCGTTAGGCCGTCTTCCGCTCACGCCCCAACATCGTGCAGCCCGCCTCCAGTGGTGTCGCGACAGGCGTGAATGGAGGGACGAATGGAGACGTGTCGTCTTCAGCGATGAGAGTCGCTTCTGCCTTGGTGCCAATGATGGTCGTATGCGTGTTTGGCGCCGTGCAGGTGAGCGCCACAATCAGGACTGCATACGACCGAGGCACACAGGGCCAACACCCGGCATCATGGTGTGGGGAGCGATCTCCTACACTGGCCGTACGCCACTGGTGATCGTCGAGGGGACACTGAATAGTGCACGGTACATCCAAACCGTCATCGAACCCATCGTTCTACCATTCCTAGACCGGCAAGGGAACTTGCTGTTCCAACAGGACAATGCACGTCCGCATGTATCCCGTGCCACCCAACGTGCTCTAGAAGGTGTAAGTCAACTACCCTGGCCAGCAAGATCTCCGGATCTGTCCCCCATTGAGCATGTTTGGGACTGGATGAAGCGTCGTCTCACGCGGTCTGCACGTCCAGCACGAACGCTGGTCCAACTGAGGCGCCAGGTGGAAATGGCATGGCAAGCCGTTCCACAGGACTACATCCAGCATCTCTACGATCGTCTCCATGGGAGAATAGCAGCCTGCATTGCTGCGAAAGGTGGATATACACTGTACTAGTGCCGACATTGTGCATGCTCTGTTGCCTGTGTCTATGTGCCTGTGGTTCTGTCAGTGTGATCATGTGATGTATCTGACCCCAGGAATGTGTCAATAAAGTTTCCCCTTCCTGGGACAATGAATTCACGGTGTTCTTATTTCAATTTCCAGGAGTGTATTTACAGGCTTGAGTCACATAGTCGCGGCCAGTGTAAGTACTTCACTAGCAATGGACTATTAATTCATCTCAAGTGTAGGAGGAGTGTTCTCCTGAAACTAGGGCACAAGGCTGCTGTTATCAGCGGCCCTGCACCTACACTACACTACACCAATAGACTGCCCTCCAGCAGTGCTCTCCGAACGGATACGTGGCGCGTGCCCGCGCACCCGTAGCGTACTGGCTAGACGTGCAACAACCACCAACGCGCCGGCCGCTGTGGCCGAGCGGTTCTAGGCGCTTCAGTCCGGAACCGCGCTGCTGCTACGGTCGCAGGTTCGAATCCTGCCTCGGGCATGGATGTGTGTGATGTCCTTAGGCTAGTTGCGTTTAAGTAGTTCTAAGTCTAGGGGACTGATGAACTCAGATGTTAAGTCCCATAGTGCTTAGAGCCATCTGAACCAGCAACGCTTCCACAGAATGCGTTGTGCTCACGGCACGCCCTTCACGAACGATTTGCCAACGACGAGGGGCCTTTTCCTCCGAGGCGACTGTGTGGAGTCCAGAAAGCTACTCTGCTGTGAGTGTCTGAGGCTAGGTAGCTCGTGGCAGCAAATACGACAATCCACTCTCGCCAAGTGCTCCTCGCCTCAGTTTAACACACAATCACGTCTCTGACGCCAAATGATTCATACCCCACGCCAGAATCTCACAAGTGACAGCTGCTACACCTACATCTACCTGATTACTCTGGTATTCTCAATAAAGTGCCTGGCAGATGGTTCAATAAACCACCTCCAAGCTGTCTCTCTACAGTACCACTCACGAACGGCGCGCGGGAAAAACGGGCACTTAAATTTTAGTGTCCGATCCCTGATTTCTCGTATTTTATCGTGATGATCATTTATCCCTATGTAGGTGGGTGCCAACACAACGTTTTCGCAATCGGAGAAGAAAACTGGTGATTGAAATTTCATGAGAATATCTCGTGGCAACGAAAAACACCTTTGTTTTAATGATCGCCACTCCAATTCACGTATCACGTCTGTGGCATGCTCTCCCCTACTTCGCGATAGTACAAAACGAGCTGCCCTTCTTTGAAGTTTTTCGATGTCACCCGTCAGTTTCACCTGATGCGGATCCTACACCGCACATCAATGCTCCAGGATAGGACGCACAAGCGTGGTGTAAGCAGCCGCTTTCGTAGACCTGTCGCACCTTCTAAGTGTTCTGCCAGTGAATCGCAGTCTTTGGTTTACTCTACCCACAACATTATCCATGTGATCATTCCAATTTTGGTTATCTGTAATTGTAATCCCTAAGTATTTAGTTGAATTTACAGCCTTAAGATTTGTGTGACTTATCGTGTAATCGAAATTTAGCGAATTTAGTTTAGTACTCTTGTGAGTAACTTCACACTTTTCTTTATTTAGGGTCAATTGCCACTTTTCGCACCATACAGATATCGTATCTAAATAATTCTGCAATTGGTTTTGGTCATCTGATGACTTTACGAGACGGTAAATGACAGCATCATCTGCAAATAATCGAAGAGGGCTACTTCGATTGTCACTTACTTCGTTAACATAAATCACGAACAATAGAAGGTCTATAACACTTCCTTGGGGAACACCGGATATTACTTCTGTTTTACTCGATGTCTTTCCGTCTATTACTACGAACTGTGACCTTTCTGACTGGAAATCACGAATCCAGTCGCACAGCTGAGGCGATATTGCATAGTCACACAGTTTGGTTAGAAGAATGCTTGTGAGGAACGGTGTCGAAACGCTTCTGGAAATCTAAATATATGGAATCAGTTTGACATCCCCTGTAGATTGCACTCATTACGTCATGAGTATAAAGAGCTAGCTGTGTTTTACAAGAATGATGTTTTCTGAATCCGTGCTGTGTGTAAATAAATCGTTTGCTTCGAGGTACTTCTTAATGTTCGAACATGGTTTATGTTCCAAAACCCTACTGCAAATCGACGCTGGTGATATGGGCCTGTAATTCAGCGGATTACTTCTATTTGCCTTTTTGGGTATAGCTGTGACTTGAGCAGTTTTCCAGTCTTTAGGTACGGATCTATCTGTGAGAGAGCGGTTGTATATAATTGCTAAATATGGAGCTATTGTGTCGGCATACTCTGAAAGGAACCTGACTGGTATAGAATCTGGACTGGAGGCCTTGCCTTTATGAAGTGATTTAAGCTGCTTTGTTACACCGAGGATATCTACTTCTATGTTTCTCATCTTGGCAGTTGTTCTTGACTGGAATTCAGGAATATTTACTTCGTCTTATTTGGTGAAGGAGTTTCGGAAAACAGTGTTTAATAACTCTGCTTTAGTGGCACTGATCTGTGGCTTCACCGTTGCTGATACCTTACACGGAAGACTTACAAGCAGAATAGCCCACTATGAGTTTCGTGCCCCATGGGTCAAACCACGTCGTCCTGTCGAGAGGAATGCTGGACAGTAAGTTCAATAGTTCGGTCGTAAAACTACACCACATTACCCATAAGGCACGCATTATGTTGTCAGGTTGCCTAATACATTTCTAACCGCCGGCCGCGGTGGTCTCGCGGTTCTAGGCGCGCAGTCCGGAACCGTGGGACTGCTACGGTCGCAGGTTCGAATCCTGCCTCGGGCATGGATGTGTGTGATGTCCTTAGGTTAGTTAGATTTAAGTAGTTCTAAGTTCTAGGGGACTGATAACCACAGCAGTTGAGTCCCATAGTGCTCAGAGCCATTTGAACATTTCTAACCGCCTAGCTGACTTCTTTCCATACTATGGTTCAAATGGCTCTGAGCACTATGGGACTTAACATCTGAGGTCATCAGTCCCCTAGAACTTAGAACTACTTAAACCTAACTAACCTAAGGACATCACACACATCATCAATACCGGAGGCAGGATTCGAACCTGCGACCGTAGCAGTCACGCGGTTCCGGACTGAAGCGCCTAGAACCGCTCGGCCACCGCGGCCGGCTTTCCATACTATGTTGACTCCTTGAAATCTCTGAGGTAGTATTAAACTCATGCCTTGTACCATTCCTTGAGGAAGTGAAATATTGGTAACGACATAGATCATAAATGGGAATGTCGATCAGCTGTCAAGATTCTCGGAGAATTCTCTGAAGGATAATGTAGGTCGAGAACTAACGCCAGGTGCAATTCTTATAACAGATGTCTGTATTCTGAATACACTCTCGCTGTACGCCCAAACGTTGCTCTGTAGTTCGCTAGTACATGGAAGCATGCAGAATATAAGAACGGAAAGTAGACTCTGCCGCCGCGAAATTTTTCATTGATTTACGGACAGCAGAAGTTTGATTCAGAAAAGCGTGTACAGCACATGAAGCCTTGTTTTCTAAGTGAACGGCGGCGCGCCCACTCGGTGTTGTTGCATTGCGAACAGCTGCCGCTCGGTGTGTAATCGCGTCTTTCATTAGAGCGCTCTGCCGCCGCCTTTGAAGCGTTGCCGCTATCTGCTGTGTGTGTGCGTGTGCGTGTGTGTGTGTGTGTGTGTGTGTGTGTGTGTAATGCTGCCGCCGGCCATGGACCTCGACCCTGAGCGGCGGTAGGTCTGCACATCGCAAGTCCGCCAAACGGCAGACTGCTGCTAACATGCACACACTGTCCACAAACTAGCCAGAAAACCAAGGCAGACCATAAGGTACGGATAGCGGATTTACTTTAAACTTTGTACATCTTTTATATCTGATCAGGACAAGATAATGTGGAAGAAGTAAGGCGTACTACTTTGGCGATAGCGAGAAAAATCACAAGAGAAGTTTAATGTGTCGAATATGCACCTAGGTCCGTTGCGCCTCGGTGCATAGACGGCGGCCGCAGTGTGATTAGCGTTCAAGCTCCCTATAGATGGAACTTTGAACTCTTCATTCCAGCTCCGTTATTTAATGTATATTTGTGTCAGCACTGCCGGCCGGTGTGGCCGTGCGGTTAAAGGCGCTGCAGTCTGGAACCGCGTGACCGCTACGGTCGCAGGTTCGAATCCTGCCTCGGGCATGGATGTGTGTGATGTCCTTAGGTTAGTTAGGTTTAATTAGTTCTACGTTCTAGGCGACTGATGACCTCTGAAGTTGAGTCGCATAGTGTTCAGAGCCATTTGAACCATTTGTGTCAGCACTGGTAGTTATTTCAAATGTATATCGAAAGCAAAAAAAACCAAAAAAAAACAAACAAACAAAAAAGTGATTGTGTATGACGAACTGCAACTGTGACTTAAACTGGCGATTTATCTGATAATAAATATGCAATCAGTCGCTTTTTTACGATTTCTTCAACCATGAACATGTTTTCGAGCCACTGCAAGCTCATCATCAGATGGAGGTTCTAACACTTGCAAAGTAGGTTAGAAATCAGATTAATAGTGTTGCTCACGCAGCATGTGTTCGCTTTATCGGACAACAACAAAGTTGTTGACTGTGGATGGTATCGTCAGAATGGAAATAATGAAGTCACTGTAAAAAAAGTCATTAATTTTGCCACTTATCTTGAATGGATTCCCACGTAGATATCGTCGAAGTTGTTATGGCTCATCTTGTTGATTCTAGGGTGATTCCACTTTGACTGCTAGAAGGTCCAGATCTGTATTTCAGCAATATTTGAAGACCTAACAAATGCGTTTTTCAGGAAATTCTTAATGATCAAACAATCCCAGATCAGAACAATGGTATGGTAGAAATAATTTTTGACTTGGTGTTCACGATCCACATTTTTATAAAACGTCTCGTAAATTCACATATACCACTTCTTGTCATATCATCAAGAAAACAGTTTTGCATCAGTGTTCATATATTTAATTTCCACTTTAACCAAACACAATACTTGACTGTTCTTTTACAAAGCGAAATAACAACTTAACTTCTGAAAAGTGAAACAAAGACTGCTCTGTGCGCATTCGCACAAAAACGGTTACAAGTAAGTCAAAGATGAATACACACAAGAACCATATCACTGTAATACATCGATACATCGGAGTACCTATACATTAATAAAACCAAATGTTAATATTGTCACAAAAATATGTCTGTTACTTCGCAGAAAAGTAGTACGATATTACTGGTATCGAGAACTGGGGTTGGAGTGCCGTAATGGTCACGTAAATAAAGAACCATTACTAGGTGATACAAGAACATTATATCCTGGACTAAGTGTAGCTAGATGTAGAGCTCCTGCTGCTGGCGGAAACGACGGAAATTTAGTGATCGGTGACGAAACGTTTACGAAACCGAAACTTTTATGTTTTAGGTACTTACAGTGCACTGCCTTGTCGTATCCATATCAGATCTCTTCCTGTAACGTACAGTATTAAGCTATGTACACTAAAATACACAGTATTTAGCTACAACTGGTTTTACACTGACTCACAGGAAGTGAACACTGGATGTTTTTACCAACAATATGGATATGATATGGATATATTAAACTTTACTACATTATGGTCTTTCGCTAGAGATACGTTTATTATAGTACAAATACTACCAGTACAGATTTTACATGTCAGTAAATGTTGCTAGCTGCAGGAGTGTTTTTATACTGGCACTACAAATCCCCTAGATACTTCAGTCTGGAACCGCGTGACCGCTACGGTCGCAAGTTCGAATCCTGCCTCGGTCATGGATGTGTGTGATGTCCTTAGGTTAGTTAGGTTTAATTAGTTCTAAGTTCTAAGCGACTGATGACCTCAGAAGTTAAGTCGCATTGTGCTCAGAGCCATTTGAGCCCTAGAGACTGGCTTAACAACTCTGACATATACAAACTCTCACGCTCCTGTTCTTGCCTCTGCATAGGTCAAACAGGGAGAAATTTTGCAACCAGCTACAAAGAACACATGGATGCCCTTCGACTAAAAAACTTCAATAAGTCCAGTTTTGCATCACATTTTGCTCATCATGAACACTCTGTTGGTGATATCAGTGACAATCTTTCTGTGCTACACATTGCTGCGAAAGGAATACAGATGGACCTCCTTGAACAATTAGAGATTTACGTCCACACGCTAAAACCACCCTAAAAAAATCCTAAATGATAAAAATGAATCAACACAAAATCTGTTCTTCCAGAATTTTCAGGATATCCTGGCACCAAAACAACAAAAGTGACAACAACAACGGATATTCATCTTCCTGCATAAATCTTGTTCTTGTTGTCATGTGACGACTATGGTATCCTGTAACTTACAAAGAGTTTTTAATTATGTATTGAATATTCCACTCTACCTGTTCACCTTCTGTATAACAGTTAACCCATATTTATAAAAAAAAAGTTTGTTGCAGCATGAAAACACTCCTGCAGCTAGCAACATTTACTGAAATGTAAAATCTGTTCAAAAATGGTTCAAATGGCTCTGAGCACTATGGGACTCAACATCTGAGGTCATCAGTCCCCTAGACTTAGAACTACTTAAACCTAACTAACCTAAGGACATCACACACATCCATGCCCGAGGCAGGATTCGAACCTGCGACCGTAGCAGTCGCGCGGTTCCAGACTGCAGCGCCTAGAACCGCTCGGTCACTTTGGCCGGCGAAAATCTGTACTGGTACTATAATATTTGTACTATAATAAACGTATCTCTAGCCAAAGACCATGAGCACTAAAGTTTAATATCTATCATATCCATAATCTTTGTAAAAACATCCAGTGTTTACTTCCTTTGAATTAGTGTAAAACCAAGTGTAGCTACATACTGTGTATATTTGTGTACGTTACAGGAAGAGATCTTATACGGACACAATGCTGTGCACTCTAAGCACCTAAAACATAAAAAAGCTTCGGTTTCGTAAACGTTTCGTCAGCGATCACTAAATTTCCGTCGTTTCCGCTAGCAGCAGGAGCTCTGCATCCAGCTGCAATTGGTCCACAACACAATGTTCTTGTAACGCCTCCATCTGATGATGAGCCTGCAGTGGCTAGAAAACACGTTTATCGTTGAATAAATCGTAAAAAAGCTGCTGGTAGCATACTTGTTACCAGATAAATCGCCAGTTTGGTGTAGAGTAGCTTAAAGTGACTAACATTGCAAGATCACAGGATAATTTACGCGCGAGATAAGGCATTGAAAATGTGAAATGCTGGTAGATTAATAACTGATGTAACCGCCAGACTGTTGAATACGAGCATGCAAATGTGCCTGCTGTATGTTTCACAGGAGCCAGATGTCAGTTTGTGGGTTGGAGTTCCACGCCTGTTTCACTTGCTCGATCAATACAGGGACGATAAATGCTGTTTGGGACGACTCTGGGGCTGTCGGCCGATGGCATTTCATACGTTGCCAGTTGGAGATACACCTGGTGATCGAGCAAGCCAAGACAACATGTCGACATTGTAGGGCATGTTCGGTTAGAACAGCGGAGTGTGGGCGAGCTTTATCGTGTTGGAAAACACCCCCTGGAAATGCTCTTCATAAATGGCAGCCCGCCAGGTCGAATCACCACACTGACGTACAGTTTTGCAGTCAGGGTGCGTGGGGGTAACCACGAAAGTTCTCCTGCTGTCATACGAAACCACACCCCAGACCGTAACAACGCGAGTAGGTGCAGTGTGTCCGGCACGCAGACAGGTTGGTTGAAGGTCCGTAATTGGCCTCCTTTCAACCAACATACGGCCATCACAATTACGTCTACAGACAACTTCTTGTTGTCTGCAGATGAGAAGCCCCATGAAGAATGTTTCGTACGAGTCCACTAGTGCAAAATCTACAGCTACATGGATACTCTACATATCACATTTAAGTGCCTGGCAGAGGATTCATCGAACCACCTTCACAATTCTCTATTATTCCAATCTCGTATAGCGCGCGGACAGAATGAACACCTATATCTTTCCGTACGAGCTCTCATTTCCCTTATTTTATCGTGGTGATCGTTTCTCCCTATGTAGGTCGGTGTCAACCAAATATTTTCGCATTCGGAGAAGAAAGTTGGTGATTGGAATTTCGTGAGAAGGTTCCGTCGCAACGAAAAACTCCTTTCTTTTCATTATGTCCAGCCCAAATCTTGTATCATTTCTGTGACACTCTCTCCCATATTTCACGGTAATACAAATGTGCTGCCCTTCTTTGAACTTCTTCTACGTACTCCGTCAATCCTATCTGATAAGGATCCCACAAGGCGCAGCAGTACTCTAAAAGATGACGGACAAGCGTAGTGTAGGCAGTCTCCTTAGTTGATCTGTTACATTTTCCAAGTGTCCTGCCAATAAAACGCAGCCTTTGGTCAGCCTTCCCCCACAACATTTTCGATGTGTTTCTTCCAATTTAAGTTGTTCGTAATTGTAATATCTAGGTATTTAGTTGAAATTACGGCTTTTAGATTAGACTGAATTATCGTGTAATCTAAGTTTAACGAGTTCCTTTCAGCACTCATGTGGATGACCTCACACTTTTCGGTATTTATGGTCAACTACCACTTTTCGCACCATTCAGATATCTTTTCTAAATCGGTTTGCAGTTTGTTTTGGTCTCCTGATGACTTTATTAGTCGGTAGACGACAGCGTAATCTGCAGACAACCGAAGACGGCTGCTCAGCGTTTGTGAGACAGGAAAATAAAAATGAAGTATTTAAGATAGCTCACAGTGTTGAGACACGCATATCATTAAAAATAAATGTATTGCGTCTTCCAAAAGCTTGAAATTACTATCATTTTGGAATGTTGTACACATGTACAAAATGTTATTCAAGTCGACCTAGTTTTATCTTCGGCTCTAACCGCTTTTGTTGACAATATGTCATACAAAATAGCAACATAATCAGAAACGCTCCACTGAAATTATAAAAGTGTCGGCATCAAAATATGACCATCATCATCATCATCATCATCATCATTTAAGACTGATTATGCCTTTCAGCGTTCAGTCTGGAGCATAGTCCCCCTTATAAAATTCCTCCAAGATCCCCTATTCCGTGCTAACATTGGTGCATCTTCTGATTTTAAGCCTATTACTTCAAAATGATTCTTAACCGAATCTAGGTACCTTCTCCTTGGTCTCCCCCGACTCCTCCTACCCTCTACTGCTGAACCCATGAGTCTCGCCGGCCGGTGTGGCCGTGCGGTTCTAAGCGCTTCAGTTTGGAACCGCGTGACCGCTACGGTCGCAGGTTCGAATCCTGCCTCGGGCATGGATGTGTGTGATGTCCTTAGGTTAGTTAGGTTTAAGCAGTCCTAAGTTCTAGGGGACTGATAACCTCAGAACTTAAGTCCCATAGTGCTCAGAGCCATTTGAACCATGAGTCTCTTGGGTAACCTTGCTTCTCCCATGCGTGTAACATTACCCCACCATCTAAGCCTGTTCGCCCTGACTGCTACATCTATAGAGTTCATTCCCAGTTTTTCTTTGATTTCCTCATTGTGGACACCCTCCTGCCATTGTTCCCATCTACTAGTACCTGCAATCATCCTAGCTACTTTCATATTCGTAACCTCAACCTTATTGATAAGGTACCCTGAATCCATCCAGCTTTCGCTCCCATACAACAAAGTTCGTCGAAAGATTGAACGGTGCACAGATATCTTAGTCTTGGTACTGACTTCCTTCTTGCAGAAGAGAGTAGATCGTAGCTGAGCACTCACTGCATTAGCTTTGCTACACCTCGCTTCCAGTTCTTTCACTATGTTGCCATCCTGTGAGAATATGCATCCTAAGTACTTGAAACTGTCCACCTGTTCTAACTTTGTTCCTCGTATTTGGCACTCAATCCGTTTATATCTCTTTCCCTTGGAGATGCTAATCTTCATACCATAGTCCTTACATTTCTGATCTAGCTCTGAAATATTACTTTGCAAACTTTCAATCGAATCTGCCTTCACAACTAAGTCATCCGCATATGCAAGATATGGAAATATGACCAGTGGAGAAATATCTGCTCATTCTACAATACTGTGGGAACGATGGCGTATGACTCATGAGTAACAAGAACTTACGTTTAAAGCATTATACGACACACCTATGAAACTAAAGTTTTATTAAAAATACTTTACAGTTGGGATTCTCAGGGGCGCCCATACGTGGGGGCAAAGCGGGCCGCTGTCGCCCCCGCTACTCCCCCCCCCCCACCCCTCTCCCACACTACCTCTAAGGAAAAGAAAATACAGCGTACTGTTTTTTTTTTTTCAATAAAATGATGTAAAAGTGGGTATTAGGCATGTTTATAACATGTACGAAACTGCAACTTTTTTATGGGGACTTAAAGTTGAAATTCATCTTCGGAATTATTAAAAATACTCCATACCCCAGGTCTTCTTGCGCCCCCCCCCCTCTCCCCCACCTACATACCTACCTATCATATGGGCACTCTTGGATATGCCGTGCAGCAGGATAAACGATATGATTCGTATAAACAACATTATTTAACAATATGTTTAGTCTTAGAAAATGTGTAGCAAGGATGGGTGAACTGGGCAGTACGTACCAGATACAGGTAATGCTGGCACACATCTTACCGTTTAAAACACGGTACGCCTGTTGGACCAAGCAATGTAGCGATGTGTGCGTTATCGCGCTGCTATGAGAAACGAGTTTAAATTTAACGGCTACGAAAGCAACTTGAATTTTTTGATATACCGATATCCGAATCACGTGCGACAAGAGTTACTAAAACACACCGCGTGAGCAGAAGACCCAGAGAAATTTTGTTATCCGACGCCCACTTTATGAAACAGATAAGCCTCAAGGACAACGATACCTCGGAACAGTATAATTACTCGTCGATGATCGATCGCTTCGTCGTTAGTATTATTCTATATTCGGGCGACAGCGCAGCGGACTGCGATTTCACTGCTAGTTTGTTACATTCTTTGTCGGAGTGTGTTAATGAATTATAGTAACTAAACTATTCCACTAGATTCGGGTAAAGCTGCAACTTTCATGACTGCATTAACGCCGGACGAAATTCCATACTTGCGAATGTGTGTTCAATACTATATTCCTCCTCCCGCACTCCCCCCATCCCAGAGGAACTTCGACAGGATCGATGATGTTTTCAGGATGAAACCACTTATGAGAATTATCAGTGCCTGATAGCTAACGATGCTGTTGCCTAGAGAAGCGTGTTATTGCGACACACGTATAAGGAAATCTTGCCGTTCCCAGACGACGCATTCAATGACAATTGCCTTGAAACTGATTAGATGCAATAAAAGACACAGAAACAAAGAAAAAGACACATACTGCTACTCCATCACAGCTCTTGTTCCTCGTATCTGTAAGCGTCGCTACGATTAAATACGTTGGGGCAATGCTACCAACTGACGTGGTGTGGAATGGGGACGTGGAATCAATTGTAGGGCTCACGAATAGAATACTTGCGCTTTTTGAGAGAAATTTGGAATTTTTTTTTTTTTTTTTTTGGAAATTTGTGTTAAGGTTCTATGGGACCAAACTGCTGAGGTCATCGGTCCCTAGGCTTACACACTAGTTAGTCTAACTTACGCTAAGGACAACACACACACACACACACACACACACACACACACACACACACACACACACACACACACACACACGTACGTGCCCAATGGAGGACTCGGAACTCCGACAGGGAGAACCGCGCTAACCATGACAAGAAGCCCGAGACCGCGCGGTTACCTCGCGCGGCAGAATTTTGGAGAAACAGAGGGAATCAGAATATAGAATGCGCGCGCGCGCGCGCGCACACACACACACACACACACACACACACACACCCACACACACACACACACACACAAAGTGATAAACAGTCAATTACCGATGGCACAGAAAAACGGTTCAGACTAACCGAAGCGAACGAGACCCCAGAGACTCACAGAACTCCCGTTTCATTTTACATGGAATACGCTGCTGAATCAGCCTCTTTGCTGTCTCTTATTTATGAAGAGTCTTGCTGTAGGGACGGGAAAAACCGACCCGTTAAAAAGGATACCGGTATTTCAGTCCTGAATAACCGGTATTTTTCAGCATTTGTTTGGCATCGGTTATAACAAGTGTTTTTTTTATTAATAACTGAGTAAAATACCGAAATATCAATTAGCCATAGCAGCAGTGCTAAGATTCTCCGTTTTTAAATAAAATGTTTTTAGAAAGGACTAATTTTTATTCCTGAAATTTACATACGGGCAGAAATATTGTATTATTATAGTCAATAAGAAAGAGAGATCAGTGCTATTTTAATAACAATCCCAGCAGAAATGAACAATGAACACAGGGCATAAGAATTGGTACACTATTGATGAGACAATTCTGTTACGTCCCTGTTGCAGCATGCCGCGGCTTAAGTCACGCGTGTACGGGCAGTGTGCAAGACCTCGGTCCCCACCTGGTCTAAACTGTAGTTTCTCCACGTCGTCGCCGGAATCCGTTGTTTTGTGGAATGGCATCAACGATATCCTGCAAATATTTTTACGAAGTGACGTAGCAATGAAATACAATGCTCCCTGTGTTTTAAAGGATTAAAGGCTTGTCTGCCGTTTCTATGAAGTAAAGAAAGAGGGAGGAAATCATGATTACAGTACTAAATTAAAAACTTAACAACAATTCATGTACATCATAACAATAAGAATAGAAAGCAGCTGATCCGTTGGATGTGGCTATATAATGTGCCTTTATCTGCTTGTAGCAGATGAAAACGGCCAAATTAACACGTAAAACAGATTTCTTCAACCTCAGTTTTCATCCTTTCGCACACGCTATTCGAAATGTCCAAATAGTGCTAGGATTCCCGATTACGTCATGAATTTTTGAGCAGATTTCCAAAAATTTAGACTCAATAGGAGAATACCGGAGATTTTTTGTTGTATTCAACCACTTATAACTTTTCGAGAAATGCAGCAAACAGTGGACGTACCAAGTTTTCTGTTTAATTTTATATTTGGATGCTTTTTATCTTGAAAAAGAGAGTGAAAAATTTTTCAGTCTTTGTTCGATTTCTACGTTTATTACAGGAAATGACAGAAATAAAAAACATGAAATCCATTACTTCAGAAACCTGCTATTTTGAGCACTTTTAACAGTCAGGTTAAATGGCATGCAAAAAACCGTTATAACCGAAAACCGGTTGTTTGAGGGATAACCGCCATCCCCACTCTGCCCCATGACTGGAACGTAGCGCAGGTCACTCCCGTTTACAGAAAAGAAATTAGAGAACAATATCGATGGTGATCGTCTGTTGCAGAATCCTAAAACATAGTCTAGACTAACAATGTGACGTAACTTGAGGGTAGACAAGCGTGTCTCTAGCAATCAGCATGGGTTCAGAAGAAAACCAATCGTGGGGAACATAAGATAGTTCCATTTAGAAACGATATACCGAAAAAAAGGTAGCTCCAGATGAACAGGCATATCCTGCCTTCCTGGATTCCCACAATGCATCCGATACTGTACCATTTCGTCGGTTACCAACTAAGACGTAGTCGTGCGAAGATTATTCCCAGATGTGTAATCGGCTTTAGGAATGTTTGATTACTAGATTAGTACGTTACACTGGACGGCGAATGTGTAACGGAAGCTGAAGTAACATTGGGCTTGCAGCAAAGAAACCTAGGAGGGCCATTCTATGTTTTTATTATGAACAACCAATTTGGTAAGTAAAGCAGTCGTGAACCCGAGGATTGTTTTGAACACCACAGCGCTTTACTAGGCACGGTCCTGTTGGATGTGGTATGCCTTTACCTTCCTCCGACCACAGAACTCACCTATCAGTTGGAGAGAGAGCTATAGTGTAGTGAGGATTCTGAACCACGCTGCAAGTCGGCATTTTTCACCTGAACAAACGATTTTCAGATTTGAAAAATATAGCTTGTTCACGATGCCTTTGTCATAAAGAAAGGGCCGCCGTAAGACAATTTTAAAGAGGTGTAGAAAAACATGATAAGAATTTCTGCTTACTACAATTAATGGCACCTGTCTTTAAATGTGAATAAATGCAAGATAATTTCTGCAGCAACGGAAATGTGTCCGATAGGATCTGGTAAGTGGCGAACATGTTGAGCTCCTGGCATCAGATGAGTGTTTAGGAGGCAATACTAGGGAGCGACTTGATACGGGACGATCGCGAGAAACAGTATGTTATGAAGGTCAATGGAAGACGTAGATTTGTTGGAAGGGTTCTGGGGAACTGCAGAAGATATTTGAAAGCAGTCGCGTACGAGGGGCTGGAAGCCTCAGTAGAGTACTAGAACCCTGCTGCACCGTTTGGAGTGCCTCTGACGAGTGCATGGCAGGAGACGTCCAAGGAATTTGTACTCTGCAGCCGCTGCTGGAATGGTAACAGGTAAGCGGAGCCCGTATAGAAGTGTAACAGGGTTGCTCGAGAAACTTATACGTGAATGTTTGGGGGGAAAGGCGACACTGTTTCCTGTGAGAAAATTCTGTCCATCACCATCATGTATAACTCGGTATGACCATCACAGTCACGTAAGAAGTGGTATCGAGGTGGGGACGACATAGACAATCTTAATGTCGTTAAATACTCCAATGGAATCGGGCAGTCTTCGAGTGCACGCACGCGCAATCGCACTGCCGGTTACCTGCAAATTCACTCGCGTATCAGTAGTTTGTTGCGATGAGTGTGGGTGAGAGAGTAAGCTACTGTACATGCAATGACGTCTGCTGATCTCACGTGTGTGTGTGTGTGTGTGTGTGTGTGTGTGTGTGTGTGTGTGTGTGGGTGGGTGGTCTGTCTCGGTACACACAGACCGTGATGTGCGCCGCACTAACCCCTTCTCTCTCCCCCCCCCCCCCCCCTCAAAAGTTGTCGCAACGCACAATGTTTCGGCATGCGCAGCGTGTCTGCCTAGCGGTGCGTAGAGAGAGAGTGAGAGAGAGAGGGGGGGGGGAGTAAATGTTTTTCCCCGATTCGCGTAATGTTCTTGAAGTCAATAAGTATCTTGTACTACACAGTTTCTAAAGCAACCTATGTACAAGGTATCTCTATTCCAAATTTCATCGAAATCTGTTCAATAGATCGGTCGTGGAAACTTAACACAGTCACTCTCGCACTTATTAGTATGGACAACACTTTGTGTTACCATATCTATATTTTTCCATGACTCAGTTTTGATAACAAAGTCTATGTGATGCCCTGCTCAAATTACCTGCGAAAATGTGGTGAAAATTGGACTAGTAGTTTTAGAGAAACGTGTTCCAACAGACAACAATTTTGGGCGCGCGCGCGCCTTTGTGTGTGTGTGTGTGTTTGTGAGAGAGAGAGAGAGAGAGAGAGAGAGAGAATGCTTTAGGTAGGTACAGTGGTGTCGAACCGAGCGCGCCACTTGCTCGTGGAGGAGAGGAGAGACGTGAGTGAGCCCTTGACCCAGCTGCTGCTACTGGTACAGCAGCGGAGCCTGTGGGGTGCGCAGCCACCAGCAGACACGTGAGCGCCCACTTAGGTTAGACGCGTCAGCTGAGACAGCCGTGAACCCGGCGGCGGCAGCAGCTGGTTTACGTAACGGCGCGGCCCCGAGAAGCCACTCCACATTACACTACTGTCTGCACCTCTTGACACAGCCGCCGCCGGATACGCGAGTTTCTCTGAGGCCAGACTGCTCTCGCCCTCCGGTGCGACGTTCGCCTCCCTGGGGCCGGAACTGGACGCGCCGCACCTCAGCACGCGTCTTGACACAGCGCGGACTTCCGTCCTGTGGTTGCGTCCCTCCTTGCCTACCGTGTGGAGTAATCCGTGACGGACCGTTGTCCGAGAATGTTAACATTTCTGACAGGGTGCCGTCTACTCACAGGGACCGATGACACTGCACCTTAGTCCCTTTACTCTCCAAACCAACCCACGCCTACACACAGGTGCCATGTTTGGACTTCGGTATTTCTGTGCTCTGTCCAACCCCCGTCGGGATGTGCACTGATGTTTCCATAAACGACACTCGCCGGGCACTTCTAGACACACGGGGGCCCTGCTTCAGGGGCGTTACCCGATTACCGTGCTGCGCCGTTCCCATAACCTCTATGTCGGCTTCCTGAAGCACACGTGTTCTGCCGGACGCTGACAGCCACGGTTTGACCTCCCCCTGGCCTGCAGACACCAGACAGCCGGAACACGTGCGTCACTGCACACCAACTCAGACACACGGAGAGACTGACTGCTTCCCGAGGCCCACGAGAAAGACAGGCCGCGGCGCGTTCGTCACCAAGTTAGGCCTGCACTCGCTCGCTCAGCAAACGAAATGCGTTTCTAAGCCTGTTAAATACCAGCTCCGCATGTACGCACTAACGAGAATTGCATCTTCTACTGGAATCCGCTGTTATGAAGTCTTACTGATTAACAGTACAACAACAAAATTTAAGATCAATACTCGACATAAATCGTGTAACGGCTTTTTTATAGCATGTAGTTTATTCTGCTTAACACTCCTAATTTCATACAAGAAGTAGTGTTTTGTGGAACCGATAATCATTTTGGCATGACTTAAATTTTATTGCACCCCAGTAAAACCGTTGTTGTTGTTGTGGTCTTCACTCCTGAGACTGCTTTGATGCAGCTCTCCATGCTACTCTATCCTGTGCAAGCTGCTTCATCTCCCAGTACCTACTGCAACCTACATCCTTCTGAATCTGCTTAGTGTATTCATCTCTTGGTCTCCCTCTACGATTTTTACCCTGCACGCTGCCCTCCAATACTAAACTGGCGATCCCTTGATGCCTCACAATATGTCCCTTCTAGTCAAGTTCTGCCAAAAACTCCTCTTCTCCCTAATTCTATTCAATACCACCTCGTTAGTTATGTGTTCTACCCATCTAATCTTCAGCATTCTTCTGTAGCACCACATTTCGAAAGCTTCTATTCTCTTCTTGTTTAACTATTTATCGTCCACGTTTCACTTCCATACATGGCTACACTCCATACAAATATCTTCAGAAACGATTTCCTGACATTTAAATCTATACTCGATGTTAACAAATTTCTCTTCTTCAGAAACGCTTTCCTTGCCATTGCCAGTCTACATTTTATATCCTCTCTAATTCGACCACCATCAGTTATTTTGCTCCCCAAATAGCAAAACTCCTTTACTACTTTAAGCGTCTAATTTCCTAATCTAATACCCGCTGCCTCACCCGATTTAATTCTACTACATTCCATTATCCTCGATTTGCTTCTGTCGATGTTCACCTTATATCCTGCTTTCAAGACACTGTCCATTCCGTTCAGCTGCTCTTCCAAGTCCTTTGCTGTCTCTGACAGAATTACAGTGTCATCGGCGAACCTCAAAGTTTTTATTTCTTCTCCATGGATTTTAATTCTTACTCCGAATTTTTCTTTTGTTTCCTTTACTGCCTGCTCAATATACAGATTGGTATTCAACAATTGAATCAAAATATGTATATTGAGCAATTATAATTATATAGACTTCCGATCATTGCACAACTAATAACAGCAAGACTCCATAATAGCGGATTCCAGTAGAAGATGCAATTCTCATTTGTACGTACTCACCTAGTTACGAGTTAACAGGTGTTGGGACGTAGTTTGTTTGCTGAGCTGAGTTGAGCGAGCGAGCGCAGGTGTAACTTCGTGACGTACGCGGCGCGGGCGGTCTTTCTCGTGGGCCTCGCTGCTCCCATAATGACATAGGAAAGCGCGCTGCTGCTGGGTTGTGAAGAGTCTGCTGCCTAACCACTGCCCACTGGGTCGTCGCTCCGGCCGCTTATCACGCGCTCACTTCCGGCCAGCTCCAGCAGAGTCGCGCACTTCCTTCCGTAGACATGTTACTGCACCACCGTGTCGTCACTGACAAATTCTGTCTACGCCACTCCGCATCAGTTACAAGAAAATACTAACAGAATCGTAAAATGAGCTTTCACAGAACCCAAAGAAATTCCGGTCGTATGTAAAGGCTGTTAGTGGCACCGAAGTTAGTGCCCAATCACTCGTGCACGACACTGAAATCCAGAGTATCCAAAGAAAAGCAGAAATCTGTAACTCCCTTTCCAAATGTTCCTTTACACAGGAAAGCCCGGCATTATTGCCCCAACTTACTTCCCGCACCACACAAAAGACAGGTAAAATAGATATTTGTTGGTTCGTTGGTTGATTTCGGGGAGGGGACCAAACAGTGAGGTCATCAGTCCTATCGGACTAGGGAAGGATGAGGAAGAAAGTCGGCCGTGCCCTTTCAAAGGAACCACCCCGGCATTTGCCTGAAGCGAGTTAGGGAAATCACGGAAAGCCTAAATCGGGATGGCCAGACGCGGGTTTGAACCGTCGTCCTCCCGAATGCGAGCCCAGTGCTAACCACTGGGCCACCTCACACGGTCAAATAGATATTAGTGTCAGTGGTGCTGAGAAACAGCTGAAATCTTTTAAACTGGAACCCGTTTCAGATTCTGTACTGAATTGGTGACTCACTTACCCCTTCTTCTAACTGTAATCTACCGTAGATCCCTCGAACAAAACACTGTGTCCAGTAGTTGGAAGAAAGCACAGGTCACACCTGTCCACAATATGCGTAGCAGAAATGATCCATAAAATCTTCCTTCTAGTATTGTTGATCTTAGAACACATTCTGAGCTCAAAGATAATGTGGTATCTGGAACAGCATGACCTCCCCCATGCCGTCCAGCACGGATTTCGAAGACATCGATCGTGTGAAACTGAACACTCAGTTTTCTCAAAAAAAATGGTTCAAATGGCTCTGAGCACTATGGGACTTAGAACTACTTAAACCTAACTAACCTAAGGACATCACACAAATCCATGCCCGAGGCAGGATTCGAACCTCCGACCGTAGAGGTCGCGCGGTTCCAGACTGTAGCGCCTAGAACCGCTCGGCCAGTCCGGCCCGAGGGAGGACTCGAACCTCCGGCGGGACCACCCGAATTATATAGGTGTTTGAATGTTTATCTTCTACTTTTCTGAATAGCAGATTTTTACAACCGCATGAACAAACGAAACCAGATATTTTGCTTCTTATGACACCAGGAGTAAAGCAAAAACAAGGAGGATGAAATGGATCGGGGAAATGAAAGACCATATGGCACTGGTACGGACGACACGGGAAGCCATCCAGAAAAGGGAAATTTTTCGATTTAAAGTTCAAGAATAGCATCTTGGCAAGAAGGAAAAACCTAAGGAGGTGAGTTGTCGACTTGGTCTGAAGCGAAGGAACGAGCAAAGGTAACTGCGTACGCGAGTGGGTGGAACTAAACAGCGCAAAGAAAGGAGACCTCACATCTGTATAGGACCATGTGGCGGATTAGCAGGCTATCCAATGTGTCTACAACACATGATGCGTGCCGTGTATATCGCAAGCACTGTTCCGCCACCATTTGACCAGAGGTTCTGTACGCAGCAGAATGTCTCACAACGGAGAATCGAGGAAAGTAAGATCTTAGGCCAGATATCAGAGGCTGCTAGGTACAGAAGACGCCAAGCTGCCAACTGTACTCGCATGTGGGAGAGGTGACAGACAACAAGCGGGAAACTAGGGCTCTTTTCTGCGGACGCGCAACACGACTGCGCCCGAACACAAGTCAGAAGCCGGATTTTGACACGTTTTCTACCATGGTTCACTGAGGTTGAATGGGATCTTCAAAAAGTGGGGAGCGCAAATGAAGGCAACAGGGAAAATGGCCTGCTCAAGGATAATGTTTGCAGACGCCAGCGCTCCCAAGGAAAACGAAAGTTTGAAAGTGGCTACGCATAGATTGAAGAAGTAAAGGAGAGACACGGAAAAAGAATGTGAGAATACTGGGTACAAGTCAAAGCTCAAAGAAGGACATAGTTGAAATGACGCGGTACACAGCTGACCACAAAGAAATAATAATAAAATTTTATTATTATTATTTCTGTGTGATTTATGAGTTGTACAATTAACATTATTTCGCAGAATACACAGATATGAACAGTTTGATCAGTTTACACATTAATAACATGAACACACACACACACACACACACACACACACACACACACACACACACACACACTCATAAATCACACAGTAGTAATAATAATAAAATTTTATTCCTCCCATAATGCCGCACCATACATTAACCCGCCAAGGTTGCTGATGTTCCACTTGTCGCAGCCATCGTGGATTTTCCGTTGCCAAATAGTGCATATTATGCCGGTTTACGTTACCGCTGTTGGTGAATGAGGTTTCGTCGCTAAATAGAACCTGTGCAAAAAATCTGTCATCGTCCCGTAATTTCTCTTGTGCCTAGTTGCTGAACTGTACACGACGTTCAAAGTCATCGCCGTGCAATTCCTGGTGCATAGAAGTATGGTACGGGTGCAATCGATGTTTATGTAGCATTCTCAACACCGAAGTTTTTGAGATTCCCAATTCTCGTGCAATTTGTCTGCTACTGACGTGCGGATTAACCGCGACAGCAGCTAGAACACCTACTTGGGCATCATCATTTGTTGCAGGTCGTGATTGACGTTTCACATGTGGCTGTTTGTTTTCTTAAATAACGTAACTATCCGGTGAACGGTCCGGACACTTGGATGATGTCGTCCAAGATACCGATCAGCATACATAGCACACGCCCGTTGAGCATTTTGATCACAATAGCCATACATCGCCGCCCCCCCCCTCCCCCCCATGAACCATGGACCTTGCCGTTGGTGGGGAGGCTTGCGTGCCTCAGCGATACAGATAGGCGTACCGTAGGTGCAACCACAACGGAGGGGTAACTGTTGAGAGGCCAGACAAACGTGTGGTTCCTGAAGAGCGGCAGCAGCCTTTTCAGTAGTTGCAGGGGCAACAGTCTGGATGATTGACTGATCTGGCCTTGTAACACTAACCAAAATGGCCTTGTTGTGCTGGTACTGCGAACGGCTGAAAGCAAGGGGAAACTACAGCCGTCATTTTTCCCCGAGGGAATGCAGCTCTACTGTATGGTTAAATGATGATGGCGTCCTCTTGGATAAAATATTCCGGAGGTAAAATAGTCCCCCTGTGGTGGCCGCCGCGTCGTTCCAAAAATGGCTCTAAGCACTATGGGACTTAACATCTGAGGTCATCAGTCCCCTAGAACTTAGAACTACTTAAATCTAACTAGGTGGCAGGGGTAAAATACAGGGAGCCAAAGGCTATTTACAATTTGTACAGAAACCAGATGGCAGTTATAAGAGTCGAGGGGCATGAAAGGGAAGCAGTGGTTGGGAAGGGAGTGAGGCAGGGCTGTAGCCTATCCCCGATGTTATTCAATCTGTGTATTGAGCAAGCAGTAAAGGAAACAAAAGAAAAATTCGTAGTAGGAATTAAAATCCATGTAGAAGAAATAAAAACTTTGAGGTTCGCCGATGACACTGTAATTCTGTCAGAGACAGCAAAGGACTTGGAAGAGCAGCTGAACGGAATGGACAGTGTCTTGAAAGCAGGATATAAGATGAACATCAACAGAAGCAAATCGAGGATAATGGAATGTAGTAGAATTAAATCGGGTGAGGCAGCGGGTATTAGATTAGGAAATTAGACGCTTAAAGTAGTAAAGGAGTTTTGCTATTTGGGGAGCAAAATAACTGATGATGGTCGAAGTAGAGAGGATATAAAATGTAGACTGGCAATGGCAAGGAAAGCGTTTCTGAAGAAGAGAAATTTGTTAACATCGAGTATAGATTTAAGTGTCAGGAAATCGTTTCTGAAAGTATTTGTATGGAGTGTAGCCATGTATGGAAGTGAAACGTGGACGATAAATAGTTAAACAAGAAGAGAATAGAAGCTTTCGAAATGTGGTGCTACAGAAGAATGCTGAAGATTAGATGGGTAGATCACGTGACTAATGAGGAAGTATTGAATAGGATTGGGGAGAAGAGAAGTTTTTGGCACAACTTGACCAGAAGAAGGGATCGGTTGGTAGGACATGTTCTGAGGCATCAAGGGATCACCAATTTAGTATTGGAGGGCGGCGTGGAGGGTAAAAATCGTAGAGGGAGACCAAGAGATGAATACACTAAGCAGATTCAGAAGGATGTAGGCTGCAGTAGGTACTGGGATATGAAGAAGCTTGCACAGGATAGAGTAGCATGGAGAGCTGCATCAAACCAGTCTGTGGACTGAATACCGCAACAACAACAGCCATACATCAACACAATATCGACCTTTTCCGTAATTGGTAAACGGTCCATTTTAACACGGGTAATGTATCACGAAGCAAATACCTTTCGCACTGGCGGAATGTTACGTGATACCACGTACGTATACGTTTGTGACTATTACAGCGCCATCTATCACAAAGCGAAAAAAGTGGTCCAACTAAAACATTCGTATTTTTTACGTACTACACGAATATGTAATAAAAAATTGGGGTTCTTATTTAAAAATCTGCTAGTCAAGGTTCGAGAACGTGGGAGGAACCAACTGGATCTGTTGCATAGAAAGCCGTATGCGTTTGAGTATGACAGACTTTTGAAGATCAATGTTGCAGGCCATACACTCAGCTCAAACATTATTATGTTCCTAGAAAAAAAAATGGTTCCAGTGGCTCTGAGCACTATGGGACTTACCATCTGAGGTCATCAGTCCCCTAGAACTTAGAACTAGTTAAACCTAACTGACCTAAGGACATCACACACATGCATGCCCAAGGCAGGATTCGAACCTGCGACCGTAGCGGTCGCGCGGCTCCAGACTGTATCGCCTAGAACCGTTCGGCCACTCCGGCCGGCATGTTCCTAGAGGCAAAGAAATTTTTATAACGAGTTAGCACCGATTCGAGAGAAAACATTGTGAAACGAAGCCTGCTTTACTGACTACTTTTACAAGGGTCTGCCACATCCTGGTTCCTCAGAACCATTTCCCAACACCGCCTCTTGTTGTTCATGTCAATACCCCGATATCGATTCTGGAAATGCAACTCTGGCTGCAGGATTTCCTCTTCCGTAGTCGATATTCGCTTCCATGTAAAGGTGCTTCGGTTGTCGGTGTATAAAGATGTCGGGCTGATCTAGCCTGACGAACTTCATGTGCAGATATGGAGAACAAATTCTGAACAGTTGATTTTCAGAGCCGATCCGCGTAAAGGTAACGGTCGCAAAAACCGATATTTGATCGGGCTAGTAAAATCCAAGAAAGCATTGACATACAAACTCATCAGCGGAAATTGGTTTCCGACATTCGGGCTTCGTATTCGGGAAGTTGCGTTGCTTGTAAACGTAGCAATTCACGCCAGGTGAGCAGGCACATTGTGTCTTCACAAATTTCCGTAAGCAGTTCCATACTGTAGCACACCGTCCTCCTACTACTTTGATTTTATCAATTATAAATTGTTCTGAAAGCCTGAAAGACATAGGTTTGTTTATAAATAACTCTTCTGCTACCAGTCACGATTTTCTTTATTTTTCGCACGACACGTTTCGGGAAATGATTCCCATTCTCAAGTGCGTTTTTTGTGTTTATGTCATTCCTATGTGATGTTGTCGATGTGTAAGATTCTGCTTCATTTTGTTGACTTTACTGCAATATATAAGAAAACACAGACTTCCAAATACTGGGACTGTGTCGTCAAAGAAGCCATAGAGATCAGATTAAGGGAGCCACAACTAAATCGTGACAGCGGTTACATCCTTAGCAAGGCGTGGGAACCAGCGCTCTCCCGGATTAAGAAGAAAAAGGATATTTCCCACAGTGTACCGACTTCGGGGAGGAGGGAAGAACAACGAGAGCGGTGCCGGTAGACCCTCCTGAACGAGAAGACCTTGGACGCAGCGCCCAGACGGCGGGAGAACGGACGCTGCACCTGGACCGCGCGCGGGGCGCGGACCGCACCGACTCATAGGAAGCGCCTGAGGGAGGAGCGGGAGGGGGACTGTCCTATATATACATGGCGCCGGCCCAGGAAATTAGCAACACGGGTCCATAACGAACTACACTCCTGGAAATGGAAAAAAGAACACATTGACACCGGTGTGTCAGACCCACCATACTTGCTCCGGACACTGCGAGAGCGCTGTACAAGCAATGATCACACGCACGGCACAGCGGACACACCAGGAACCGCGGTGTTGGCCATCGAATGGCGCTAGCTGCGCAGCATTTGTGCACCGCCGCCGTCAGTGTCAGCCAGTTTGCCGTGGCATACGGAGCTCCATCGCAGTCTTTAACACTGGTAGCATGCCGCGACAGCGTGGACGTGAACCGTATGTGCAGTTGACGGACTTTGAGCGAGGGCGTATAGTGGGCATGCGGGAAGCCGGGTGGACGTACCGCCGAATTGCTCAACACGTGGGGCGTGAGGTCTCCACAGTACATCGATGTTGTCGCCAGTGGTCGGCGGAAGGTGCACGTGCCCGTCGACCTGGGACCGGACCGCAGCGACGCACGGATGCACGCCAAGACCGTAGGATCCTACGCAGTGCCGTAGGGGACCGCACCGCCACTTCCCAGCAAATTAGGGACACTGTTGCTCCTGGGGTATCGGCGAGGACCATTCGCAACCGTCTCCATGAAGCTGGGCTACGGTCCCGCACACCGTTAGGCCGTCTTCCGCTCACGCCCCAACATCGTGCAGCCCGCCTCCAGTGGTGTCACGACAGGCGTGAATGGAGGGACGAATGGAGACGTGTCGTCTTCAGCGATGAGAGTCGCTTCTGCCTTGGTGCCAATGATGGTCGTATGCGTGTTTGGCGCCGTGCAGGTGAGCGCCACAATCAGGACTGCATACGACCGAGGCACACAGGGCCAACACCCGGCATCATGGTGTGGGGAGCGATCTCCTACACTGGCCGTACACCACTGGTGATCGTCGAGGGGACACTGAATAGTGCACGGTACATCCAAACCGTCATCGAACCCATCGTTCTACCATTCCTAGACCGGCAAGGGAACTTGCTGTTCCAACAGGACAATGCACGTCTGCATGTATCCCGTGCCACTCAACGTGCTCTAGAAGGTGTAAGTCAACTACCCTGGCCAGCAAGATCTCCGGATCTGTCCCCCATTGAGCATGTTTGGGACTGGATGAAGCGTCGCCTCACGCGGTCTGCACGTCCAGCACGAACGCTGGTCCAACTGAGGCGCCAGGTGGAAATGGCATGGCAAGCCGTTCCACAGGACTACATCCAGCATCTCTACGATCGTCTCCATGGGAGAATAGCAGCCTGCATTGCTGCGAAAGGTGGATATACACTGTACTAGTGCCGACATTGTGCATGCTCTGTTGCCTGTGTCTATGTGCCTGTGGTTCTGTCAGTGTGATCATGTGATGTATCTGACCCCAGGAATGTGTCAATAAAGTTTCCCCTTCCTGGGACAATGAATTCACGGTGTTATTATTTCAATTTCCAGGAGTGTAGATATTATAAGAGGTAACTGCAGACATTTGACTAACGTAGGCACCAGCAAACCTAAGCAATAGCAGAAGCAACGCGTGCCACGTAGCATAATTGAAGAGCCAGGAGACTAAACTGACACCTAGTACATTAGAGTAGACATAAAAGCTGTAGATAGTTTAAAAATCAGTCACTTCTAGTAGATTAGAATTAGCACATAACGCTGTAGATAGATTAGAATCATTAACCACCTCTCTAAATAAATGTGTAAAAAGATCATAGCTCATAAGGATAGGCAGGCACGACTCAAATACTACTCACTAAAATAAACTAGTACTCGCATCCAAAACCAAAGTAAGTACGACAGCCCAACGGAAAATCGGCTCGGTAGAATCAAGAAGACAACGAGAACGTCCAACCCACACAACTCCTGAAGAGGAAGAGCAAACCACCATCCAAGGAGGCGGATTGGCGGACGAAGTCCGAAAACAATAACATTCCTGTCCCCAAAGTCAAATAAAGAGTGCCACCACAGCACAACCATCCAAACACACACAAAAATACACGGCGAATCGGCAAACCCGATGGGCCTTTCCTCAAGAAAGTGACACAAAAAAAAAACCGCCGGTCAGTACATCAGCGCACCTAATGATGGCAACGTGGTCGATTGCCGGAATATTGTGTCCTATGCGCACTCATACCAGGCTGTTCACCCGAGATTTATTTCGTCATAAAATACGCCTGGAGAAATTGAAAAATCACAACTGGTGTGTAAATCAACAATGACAGACTCAAAAGAAATAAATTCTAAATGTAAGAGTTTTGTGTTTGAATTTGACACCTTTGGGAAGATATGGATCTCTTTGATGTATCGAAATTCCTATACATCGAAACTACTGCCAATTTACATCAAACCATTGCTCACGTGACTTACACCACAGTAGATACGAAAAAAGTTCTTGCAGCCTCTGTCCTTTGAAAGAGATACGACCAGTTTCCTCCCCACACTTCCGCAGGCTGGAGCAAACTGGTCTGTCAGTAATTTCTCACCGCCGACGGGTCGTTAAACTCTAAGCTGGCTTCTTTTCAGAGAGTACAGGTGCGCAGCACTCGCGACTGCGTGCTGGGACGCCCAGCACCCTCGGCCGCACACGGCACTCCGGGAGTGACTGCGGCCAACACCGACTCAAAGGAAGGCCTCGGGGCTTGTTCGTGACGTCACATCAGCTAGGCACGGCGAACGCCAGGTCTGTTGCAGGCAGAAACGCCTGGGCGTGCTTATCACTATAAATCTCTTATTTTTGGACAAAATGTTTGATATTGTTTTGGATTCTGCAGTTTTATGTAGATGAAAGATTTTCTTACTATCGTAAAGCTACAAATGAAGATCATAGTTCTGTATTACTGAATCCTGGCGAAACAAACTTAGATCAATATGAGATGCTTTGCCCCATTGCAAGCTTCGGAAATTTTACATTCAAGTAACTATATTTACTTGATCCATTTTGCTATCGAAACTTACCCCAACCCCCTTACAATTAACTCGTTTCTTTTATTTATTTATTTATTTATTTATTTTCGTTTGACATCGTCACTGGAAATGTGAACTAATTTACACGTGTAAATGTCCAACTGTTGCCAGTCATTAGATTACAGTCGTTTTCAACGAAACGAATTCTAAACGGGAAACTAAATAGCTTCATACAACGAAAATACTGCTGAGCTTAAACTTTTTTAAACATGCACATCAGAAAAGATAAATATTCCCCTCTTGCAACTGAAAGGAGAAATTTTATAAGATAAAAAAAAATTTATTTGATAAAACAAGTATCTCTTTTGCCTCTTCTTCTGTCCCCCACCCCCTACCCCAACGTGTACAATCGCAAGATATTTCATTAACATTCAGTGCTCCTCACCCCATAGTCAACCAAGATACCTAAAGAAGAGCACCAATATGTTCACAGTTTCTTGTAAAAGCAACCCGGTACAAACGTAACTTCCTGAGATTTACAAATAAGGTAAAGAAGCACGAATTCTGTTGCTGCTGAACCATGAAGTTGTTTTTGTATGTCAATCCTTAAAACAGGTGGAAATTTTTCAGGAGCACGTAATTTGTTAAGAAGTGTAATAAATTGCACAATTAATTGATTGCAGAAATCTCTCAGAAGAATGTGTGTTGGCCAACTACCGGCAATAGTTTCATATTTTCCTGTGTCAGAGAGGGAGACACCACCATTATGAGTATGCCTACAAGAGACCTGGCGTTCGCCGTGCCTAGCTGATGTGACGTCACGAACAAGCGCCGAGGCCTTCCTTTGAGTCGGTGTTGCCGCGGCTCAGAGCCGACACGCCGGCCTAGTGCAGCGTCAGATGAGGTCCGCCTCGGCAGCAGACAGAGAGAGAAGCTGAGCGCCGAGGACGGCCGGAACAAACAGCCGTCCGGAGCGCTAATGGGTGCCAGCTGGCGGCCGGTGGCCCACATAGGCATACTCCAGCAGCTCATCGGCCCGGCTTATGACGGCCGGCCGCCTGGAAAACGCGCCGGCAAGTAGTCGCCTCCTAGCCGAGCGCGCTCTGCCGCAGCGGTACTCTCCTGCCGTGTCACGTGACACAGCGGCACAGTCAAACATGGCCAACAGGCCCTCAACCCAGGGGAACACAACGAAACACGTCCTGTTCCGGATTATAGTCATGTAATGAGTTGTCTCTCATTAAGCTGAATTAATGAAAGACGGCATACGCCAACATCAAGAACATATACTCATGTCAGATAGTTTTATATTCTGACAGAATGTAACTTCGCAGTGTTACTCGAAAATGACCATAAGGCCGAATCTCAATAGTAACAATAAATATTTTAACAGTAAACGGCGGCTATGATGTCTTTTAAGAAATAACACGAGGGCAGACCCTGGATACAACTCTACAGATGAAATTGTTCCGCTCCACAGATTTAAAAATACTTATATACAGGCTGTTACAAAAAGGTACGGCCAAACTTTCAGGAAACATTCCTCACACACAAATAAAGAAAATATATTATGTGGACATGTGTCCGGAAACGCTTAATTTCCATGTTAGAGCTCATTTTAGTTTCGTTCTTCCACCTAAGCTCAATGGAGCACGTTATCTTGATTTCATACGGGATACTCTACCTGTGCTGCTAGAACATGTGCCTTTACAAGTACGACACAACATGTGGTTCATGCACGATGGAGCTCCTGCACATTTCAGTCGAAGTGTTCGTACGCTTCTGAACAACAAATTCGGTGACCGATGGATTGGTAGAGGCGGACCAATTCCATGGCCTCCACGCTTTCTTGACCTCAACCCTCTTGACTTTCATTTATGGGGGCATTTGAAAGCTCTTGTCTACGCAACCCCGGTACCAAATGTAGAGACTCTTCGTGCTCGTATTGTGGACGGCTGTGATACAATACGCCATTCTCCAGGGCTGCATCAGCGCATCAGGGATTCCATGCGACGGAGGGTGGATGCATGTATCCTCGCTAACGGAGGACATTTTGAACATTTCCTGTAACAAAGTGTTTGAAGTCACGCTGGTACGTTCTGTTGCTGTGTGTTTCCATTCCATGATTAATGTGGTTTGAAGAGAAGTAATAAAATGAGCTCTAACATGGAAAGTAAGCGTTTCCGGACACATGTCCACATAACATATTTTCTTTCTTTGTGTGTGAGGAATGTTTCCTGAAAGTTTGGCCGTACCTTTTTGTAACGCCCTGTATACACTACTGGCCATTAAAATTGCTACACCACGAAGATGACGTGCTACAGACACGAAATTTAACCGACAGGAAGAAGATGCTGTGATATGCAAATGATTATCTTTTCAGAGCATTCACACAAAGCTGGCGCCGGTGGCGACACCTACAACGTGCTGACATGAGGAAAGTTTCCAACCGATTTCTCATACACAAACAGCAGTTGACCTGCGTTGCCTGGTGAAATGTTGTTATGATGCTCGTGTAAGGAGGAGAAATGCGTACCATCACGTTTCCGACTTTGATAAAGGTCGGATTGTAGGCTATCGCGATTGCGGTTTATCGTATCGCGACACTACTACTCGCGTTGGTCCAGATCCAGTGACTGTTAGAAGAATATGGAATCGGTGGGTTCAGGAGGGTAATACGGAACGCCGTGCTGGATCCCAACGGCCTCGTATGACAGGCATCTTATCCGCATGGCTGTAACAGATCGTGCAGCCACGTCTCGATCCCTGAGTCAACAGATGGGGACAACAACCATTTTGCAAGACAACAACCATCTGCACGAACAGTTCGACGACGTTTGCAGCAGCATGGACTATCACCTCGGAGACCCTGGCTGCGGTTACGCTTGACGCTGCATCACAGACAGGAGCGCCTGCGATGGTGTACTCGACGACGAACCTGGGTGCGCGAATGGCAAAACGTCATTTTTTCGGATGAATCCAGGTTCTGTTTACAGCATCATGATGATCGCATCCGTGTTTGGCGACATCGCGGTGAACGCACATTGGAAGCGTGTATTCGTCATCGCCATTCTGGCGTTTCACCCGCCGTGATGGTATGGGGTGCCATTGGTTACATGTCTCAGTCACCTCTTGTTCGAATTCACGGCACTTTGAACGGTGGACGTTACATTTCAGGTGTGTTACGACCCGTGGCTCTACCCTTCGTTCGATCCCTGCGAAATCCTTAATTTCGGCATGATAATGCACGACCGCATGTTGCAGGTCCTGTACGGGCCTCTCTGGATACAGAAAATGTTCGACTGCTGCCCTGGCCAGCACATTCTCCAGATCTCTCACCAATTGAAAACGTCTAGTCAATAGTGGCCCAGCAACTGGCTCTTCACAATACGCCAGTCACTACTCTTGATGAACTGTGGTATCGTGTTGAAGCTGCATGGGCAGCTGTACCTGTAGACGCCATCCAAGCTCTGTTTGACTGAATGCCCAGGCGTTTGAAGGCCGTTATTACGGCCAGAGGTGGTTGTTCTGGTTACTGATTTCTCAGGATCTATGCACCCAAATAGCGTGAAAATGTACTCACATGTCAGTTCTAGTACAATATATTTGTCCAATGAATACCCGTTAATCATCTGCATTTCTTGTTGGTGTAGCAATTTTAATGTACAGTAGTGTAAAATGCACGTTTGACCATCAGCCACTTTTATTTTAAATCCAAGTATCGACCATCCTCAAGGTTAAGGGTTATAATGGTTTAAGCTACCACATTACATTTGTCATTACGTAAGGAATGTGTAGAGTATGTCACGAATGTCAATACACGACATAGGACTTTTAGAAGTAAACGTACTAGCAGCAAGTCTACACAGAGCAGTACTGAAGACGTGACCAGGACCTAGACAGTCAGGGACATCCAATGAACAGCCGACGTCCAAAGTCATTCACCAATCCTTACTGACCCATTTTGCTGTTGCCGTCTCTACTGACAATAGAGTTCTCCATCCCGCCTCTTTTTATAATGGCGGATCTGCCTCTCGTGACATCTAGTGCCGAATTCCACGTTACATGCGGATATCTGGATAGTTTCGATAAGATAGATATGTTCGGTTGGCTTTGCCTGAGTGGTCCTAAGCGTCAGCTATGTCGCAACAGTTGTCAGCTTGCACTACTTGTGCAGTTGTCGAAGGTTATTTGAAACTCGCCCTGCTAGTTATGTACTTGTCTCTTTTAATTACTTATCTTTGCAGTGCAGACAGTGATTACAGTGATACGAGTCACGTATAATTTTGGTATCTGAATCGATTGCGAGCGAGCAGCGATGTTGTAAAGCTGTATCGCAGGAGTTGGGTTAGTATCTCTGAGGTGCGCGAGAGCGCAGTGGAGCAGACTATGTTAAGGTGTGTTGGAGTGAGGAAGCAATGCCAACGTCATGGTTCAAATGTAAAGTCTCAATTTATCAATGTGTTCAATCAATACGATTATGTAAAGATTGTAACGAAAACGGATTTGTGAAGGAGGAAGTCTAATGGAATGTCAGAGGGAAATATTACAATTATCTTGCTTTTTTCCACTATTGCTGCGTGATCGGACACACTTGGTTATTGTACTGAGAGTTGCTAGATTTGAGAGATAGGAAAGTGTACTGTTTGGATGTTAAGACATTCATTAAATTTAAAATCAGCCTGGAGCACTTTTTCGAAGTATTCAACAAAAACGTGGTTTTGTCATTTATGTGCATGTTGCATTTTTTTTGCCAACCTTTCTCTTACAATTTTTGATTGATGGTGGAACCAGGTGGGTTCGGAGAACAGTTCGATTTACAACTAACAGAGAACTCATTGCACCTATCGACTCGTGTGTGTGTGTGTGTGTGTGTGTGTGTGTGTGTGTGTGTGTGTGTGTGTATACAGTAATTTGCACCTTTGGCATAGCGGCACACAAGACAGAGCAGTAGTGCAACCAATTATCAAGTGGTTCCTATGGGACGTCACATCTGAGGTCATCAGTCCCCTAGACTTAGAACTACTTAAACGTAACTAACCTAAGGACATCACACATATCCATGCCCGAGGCAGGATTCGAACCTGCGACCGTAGCAGCAGCGCGGGTCCGGACTGAAGCGCCTAGAACCGCTCGGTCACAGCGGCCGGCCAACGCGTTATCCAGATTTGCGCGGAGTACAGGTAAGGACTAAATATTTTGATATTTTTATTTATTCAGTCAGAGCTAACTTATCTCATTCAGAGACAGTTTTTGTGATCAGTTTTGGGAAAGCAGTTACAGTAGGTTTCATGTCGAAGTTCATTATTGTTCAAATGGTTCAAATGGCTCTGAGCACTATGGGACTCAACTGCTGAGGTCATTAGTCCCCTAGAACTTAGAACTAGTTAAACCTAACTAACCTAAGGACATCACAAACATCCATGCCCGAGGCAGGATTCGAACCTGCGACCGCAGCGGTCTTGCGGTTCCAGACTGCAGCGCCTTTAACCGCACGGCCACTTCGGCCGGCTGAAGTTCATTATTCAGGCAGTTTACACTGTTCAAAATTCTTGCAGCCATATTGCTAACTTTTTCAGTACGAAATACTTCCCTTTACATTATGACAACTATTATTACGGTGCAGCTTTGTTTTCACATTAAGACAGTGCAAGTTTCATTAGGACAGTTCATTTATTATTACAGCTCAGATCTTACAATCAGAAACAGTACTTCGGTCATATTTTTAATTATTTTGAAGAGATCTTTCACTTATTTTATTTTTTATTATTTAAAAGACATCTTTCAACAGTATGTGTAGCATCGAAAGGCGACTGCCTTTGTTATGTTGCTATTAGACGTCTAAGAACGCACAATCACCGCTCTCAACTTTTTTTATGTAAGGCGCCATGTGCGAACACGGCTGACAACACGAGAGCAGCAGCTGTCGCATCCAACGGGCCCTCACAGCTCGCTTGAGAGCGCTGCTGCAAATTAAATCGACTTGAGAAGCTGCAGCACCGCAAGCCAGATGTTGGGATTGGGTTAAACGATAACCAGCGTGGCAGATTGACTGACTGGTAAATTGATTGACTCGTGTCCGCCCCTGGTAGCTGAGTGGTCAGCGCGACGGAATGTCATACCTCGAGGCCCGTGTCCGATTCCCGGCTGGGTCGGAGATTTTCCTCCGCTCAGGGACTGGGTGTTGTGTTGTCCTTATCATCATCATTTCATCCCCATCGACACGCAAGTCGCCGAAGTGGCGTCAACTCGAAAGACTTGCACCAGGCGAACGGTCTACCCGAGGGGAGGCCCTAGCCACACGGCATTTCCATTTATTGACTAGTTAGTGGACTGATTCCTCGTGACGAACAGCTTGAGTGGTTGGCTGGCTGGACGGTTGGTCACTCCTTTCAAGTGCGAGATAACTGAGTTTGCCTTCAAGAAATGACGAGGAGACCACGGCAAGTGCCACAATCCGATTTCCCAGAAACTTTGCTGAGGGAAAGAGGGATCAAAATAAGCGAACACGTCCCTTGGCCTTATCCGTAGATGCTCGATCGCTTCTTAAGAAACGATAGATTTTCCAGGTACACTGTGTCTTCTAGAGTGCGATATCCTCAGGCGAAATGATAGTTAGCGTCACGACTTCTTAATTTTGCGTCTCGAGTTCGAAATCCGATTACTACTTTTACTTTTGTTTTTCATTTATATACTTACGCCTGTAGAAGATTACTACACAAATGTTTTCCAGTTTATACTGACATAACGTTGCCCTTATTCGTCTACTAATTGCATGGCAGATGAATGAACTAAAAAAGTGAGAAGATTATTTGAAACTGTTTTCGATGGAATTCTTGTGGTATATCTTGATTCATAATCAATTGCAAGCGCTAGTTTTCGGCAAAGTAATCCATTATGCGTAATTTGTCGCCAAAATTTTGACTGCAAGTGAAATGTTCACCAACGTTAACGACATTTCTTTCCCGAGCGAAATTCATACGAAGAATTGTCAGTGTGGCAAAACTGTCCTCACAGGGTTCTCGTGGTGTTCGGAATAACTGTGTTTCGAATGTTTCTACTATCGGTATCATCCAAGGGAATGCGCCAAATCTTCCTAAAGAATAAACATGTGAATAAAATATAATAACTACTACAAGAAGTAATATGGGAATGAAATATCGGAATATGAGACTTTAAGATTGTAGCCTCTCAACATACAACACTCGTGCATATATTAGATAGTAAATGTGAAATCTAGCTCTAAGATAACGCTCTTCCATTTCCTAATCTGATAAGAAACATTGATGTATTAACCTTCTACGGACGTGGGTAGATAAACGGAAACACTAAAAATAAAATAAAATAAAATAAAAGTAATAATCCGGTTTCGAGTATGGACCGCAAAATTAAGTCGTCGCGACGCTAACCAGTGAACCACCATTTCGACTGAGAAAACTGCGTGGTAAGAGGCACAGAGTACCTGGAAAATGCCTCGAAAACTTTTACTGTGCTTTTTTCAGAAACGGTCGCGTATCTACGGATAAGCCGAGACACGTGTCCGCTTCTTTCGACCCCTCTTCCACTGGGCGAAGTTTCTGGGAAATCGACTTGTGGCACTTGCCCTGTTCGCCTCGTGAGTCGCTGCTGCAAGCAGCTCCAGGAAGTGGACCGACGGAGCCCGTGGCGGCAGACTGGCAAATCGCCGCCCCCCCCCCCCCCCAAAAGTCGGCCAGCGGTATGCATCCGTGCGTGGAAGATGCCGGAACACGGCCAGCGGTGCTTTCCGGGGACAGCAGAGTGGGGGAGGGTAAGGCAGAGCAGGAACAGGGTCCAGACACCTGCAGGCGCGCGGCCAGGCGATTGTTCCGCCGGCCAACTGGAGCGCGGCCCGGCCGCCTCTCTCTGGATCTCCTGGCGTCTGGAGAACGTGCCGAGCGATTGTCCAGCGCTGGCACCGGCGGAATCGCTCGCTGGCTGGCTCCACCGGGCCAGCTGACGGCGTTTCTCTGCCTGCCCCACTCCCTCCTCCATCACACACTGTATACGTTGGAGGCAGTGAGAATTTTGAGCTGCTCGGGGTTAGTGGTGTGGCGCTGCGTGGAACAGTAAAAAGCTTAAACGTACACAATCAGTACAGGAGGGAAAGCGAGATTAGAGGAAATATGTTACGATTAATAATGGCTCAAGAGGTTGAGGACAATGATCGCACGTGAATAATAAGAATCAGTAACTGTCATATACGATGTTTCAGTTAGATTTCCGTTGTTTCCATGAGGACCAGTCTAGAACGCCACTGGTAATAGTGATAATCGTATTCTAACAATAGCGGCGACTGACAGTGCAAACAGGAACATTCTGGGTTGAAATGCTTCTCACATGGATTCATTATATTTCTGTACTTTCCCCGTCTTGAACTGAGGGATACACCTCATTCTCATACCTCTGACTACCTGAATTAAGATGAACAACAATAATAATCTATCAAAGATACTACTTACTCTACGCTTGTCCGCCCTATTCTGTAGTACCGCTGTGCGGTGTGGGATCCGCATCAGGTGGGACTGACGGATGACATCGAAAAAGTACAAAAAGGGCAGCTCGTTTTGTATTATCGCGAAATAGGGGAGATAGTGTCACAGATATAATACGTGAATTGGAGTGGCAATCATTAAGACAAAGGCGTTTTTCGTTGCGACTGGATCTTCTCATGAAATTTCAATCACCAGTTTTCTCCTCCGATTGCGAAAACAGTCTGTTGGCACCCATCTACATAGGGAGAAATGATCATCACGATAAAATAAGAGAAAAATTTAAGTGCTCGTTTTTTTTCCCGCGTACCGTTCGAGAGTGGAACGGTAGAGAGACAGCATGAAGATGGTTCATTGAACGCTCTGTGCCAGGCACTTTATTGTGAATAGCAGAGTAATCACGTAGATGTAGATGTGTTTAAAATTAAACAGTGCACTAGTATGGCTATCCTATCCATGACCTTCGATTCTTACAACTGCAGACTGGTAGCTGGAGAGAGACTTTCACTTCCTGGTCATTTCGGAATATCAGAGAATGTATGTCACTTAAGACTGCCAACGTGTTGGCTAAACACAAGCCGGCTGATGTGGCCGAGCGGTTCTAGGCGCTTCAGTCTGGAACCGCGCTGCTGCTACGATCGCAGGTTCGAATCTTGCCTCGGGCATGGATGTGTGTGATGTCCTTTCGTTAAAGTAGTTCTAACTCTAGGGGATTGATGACCTCAGATGTTAAGTTCCATAGTGCTTAGAGCCATTTGAACCATTTTTGTAGCTAAATACAAAATTGTGGGTCTTTCTTCGCGGTACCTTTAACTAAAAGATTTTTTCCTTCAGAGAAACCTGCCATTAAGTTTTATTTCACCTGCCTCAAGGTCGAGGCATTTAGTGTATTACCTTCCTCCTAACACCGGTGCCACCGCAGTGCCAGTAACTAGGTGGAGAGGCGATGACGGAAATAGAAGAATGACCACAGTAGGACATAACTCTGTCTTTGACACAAAGCTGCCAGTGTGGCAACGTGCACTGAGAAGCTACCTCTGTCATTACAGGAACAATCTTCCGATTGTACTACGATCTCAAATTAGTAAGGAGACCTCTGCATACTAACAAGGCGAGTACACTGCTCCGAACGTCCAAAGGCGAATAAAAATTATTTTAAATTCAGAGATGTATCTCTTCTACGCCGCGCGGGATTAGCCGAGCGGTCTCGGGCGCTGCAGTCAGACTGTGCGGCTGGTCCCGACGGAGGTTCGAGTCCTCCCTCGGGCATGTGTGTGTGTGTGTGTGTGTGTGTGTGTGTGTGTGTGTGTGTGTGTGTGTGTGTCCTTAAGATAATTTAGGTTAAGTAATGTGTAAGCTTAGGGACTGATGACCTTAGCAGTTAAGTCCCGTAAGATTTCACACACATTTGAACATTTTATCTCTTCTACCATCCCTCAAGTCATTTATCTGTACAACTCTGCAAGTGCGTGCAATAGAAGTTTGAAGAATCACAAATCCTAGAAGAAACAACAGCTATGTACGGTGCGTAACGGATAGTTGTTATCGGCAGGGTTAAGACAGTCTTCATTATCATCTGGCAAAGAGCAGCGCATTTGCTTGAATATCAACACAGTGGACTGGAGCCGATCTGGTTAATGCTATGAGTGTGGAGTGAATGTACCTTCAATGTTGCAGCATGTCAAAGTGTTGCATACTGTTCCATTCCGCTGTGTTTTAATCGTTTCGTTCAAATTCCACATTCGCACTTTACCGTCGAACATAGGTAGAACGAATATCAACACAGCAACAGAGAAATATGACTCGGCAACTACTGCATGTATTAACTTATACTTTTTTTTTTCAAGCAAATGTTTAGCTTTTTGCCCAACGGTACACCATGTATGACATGAATCTGTCGGTCGTATTTGCCTGTTACATTGTATTGCTGCTCCAGACACCAGTGTTTCTGTAATCTACATATTTGGTAACGTTCGAACATCGATTGTACACCGGCAAACAAATTCCTTGGTGACAGAACACAGTTTAATATCACTCTATTCCCTTTCAGCCATTTGCGCTGAGGTACTTGTGATGGATGTCGGCGATGGTTGTCGCGGTTAGTGAGGGGGCACGTGAACTTTAGAAGTGGTCTGCGGTGTGCTTTGTCGTGGCACCAGCCTCACAGTTGGCGAGTGATACGTAGCTGTGCCGGAGCCAATCGCCGGCCAGCCAACTGTACACAGCCATGTCCTGTTTACATGAGCCGCAGGGTCCGGCACACATGGAGTTCCGCCAGCAGACTCACACTCTCTACCCCCCCCCCCCTCTCTCTCTCTCTCTATCTCTCTCTCTCTCTCTCTCTCTCTCTCTCTCTCTCTCTCTCTCCGGAATAAACATCTCTCCTGCTATCCGTGTTCGAGCCACGGTTCCAGAATGGAGCACACTATCCCACGTCCCTCGTGCAAACAGAAGGCGAGCACTCTACCTGCTCGGGTAAAGTAATGCGGCTCCGGCGCGCGCCTGTTCACTCCAGACACAGCTTACACGGTTTGCAGGCAGATGGCGTACGTCCTCGATTTCAGGAATACGAACAATCGTCATAATGGCGAAGTCACAAGCTTTGATCTGGAAAGGCGTCCCGATTATTCATCGACACACATTTTTAACAGCTTGGCAGTACCCACAAAAACTTTACCTACTAATAAAATTCAGTTTAAGACGGAATTGAAGGATTTCTTGGTAGCCATGTTATTCTACTCTCCTGACAGGTTTCTTAGCGGAGCCACCTGCCTTACGTAACATAAATGCCACATAATACCTGACTTCAGAGCAATTATGCGGTCTAAGAAGGGGAATCCACGACGTTGAGATCACGGATTTACTTCAAGCTTTGTACACCGTTAGTGGGCCGTTAAAACAACAAAATGGGCAAGTAGTAAGCTGCACTACTATGGCACTTCGTCTGTTATGTAACTGATGTACCTGTGCTTAAGATGCCTGCCGTAAGAAGTCACGGTGGTCAATGCCGGCACGGTAGCTCAGCGTGTTCGGTCAGAGGGTTAGCTGCCCTCTGTAATAAAAAAATTGAGTTGATTGATCAACAAAGAACTGAAACGAGTGTCTTGCGACGTCCGCCCCGAGCAGATACAACGAACGAAAACGAACAAAACGAGATTAAAAAAAAAAAGTGCTCATCGTTCGCTCGTTACAATCGTGTCATGGATGAGGCAGTGGTTCGAATCCTTCCACTGCTATACTTTTTAATCAGTATTTTTCCATCACTAGTCACATTAATTTATATGATATTTGAGAGGTAATATAATGAAAAAAGGAACTCGTGCATTTTCAAGAAGTTGTAGTGAATTTCATATGTTGACTATTTACTGTTTGTGATAAAATTTTCGAGAAGCAAGAACAGGCTTGAAAAGTCCAAGTCAAACCTCGATAAATAATTATGCGAATGATGTTTTTCATAATCAGTTATACAGTAAGTCACAATCTGCCAGACCACAAGAGGAAAGTAGAATTACTCGTCGGATGTGCTCTACGCGCCACACGTTGCAGGATGGTATTGCTTGTACAGACACGAAGAACATAAATTGAAACTTCATGTAAATACACGTGTCTTTGTTCATTACATTATCTCTCAAATGTCATACAAATTAAATAATGTAATCAGTGATGAGAAAAAATACTGATTAAAAATTTAAGCAGTAGGGGGATTCGATCCATCTCGACCGCCATGAATTCTTACGACCGGCACCTTGGCACGTAGACATCAGTTACGTAACAGATGCGTAAAACTACTACTGCTTATTACTCGTACATTATGTTGTTTCAATGGTTTACTCAACGCGCACAAACTGGCTTCCTCTCGTAAGTATTCTTGTACGTATGTTATGCTCTTTAGTACGTATGTACTTGAAGTGTGTCGTAAGCTTTTTGATCAATATTGAAAATAATGTAAAAAAGAAATCTCTCTCGCCCTTGAGATCTGTGGAAAGACCAGCGTAGAGTACGGATTAAGCATTTTGCTTTCTGATGCGTCACACCTCAGTATGGCTTGAGGGAACGAACGAACGATGTAACTAATAATTCAGTCGATTCTTGAGCATTTCTTGTCAGTCTGGAGCACGGCTGTAGTAATGAAATAGGAGATCCAACGAAGAGCTGCACGTTTCGTGACGGGATCGTTTAACAAGCGCGAGTGACAGTGATACTTAAACTCTAGTGGCAGACATCACACACAGGTTTACTATTTAAATTCATTGAGCGTATGTTCCATGAACAGTCTGAGAACATTTTACTTCCTGCCACATGCGCCTCGCGAAATGACGACGACGGGAAGGTAAGAGAAACTGGACGTTACGTCCTTCCCAGGCACCCTCCGACGCCACGGAAGTTCTGCTGCACACCCTGCTGGAGTAGTGCTCCTGGAACGAAAGGGGAGACACGGCTTAGCCAAAGCCTTGTGGGAAGTTTCCAGGATTATTTTCACCCTTGCAGCGGAGTGTGCGCGCTGGTTTCGAACTTCCTGGCGGACTAAAACAGTGCCGGACGCTGACGCGAAGCTGCGACGCTCGCCTTTCGCGGGCAAGTGCTCTGTCGATTGATCTCTGCGAGCACGACTCACAGGTATGTGGGGGAACCTGAGTGAAGCTTGGAAGCCGGGAGAGAGATACTGGCGGAGGTGGAGATGTGGCAGTGAGCTGTGAGTAGTGTTCGGATAGCCCAACCAGTACAGTACTTGTGGGCGAAAGAAAATGGTCGCAAGTGCTAATCACGATCTGACACCAAGTTTTAATCTATCACGAATTGCCAACAGTTTTCGTAGTCTATATTTCATATAGCTTACTTGATAATGCAATGCTACCGACTTGAACTCGTATGCACAGTGAACGATTCGTCCTCAGATGCCGTCGCGGCGATGTACTGCTCCGGTACTAACAGGGGTTTCTTTACTGAAGGACCGGATTAATTCCTTGCACTTGCACGCTGTTAACAAAGGAGCGACATAGTCCCTGGACTTACGGTACAGTGTTAAAATAGTCGTCATTGAAATCTGTCCAACTATATTCAGCAATAATCTGAGACTCGGCCGCTGTAACGGAAGGAGTACGCTGCGAACAATCGATACCCTGCTTCTGGCTGCTCCCTAGCAACTTTTTACAATCCTCGCAAAGGCAGGAGGCTCACAAAAAGCACGTTTCGAGTTTCTAGAGAAAAAATATAATTTATTGGCTCGAGGTAGGCCTCGTCAAGTTCGTCTGTCATCAAGCACTACTTCCAGCTAGCTGCTCGCTCCCTGCCCAGCTGTGAGCAGTCTTCCTACCGATGAATCAACATTTACTACATCTTAAGACTCGCCTGTAAAAGTGGAAAAAAGAACAGCTAGAGTTCCACGCCTGTGCGCTGCAACAATTTCGAATTCTTATAGACTTTCCGTACTGGAAAACTATCTTTCTCGATCACAAAGGATACAATTTGATAAGTGTTAAGAACTAGGAAAAAAGCACATCTGCTACAGAGGGCACACGATTTGAAACCTAGACCTGAAGGGAATACCGGCCGACATCTGTACACCACGAGCTTCCAATAGCCCTCGGAACTGTTTAAGCCATCCCGGCCATTCATTCAGTGGGTAAGCCTCGTGTGCGGAATGCCAGCGTCCCCTGGCAGGAGGTGCTTTCTGCCACGACGTTTCAAGAGTTTACTTCTAACAGCAGCTGCTGTCCACTGTGTTTCCCTAGTCTTTAGATTGCACACAGGTGCAGAGTTTACAGATAAACGGCATGAACGAGTGGTAGAAGGCGCATTTTAAAATAATTTCTTATTCGGTTCCAGCCATTAGAGCTGCGCTACTTGCCTCATAAAGGAGGTGATGTCTTCACAAGCTGTAACACACGGACCACGTCCCGTAACTGGTACGGGTAGTGTCCATCGACGGTCCATTCAGCGGCCTGCTCTTACAGCTGCGTGCTGAGTGTAAAGCCGTCTGCACACGGACCGTGCATCCGAACGTTGAGCGTTGAGCGTGCCCAGTTTCTGACGTCATAGCGTGGAATAGCACGTTCGGGAGTCTTTACGAACGTGCAGAGCAATATCTGGCATGTCAGATATTCTGAGCGTGCGTCTGAGCGTTGACCGATCAGATGGCACAACGCCACCTACGTTACATGCTCGCCATCTCCCTTCAGCAATGATCTGTGAGGCGACATATTGGCATTTAGTTCAAGCCTACACATATGTATGTCGTTTCTGAGCACCAACAAATTGAGAATCATTCGAAAACCTGTTAACTGCGTGATTCGTTGCAAGAAAATAATGAGACACATCATATTCGTGGCAAAAGAATTATTGTAAGTTGCGTATTATGAGAGTATATCATTTGAAGGTAGCGACACACTGAGGATCCACGAAAAACACGTTGTTCTTGGTACAATTTGTTATAATTAAATTTCAATTAATAACATAGATACGATTAAAGCTTTTAGCAAAGACTACATCTTATAAGAGGGCTCTAAATGAATTGTTGTCAGTTTAGCGTAGTGAGTAGTGTTGATGATTCAAGATCGAGTACGTGATGTAATGATGGTTCGCATCTCGCAAAGTATAAATGTTTTTTTTTTCATAATATTCGCGTGTATAATAGGTTCTGATGATTTATTGTTAGTTTAATGTAAGTATATACTACAATATTTGACGTTATGTAAATATATGTTCACCTTTTTTTGAGGAGTGACTTTGTTCGAGTGGCTTAATCTACAGGACAGCTTGCGCTACTTGTATAAAAATATTTCGTTCCTTTTATTTTGAGTTTCGTGATTTACATGTAACGTTTCTGCAACTGGGTAGGAACACTGATTAAGTATGAATGACTTTAGGGTTTTACTAAAATGTGGGTAAGATAAAACAGTGTTTATCTTATGTGGAGAACTACTGCAAATTTGTGTCCCACTGTTTGTTATGGAACTTTTCTAAGCCTGTGTCCTTATTGACTGGACACGGTACTTTCCATTTTGTCTTAAAACATCTACATCAATATTGAAGTTTTTATTTGTGTATATTACATATAGAACAATGTAACTAGAATGTGAACAATGGAGGAAATGTGCGTTTTAATAGTGCTAACGTGGGAATTTTATGCAGCCTGTTCAGTAAACTGTGTGATTTACGAACTAGAAACATCCCACAACTGCCGCTGGAGTGCTTTGCGATCGCATATACCACGCTGGGGCCCACGTACCGTATGCACAAGTCGCATCATTCCTGAGCGTTCAGCAGCACGTTGAACTCAACACACTCAACGTTAACGTTCGACAGCACGGTCCGTGTGCCAACGGCTTAACGCGAGGTGAAGGCCGGGCGGCGGGTGAAGCGTGACCTTGGTAGCGACGCAGGGGGAAGAAGTGTTACACGCCGCTGCCGCGCCCACGGCGGCGAAAGCCACGCATCTATCATAACAGCTGCCAGCTGCAGCTGCAGCCTCCACGGCGTTAGTCAGTCGGGAAAGGCAGCAGGCAATTACCCCGTGCGGCGGGTCCCCAGCACGGCGAGCAGCGGACGCTGCAGCAGGTGTGTGTGTGTGTGTGTGTGTGTGTGTGTGTGGTCGCGCGGCCGCAGCCCATACCCTACGCCGGTCGCACCCAGCACCCAAACCAAGACGCGAACACGCCATGTGCCATCACCCGATTTCCCAGCAACTACGCTCAGTAGAATAAGAGTCAAAATAAGCGAACACGTGTCTCACACCCAAACCTCATGTCAGACACTCAGACCGGTACCGAACGTTGTATGTAGAAAGAGTATCAACCAAAACTCCGATTTAGTTCGTACTGTGTGCTGTCATCCAGCAGAACGGGCGTAAAAGCTAATTAAAAGTATCGCCAGAACTACCAGAGAACACGAAAAGCATGTATCTGTGAACTACATTGCGCGGAGTTTTCGCGGGGGAGCTGGTAGAGCTCTGGATCCTGGATGTTCTGCAGATCTTCAGAGTTTTCGTAGGCCAGTATGGTACAGCAGTGTCCGCCATCAGCTTCACAGTTTGACATAAGCACTAATCAGCCAGAAAATCATGACCACCGATCTACTGTCGGCATGTTTATATGCTCTTGATACCAGGGTCACCTGTTGGGGATTGACTGCTAGTCAGACACACGTACGGTGCATTTAATGCCAGTGACTGGGCTGTCTATGTGTAGAATGGGGAAGGCGCGCGATATATCTGAGTCTGACCGAAGGAAGATTGCGATGTCCCAGAGGCTCGGCACGAGCATTTCGGAAACTTTAAGACTTTTCGGGTGTTCCAGGAGTGCTGTGGTGAGCGTCTCCCACACGTGGCGAAACCACGTCCAGAAGTCGTGGGGTTGGGCGGCCATTCATCTCCACAGATGTCTGATGTCGTTGGCTGGGCTGACTAGTAAAACAGGACAGGCGGTGAACTGTGGTGGAATTAACATCAGACTTTTATGCTGGGCGGGGTACGATTGTGTGTGAACGTACAGTGCACGGAACGCTCCTAACGACGAACCTCCGCAGCCGACGACCCAAGCATGTGCCAATGTTAACACCATGACATCGTCAACTACGACTGAAATCGGCATGTAACTATCGGCACTGGACGTTGGCACAGTGGCAGAGCGCTGCATGGTCTGATGAATCCCGATACGTTCATCTTCATACAAACTGCTGGAGCAAATCGGTCGTCTTCCAGATACGACTGACGGAGTACATCGAAAAAGTGCAAAGAAGGGCAGCACGTTTTGTATTATCGTGAAATATGGGAGAGAGTGTCACTGAAATGATACAGGATTTGGGCTGGGCATCATTAAAAGAAAGGCGTTTTTCATTGTGGCGGAACCTTCTCACAAAATTCCTATCACCAACTTTCTCCTCAGAATGCGAAAATATTTTGTTGACACCGACCTACATAGGGAGGAACGATCACCACGATAAAATACGGAAAATCAGAGCTCGTACGGAAAGATACGACATTGGAATAGTAGATAATTGTGAAGGTGGTTCGATGAACCCTCTGCCAGACACTTAAATGTGATTTGCAGAGCATCCATGTAGATGTGGATGAAAAATCCGCGACGTTATGCTCCACTACAGACTGCTTATGATCTTGCAGCAGCGAAGACTTTTAAGTAAGCTGTTTAGGTTTTTTTGTTGGTAACGCCACGTAGCGCTCTGTATGGAAATCACTGACTGTGCTGTGTGCAGTCTGTGGCTGGTTGGCATTGTTGGAATATTTGCTATTGTAGTGTTGGGCAGTTGGATGGGGACAGCGCGTAGCGTTGCGCAGTTGTAGGTGAGCCGCCAGCAGTGGTGGATGTGGAGAGAGAGATGCAAGAGTTTTGAGAAGTTACTAAAAGCGAACGATCTGGACGTGTGTCCGCCAGAAAAAGGAAATTTGTAAAGATGGATGTCATGAACTGAGATATATATATGATGACTTTTGAACACTATAAAGATAAATACATTGTTTGTTCTCTATCAAAATCTTTCATTTGGTAACTATGCCCATCAGCAGTTAGTGCCTTCAGTACTTAGCATCTTTCATTTAGCTGGCAGTATTGGCGCTCGCTGTATTGCAGTAGTTCGACTAACGAAGATTTTTGTGAGGTAAGTGATTCATGAAAGGTATAGGTTATTACATTAAAAAACTAAAAACCCGCCTCGATTGCGAAAAAAGCACCTAGTGTTAACCCAGGTTTCGGCGTAGATAACTACACCTTCTTCAGAACAACAATAAAACCCACTAGTGCCTAAGAACACCTTTGTCAATAATTAAAAGAACATGATAGCTATACCGAGCGAGATGGCGCAGTGATTCGACGCTGGACTCGCATTCGGGAGGACGACGGTTCAATCCCGCGTCCGGCCATCCTGATTTAGGTTTTCCGTGAGTTCCCTAAATCACTCCAGGCAAATGCCGGGATGGTTCCTCTGAAAGGGCACGGCCGACTTCCTTCCCCATCCTTCCCTAATCCGATGAGACCGATGACCACGCTGTCTGGTCTCCTTCCCCAAACCAACCAACCAACCATGATAGCTATACATTTATTGACAAAGGTGTTCTTAGGCACTTGTGGGTTTTATTGTTGTTCTGAAGAAGGTGTAGTTATCTACGCCGAAACCTGGGTTAACATTAGGTGCTCTTTTCGCAATCGAGGCGGGTTTTTAGTTTTTAATATATTAACCAACGATTGCTGACACGCTGCGATGTTGAAGGTTCTTAAAAGTATAGGTTATTGTTAGTCAGGGCCATTCTTTTGTAGGGATTATTGAAAGTCAGATTGCGTTGCTAAAAATATTGTGTGTCAGTTTAGTGATGATCAGATTACGTAAAGAGAAAACTGCTGGAGTACGTTGAGTTTTGCTCAGCCGTTTGAAAATCATATAAGGTACAAGTTTAGCAGCACAGTCTTTCATAATTATTCAAAGGGGACGTTTCATTCTGTATGATGTACTTTTTTTATTTATATGAATTCACATAATGTAAAGTACCACTCACAAACCAAGATGTTTCATCACATGGAGGTATTTATACAGAGATGGCGATATCACAACCATAAAAATCCCAAAGACTTCCACTCTCAGATATTTCGTTATGTAGACGTATGTGACGGCAAAAATTTACAAATTGTTAATGTTAAATTACTTTCTGTTTGCATCGAAAGAGAACTCATTAAAATTAAGATAAATAAAGTAGTCAGTTATAAAGTGTTACTGCAGTCATATTACGTAGATGTTACGGTATACATTGCAACCAAAGTAAATGATATGGGCCAGATTTACATAAATAAATATTACAACTATGGACATTATCTAAATATTATGGCATACATTGAAAGCACAGTAAATGATTTGGGATGGATGTGCGTATATAATATTACAACAGTGGACTTTTTTTTGTTTTTACTTTCAATCAGAAACAGATGAATGAAATTCTGAGGAACTCGGCTTGTTCACTGAGGATATTTTGTGGTGATTGCTTTTGTGTACATATATTTCAATCTCCTCAAGAAAATTTATAAAGCTACCTTTCTCAGCACGGTGCAGTACTTGTACATGGTCTTCAATGCTCTTTCATCGTAAGTAACCGAAACGTGTTCGCTTTAGTAATTTGTTAACGTCACTTACAGTCGTTGCGAGGTACAATTACAGCTAAGAAGACATTGTCTCATGTCTTGTTTTGGTTGTAGGGCACCACCACCCCAAAGAAATTTCGCCAGTTGGGGAAACAAAAGGTGAAAACTAATGTAAAACGTGAACTAACCATCTGAAGATGAAGCTATCGGTTTGAGACCGGTAACGGCGCTGTTTAAATAAATAAACAGCATTGTAAAAAGTGGCTGGTTGCTGTTATCTTCTATGTAAGAGTCAACAAAAAACTTTTTGCCTCATCCTTTACTTACACACACACACACACACACACACACACACACACACACACACACACAGAGAGAGAGAGAGAGAGAGAGAGAGAGAGAGAGAGAGAGAGAATGTAGGCGTGACCTCTGCTGCTGGGCGGCATGCACAGCATCAGGCTCTATTGTAGCGGCGTGGCGCCGTTTCGCTTCGCGCTGGAATTCCCGAGGCCGGCCATTGTGCTGCGCTGTACCAGCTGTACTTGCACTGGACGAGGTCGCGCCGCTTCCTGCTCACGCCGACCACCGCCACCAGCCTGTTACGACCACTGGACTCTCGTTTCAGCTCAGTGTTCGAGCCAAAACCAGTCCACCCGGGACATGTTGCTCCCTCCCTTAAATGCTTCTGGCAGCCTCGTTCATTGACCAACGGAAGTAGTATACAGAAACTACACAGCTGGACGTAGAAATCTCCACATATGGAAGCGTAGCAAATAACGAAATGTTACATCTACATCCATACTCCGCAATCCACCATACGGTGCGTGGCGGAGGGTACCTCGAACCACAACTAGCATCTTCTCTCCCTGTTCCACTCCCAAACAGAACGAGGAAAAAATGACTGCCTATATGCCTCTGTACGAGCCCTAATCCCTCTTATCTTTGTGGTCTTTCTGCGAAATGTAAGTTGCCGGCAGTAAAATTGACTTCAGTCAGCCTCAAATGCTGGTTCTCTAAATTTCCTCAGTAGTGATTCAGGAAAAGAACGCCTCCTTTCCTCTAGAGACTCCCACCCGAGTTCCTGAAGCATTTCCGTAACACTCGCGTGATGATCAAACCTACCACTAATAAATCTAGCAGCCTACCTCTGAATTGCTTCTATGTCCTCCCTCAATGCGACCTGATAGGGATCCCAAACGCTAGAATAGGTCGTATTAGTGTTTTATAAGCGGTCTCCTTTACATATGAACCACATCTTCCCAAAATTCTACCAATGAACCGAAGACGACTATCCGCCTTCCCCACACCTGCCATTACATGCTTGTCCCACTTCATATCGCTCTGCAATGTTAGGCCCAAATATTTAATCGACGTGACTGTGTCAAGCGCTACACCACTAATGGAGTATTCAAACATTACAGGATTCTTTTTCCTATTCATCTGCATTAATTTACATTTATCTATATTTAGAGCTAGCTGCGATTCTTTACACCAATCACAAATCCTGTCCAAGTCATCTTGTATCCTCCTACAGTCACTAAACGACGACACCTTCCCGTACACCACAGCATCATCAGCAAACAGCCGCACATTGCTATCCACCCTATCCAAAAGATGATTTATGTAGATAGAAAACAACAGCGGACCTCCCACACTTCCCTGGGGCACCAGATGATACCCTCACCTCTGATGAACACTCACCATCGAGGACAACGTACTGGGTTCTGTTACTTAAGAAGTCTCCGAGCCACTCACATATTTGGGAACCAATCGCATATGCTCGTACTTTAGTTAGGAGTCTGCAGTGGGGTACCGAGTTAAACGCTTTCCGGAAGTCAAGGAATATGGCATCCGTCTGATACCCTTCATCCATGGTTCGCAAGATATCGTGTGAAAAAAGGGCGAGTTGCGTTTCGCAGGAGCGATGCTTTCTAAAGCCCTGCTCATGCAATGTTAGGTACTGTGTGCGAACGCACTACAGTAGATCACGCGACTGAATATGCAGGTCATTTGGCGTGACACAGGGGCGTTATTCAGCACACAGTCTGGCCATCTCTGGCAACAGTCGATTGGGCCTCGAGACGAACTGGGCTCGGATCATAGATATCGGTATCTCATTCTGTATCATTCTCTACATACATACATGGCAAGCCGCTACACGGTGCATGGTACAGGGTACTATGAACAATAGGTTAGCCACTCCCTGCGCTAGCCGGCCGCGGTGGTCTATCGGTTCTGGCGCTGCAGTCCGGAACCGCGGGACTGCTACGGCCGCAGGTTCGAATCCTGCCTCGGGCATGTGTGTTTGTGATGTCCTTAGGTTGGTTAGGTTTAAGTAGTTCTAAGTTCTAGGGGACTTATGACCTAAGATGTTGAGTCCCATAGTGCTCAGAGCCATTTGAACCATTTGAACCACTCCCTGCGCTAAACGATGACTTCGCTGTTTGGTCCCTCCCTCCCAAATCAGCCAGCCTGCCCTGTGCTGTTCCATTATTTTGGTATCTACATCTACATGGATACTCTGTTAATCACACTTAAGTGCCTGGAAGAGGGTTCATCGAACCACCTCCACAATTCCCTATTATTCCAGTCTCGTATAGCACGCGGAAAGAACGAACGAGCTAGCTCTGATTTTCCTTATTTTCTCATGGTGATCGTTTCTCCCTATGTAGGTCGGCGTCAGCAAAATATTGTCACATTCAGAATAGAAAGTTGGAGATTGAAATTTCGTGAGAAGATTCCGCCGCAACGAAAAACGCCTTTGTTTTAATGATGTCCAGCCACAATCCTGTATCATTTCAGTGACACTCTCTCCCATATTTCGCGATAATACAAAACGTGCTGCCTTTCTTTGAACTTTTTCGATGTACTCCGTACTATCTTGTAACGATCCCACACCGCGCAGCAGTATTCTAAAAAGAGGACGGACAAGCGTAGTGTAGGCAGCCTCCTTAGTAGATCTGTTACATTTTCTAAGTGTCCTGCCAATAAAATGCAATCTTTGGTGAGCCTTCCCCACAACATTTTCTGTGTGTTCCTTCCAATTTAAGTTGTTCGTAATTGTAATACCTAGATATTTAGTTGAATTTACGGCTTTTAGATTAGAGTGATTTATCGTGTAACCGATGTTTAACGGATTCCTTTTAGTACTCATGTGTATGACCTCACACTTTTCGTTATTTAAGGTCAACTGCCATTTTTCGCACCATTCAGATATCTTTTCTAAATCGTTTTGCAATTTGTTTTGATCTTCTAATGACTTTATTAGTCGATAACGGCAGCGTCATCTACAAACAACCAAAGACGGCTGCTCAGATTGTGTCCAAAATCGTTAATATATATAAGGAACAGCAAAGGGCCTATAACACTACATTGGGGAACGCAAGAAATGACTTCTCTTTTACTCGACGAACTGTGACCTCTGACAGGAGATCACAAATCCAGTCACATAACTGAGACGATATTCCGTAAGCACGCAAGTTAACTACGAGCCGCTTGTGTGGTACAGTGTCAAAAGCCTTCCGGAAATCCAGAAATACGGAATCGATCTGAAATCCCTTGTCAATAGCACTCAACACTTCATGTAAATAAAGAGCTAGTTGTGTTTCACAGGAACGATGTTTTCTAAACACATGTTGACTATGTGTCAATAGACCGTTTTTTTCCGAGATAATTCATAATGTTCGAACACAATATATTTTCTAAAATCCTGCTGCATATCGACGTTAACGATATGGGCCTAACTAACCTAAGGACATCACACACATCCATGCCCGAGGCAGGATTCGAATCTGCGACCGTAGCAGTCGCGCGGTTCCGGACTGAAGCGCCTAGAACCGCTCGGCCACCTCGGCCGTCAGACACGTCGAGGTATCCATCCTAACGTAGGAGGTTAAAATCTAACCTACTTCGTGCAGAGAATAGATTCTGACCTAACGTAACCTGCTCGACCCCGCCAAAAAGTGACGAATAGGATCGGACGCACCATACCCGAACTGTCGTCCGATGCGCATCAGGCGACCTCTTGCGACGGCGTCTGACGGCCGATGTCTGCGCCTCGGCGAACGCAGCCTAACCTGAACGGAAGCACCGAAGAACGACTTCCGAGCAACGCCCACTCCATGTCGTCTCGTTCGGTTCATCTCGTTCTTTTTAGGGTGGACGCTCGTACGTCTTTCCAGCTCCGTTGTTTATTTAGCTGTAGCTGCTTTCGTTCATTGCATTCGTCCGTTTTTGTTCGACTCCAAATCATTTTCGAAAACTCGTCTTCTCTTTGTCTGTGCAGGTCGTTCAGCGCCCACTGCCAGTAATTTGTAATTTTATTATAATTATATATTAAAAGTAACAGTAGTGGTCCCCACCCACCGGAACTATTTTTTGGATATGTAAGCACGTGTTTTTGAAAACAACGTACCTATAATTTCCCCTTTAGCTTCCAAAAATTATGTTCATCAATCATGTCGAAGCGTCTGTATGTTGCACAAGCTGAAAAAAAATTAAAGTAAATTAAATGAATTTGTGAAAATAGTTTCCTGAACTACGATTGCTTTACAGCTTCTGAGACTATTCGAATACCGAAAATTTCTGATCCCACTTGAGTCTGATGTACGTGCGATATTTATCAGCGTGAGCTTACGGACTGCCCTACAGCTTCCAGTTTCTTGACACTTACATAATTTGAAGGGCAGAACTAGCGCATCAGCTTCTTAATGCAGAACGAGGCAACATTTTAAAATCTCGATAAACCGGTTTTAAAGATTGGAACGCTTTCGAGATATGAGAAGTCAAAAACAAGTACGGTCTAACCGCGTAGTGACCAGCATCATCGTCTCCTTGCGCAGTGTAAATAATCTGAAGGGTACAAAATGGTAATAGTTGAACTGTTCAACAACATCAGCAAAACGCTGTAATTTCGCCAAGAATGTATGAAGGAAAGCAGCCATGTTAGTAGTTTTAGCTCCTTTAAACTTTATCTGGAAGTATGAATTAAAAAACGCCTTCAGTCACAAATTTCTCCAATCTCCAATTGTTCTAACGGATTTAGGGTCTTACCATTGGCTTCATTATGCAGTTCAAAAAATGGCTCTGAGCACTATGAGACTTAACATCTATGGTCATCAGTCCCCTAGAACTTACAACTACTTAAACCTAACTAACCTGAGGACATCACACAACACGCAGTCATCACGAGGCAGAGAAAATCCCTGACCCCGCCGGGAATCGAACCCGGGCGTGGGAAGCGAGAACGCTACCGCACGACCACGAGCTGCGGACTTCATTATGCAGTACTATCAAATTATTTCGTAGACTGTTGTTAACATGTTTAGTTTCCGACATATGTTGTGCAATAACTGATTTGTTAGAAACGAAACATAACAAACACAGTCCAGCGAACAATTTGGTAGCACTGTATAATGAAGTCAATGGTAAGACCCTAAATCTCTTACAACAACTGGAGATAACACCTCCACAAAATCAAAGAACCAGAATCTATGTTAAATGAGCAAACAGGTTTCACAAGTCAAGTTATTTCAGTAATTTTAAAGACATATTCTAAAGATATTCCCTTCATATGTCAATTGTTTAGTAATTAGCTGTTTGGCACTACGAGTAAATTCATCTTTGAGCACACCACGTACATCATCTATGAAGTGTTTACAAAAATCTGTATGCAAATGTGCCTCTTGAGTGAAGTGGTATGCATGAACAGGATGGAAAACGAATGCATGAAGACGTTAAAAAGTTAAAAACGCTTTTCTTGGATTATGTGGTAAGTTTACACTGTTTATTTTTTCCAATGTTTCGCATATATTCTCCGCATTTGACTTACGAAATTCACAACCCAACATGAAACCTTTTCATGACACGAATATACATTGCATCTCATTCAAGACCAAAAATAAATCATTTATTAATATAAGTTATACATGATGATGGAGAGACAGGGTCCGATATGCATCGCGTATTTAATAAAACACGAAAATTTGTAACTGAAGGCGTTTGTTTATTCATACTTCCAGCGTATTGAATTCAGTCACATTTGGAGCTACAAAGTATGGATAAAATCAAAGTAAGTATCTCGTAACCATCTTATGAGTCATGATCATTTTGTGAGATCATAGTAACTGTTTCTGTTATAGTCTACATAATAACTTTACAGCCGTCTTGTGTAATCAGTCTGTCACTGTTTTACCTGTCTAATGGCGATACGACTTTGCGCGAACACAGTCACCTGTTCGGCTCTTATTGTACGTAACTTTGTTTACATCTATTTTTATAACTGTTTGGATTGTGTAGTGTTCTTTACACTTAAATGTCATCTCTATACTTAGTGTTTCTCTTTAAACTTAACGATTACGATCCCGCAATCGATGTATCTCATTCGACAGAGGTAAAGTACTAAGTTTACCCCTCTTGTAGAGCGGCGCTGCCTGCATACACCAGTGTACACAGCACGCAGCGTCGTACGCACTCGCTGTTCGCCGTGTCTGCGCTAGGCGATCGGCAGAATGCTTATACCTCATTTCCAGAGTTGGCCTTCCATATCACGATATTGGCAGAACTCAGCGAGGATTTATTACAATACTATTGGCAGTGTGAGTTGCCTATTTTATTTATTGAGATGATATATCTTTCAGCCTAATTTCTTGTTTGTTTAACTGCAAGCAACCTGACAATTATCTAACGAATGAAACCGCTCGTGACAGAATAAAAGTTGTGATGGTTCTCATTAATCGTTAATATTGATATCAGTCAGCTACGGAGCTCAGAATAATTCATTGCAGTTTAGCACAGTAAAGGATTTACTTAAAAGAAGTGAGGGTAACAGACAAGTTTTGTGACCACAACAGCAGTCGTTAGAATCTCACTAGTTGCAACTTATTTCCCCGTGTTAACTAATGGAAATGATTTACGAATTTACGAGGGTCGTTCAGTAAGTAATGCCACACATTTTTTAAAAAAGCCATTAATATACATAGAGGAACGTCCTTGTTGGTGCTTCATATTTGATGTCTGTTCTGTGCGCCGGTGAAATTTCGAAGCGTTCTGACAGATGGCAGAGCCGTAGTACAGCGTCAAAATGGCGTCTTCATACGACTCACGATACAAGCAGCATGCTGTTATTGAATTCTTGTGTGCAGAAAAAGAAACTGTGGTGAATATCCAGAAACGCTTGTGTGCTGTGTATGGCGATGCTGCAGTTGGTAGGAGTACAGTTGGGCGATGGGTAAAGAAAGTTACAGCCTGAGGAAATGCAGAAACAGAACTCCATGATCAGCCACGCTCGGGACCTCCCGTCACAGCCACTGTTCCAGACATGCTGGATCGTGCGGATGCCATTATTCGTGCCGACTGGGGCATCACAACTCGACAAGTGGCTCTATAGTTGTCGGTCAGCATTGGAAGTGAGTCAGCAATGATCGAGACACTCTGATATTCAAAGAGGTGCTCACGATGGATTCCACGAATGCTCACAGCCGACCACAAGATTCAAAGAAACGCCATTTCATCTGAATTGTAGGAGCGTTTTGAGACCGAAGAAGAAGCCTTTCTGTCACGGATCGTTACGGTGGACATAAGGTGGGTGCGCCACTTTGCGCTGGAAACAAAAAGGCAGTCCATGGAGTGGCATTATCCTCGTTCAGCACAAAAGAAGAGATGACCCCGTCTGCCAAAAAACTCATGGTGACCGTCTTCTGGGACTGTGATGGCGTCATTCTCGTGGATGTGACACCAAGAGGGTCAACCATCAATTCAGAGGCATACGTGAAGGCTGAATAAATTTAAGAACCGTTTCGGATGTGTACGAGCGGAGAAGAATCCTGAAGAAATCTGGCTCCAACACGATAATGCACGCCCACACACAAGTCTGAGAACATCGCCGAATTCGATTGGACGTAATTGCCTCATCCATCCTGCAGACCTGGCATCCTTGATCTTCCATCTGTTTGGTCCGGTTGAAGATTCTCTACGGGGAAAACACTTTGAAGATGACGAGAGTGTCAGTCATGCAGTGAAAACATGGCTACGCCTACAGGACAAGAGCTTTTACCAGCAGGAAATACATGCTCTGCTACAACCTTGGCCTACGGCCATAGAACGTGATGCAGACTACGTAGAAAAACAGGACGCGACAAGACATGTTGATGTCCATTATAACCAATTTCTGACTCATAACAATATTTACGTTCTGAGATAAAAAAGTGAGGCATTACTTATTGAACGACCCTCGTAAATAAAATAAAAGTGGTCATATGAGAAATTAAAATTTTATATAGACACACAGTCTTACGTAATTAGATAAAAACGAGTAGTGAACGAGTAAAAATCCAGAGGTTCCAGAACCGAGCGGTCGCCAGTGAACTACGAGGGCGGTTCAGAAAGTAACCTCCGATTGGTCACAGTGCGGGTTGTGGGGGGAGTAGCGACGGCATCTGTGCGTTCACGCACTCATCAGGTCAGTCGGCATCAAGCCGTGGTCGAGTGAACGTCGTACCTGCGCTAGTTTAGTTTTTGTGGCAGTTTGAAATGTGTGCTGCAATAGAAAACCCCGCCAAATGTGAAGTGCGTGCTGTCATAAGGTTTTTTACAGCCAAAGGATATTCTGCAGCAGCTATTCATCGTGAGCTTTGTGCCGTGTACGGACCAAGAGTTATGAGTGAAGGAGTTGTCCGTGAATGGGTACGTTTATTTAAAAGTGGACGAGAAAACGTTCATGATGAAGAGAGGAGTGGTAGACCATCATTGGTGACTGACGAACTCGTTCAGACAGTTGATGCAAAAGTTCGGAAAATCGACGTTTCTCAATGTCGGAGTTGTCTACTGGTTTTCCACAGATTTCTAAGACTCTCTTGTACGAGATAGTGACAGCAAGATGCGGTCACAGGCTGGCTCCAGGCACAAGCGGGTGATTTTTATGCAGAAGGAATTTCAAAGCTTGTGAAGAGATACGATAAGTGCCTCAATCGCTATGGAGACTATGTAGAAAAATAGTGCAAAGATGTAGTTGTAAGATGTATATATTAAAATATTTTTATTTAACTTGGTGTATTTTTTTAAATCAACCGGAGGTTACTTTCTGAACGGCCCTCGTAGATCCCAGAGATTGAACTTGTTTGCCCTCTTCACTTCACTTCAGCCACAGACTGCTGCGCTCGACTGTCGCACTGGCGGCCATTACGATGTGTGACGTCATCGCGGTCACGTGCCACCCCAGACTGCTCCGGTCGCCACCGCACTGATAGCACTCTTGTTGACCCGACTGCAGACCAGGGCTCCGGCTCGGCACCTGTTTGACCACAGCGTCTCTTAGACACTGTACGATCGTACGGCCAGCAGCCTGTGTTGTGTAACGGGCTGCAGAGCCGCGTGACGGCGACCGCCCTTGACTGGACAGCGCTCAGGTGTCGCGGCGTGTCCTTGTGCTTCCTGGAATCGCCGGGCTAAGGCCCCCTGATAACGCACGCGCAGATAACGGCTGCCAGCGCAATCGCGCACACTCTGCCCCTGCGCTGCGCAAACCGCTGTAAACTCGCCGCTGCTACAGTCTCCGTGACGCAGCCTTTCCCAGGAAACGCGATTACGTGCTTCTGTAATAAAGGGTTGTCGCTCGGTACCTACTTTCATTGTCCTCCACTTAATGGCTTTTTCAGCGACTGTGGAGCCAGATTCTACATGCTGGCGCGGATAACACAGACGTTTCCGGCTATTGCGTTCTCTGCGAATCTTTTGTCCGACGTCCTTTGGTGTTATTCTACTGCGTTCAGAGTATACTGTTGCTCCCAGAACAAGCGATCAACCGTTGAGGTTGATCGAGCACCGTTACTTGCCAGTTCTTAATGTCTACGCGAAACTTGCTCCTGTTGGTTCCTTATCGCGTCTTTTTATCGTTTTCGTTGTCCCCATGCTGCCTATAGCAGACCTTTACGTAAAGGTAAACATTAGTTACGTGACATTTGTAGCGGAAGGAACACATGGAGAAGGTTCTGTGGCATGACGGATGAAGTAGAAGACGTGCCTTTTCCCTACGTTCAATATAAGGAAATGACGTAATATTGTGAACTCTTATTATATTGCAGTGCTGTTGTTAGTGATGAGGCAACGTGAAACAGAGAGTAATTTTAAGAGTGCCTGTAAAAATAACCTACAATGGAGTAAGAGTTGCCCTACAGAAAGAAATCACCTTACCTACAGGGCGTTTAATGTGCTCTGGCAGGCTGCAGAATACACGTGTACTCATCTATCTGACGCCTTCTTGTACTGCACTGACGAGCCAAAGAAACTGGTACACTTACCTAATATCGTGTAGGGCCCCCGCGAGTACCGCAACACTACGTGGCATGGACTCGACTAATGTCTGAACTAGTGCTGGAGGGAACTGACACCATGAATCATGCAGGGCTCTCCATAAATCCGTAAGAGCACGAGGAGATGGCGATCTCTTCTTAACAGAACGCGTGGGGTGTCGCATTGTCCTGCTGGAATTGTCCAAGTCCGTCGGAATGCACAATGGACAGGAATGGATGCAGGTGATCAGACAGGATGCTTACGTACGTGTCATCTGTCAGAGTCCTATCTAGACGTATCAAGGGTCCCATATCACTCCAACTGCACACGCCCCATACCATTACAGAGCCTCCACCAGCTTGAACAGTCCCCTAATGACATGCATGGTCCGTGGATTTATGAGGTTGTCTCCATACCAGTACACGTCCATCCCCTCGATATAATTTGAAACGAGAGTCGTCCTATTAGGTAGCATGTTTCCAGTAACCAACAGCCCAATGTCGGTGTTGACGGGCCCAGGCGAGGCACAAAACTTTGTGTCGTGCAGTCATCATGGGTACACGAGAGGGCCTTCGGCTCCGTCAGCCCATATCGATGTTTCGTTGAATGGTTCGCACGCTGACACTTGATGGCCCAGCATTGCAATCTGCAGCAATTTGCGGAATGATTGACTTCTGTCACGTTGAACGATTGTCTTCAGTCGCCATTGGTCCCGTTCTTTCGGGATCTTTTTCCGGCCGCAGCGATGTCTGAGATTTGATGTTTTACCGGATTCCTGATATTCACGGAGCACTCGTGAAATGGTCGTATGGGGAAAATCCCCTCTTCATAGCTACCTCGGAGATGCTGTGCCCCATCGCTAGTGCACCGACTGTAACACCACGTTCAAACTCAGATCTTGATAACCTGCCATTTTAGCAGCAGTAACCGATCTAACAACTGCGCCAGACACTTGTCATATAGAGACCTTGTCGATCGGAGCGGCGTATTCTGCTTTTTTATATATGTCTGTGTTTGAATACACATGCCTATACCAGTTTCTTTGGCGTTTCAGTGTAGTATTAACTCTTTCAGTTCTTTGTATATAATGTGGAAATTTACACCACACCATACTGTCGATTGGTGACGATATGAACAGCCAGAACACTTCACAAAAATTGTATGGAATGGAACGGAACAAGCCATCACAAGCGTTACTGCCAATACTTTATGAACGATACAAGGTATCGAAACAAGTTTTTCAGTTAGGGGAAGGCTACATGACGGATGAAACTTAACTTTTTGTGTCCACCGCGACACGGATACAATGCAAGTCTCTGTGAAAATTTGGAACGGCGCACGGGATTAGTTATCGAGAACAAGACGCGGCTGATACCACTTTTTCATTGTTTGCAGGGAGTGGGAAATTAAATGTAGCGCTAGTACTTGTTACATTACTACCAACCCGAAACTTCTCTATATCAGCTATACATGTAAGAACTGCCTGATGTTTACATATGATAAGATACAAAAATAAGTTTGCCTTTTGTGAAATAGAATTGCTGCCATACTGACAATTGTAGTGTAAGTGGCAGCAAATGAAGTCAAAGTTAGCCGGTTGTACGCTACTTTAGTTATGTAAAAGGAACGTCTCGATGTTATGAAAAGGAATAGTCGCATCATTTTCCTCCATAGATAAAACTGTTACGACTTTTTGACTGGGCTGCAAAATGGTTTAGTCTTAGCCAACACCCATTGATCCGGAACCCTGTTCGGATATCTCTGACAGTATATAAAATTCTAAGGGCGTGTCTCCCCCCCCCCCCCCACATATATTCTAACTCTCTGTGCATCCTCAACAGCACAGATTTTTATACTTCGTGAACCATGTACTAGAAGCCACTGAAAACGAACTCACGGGGTTAGGAAATGGTAAGGTCATTTTTGTGTCGAATGAAATGATTGTGGTTGTCGTGTTTCCACGCCAGCAACAAACTTCCTGGAGCAGCTACAGGGTGACGGCTTGACAGAGCCACCGGCCAGCGCTCTTCTCCTCCTGGGGCCCTGCTGGTTTCGGCGGCAGACCTTCCTCCCTTGCAGCGCCTCCCAGGCAAGGTCGCTGGCCGCGCACGTGACGCCACAGCTAAGTCCGCAATGTCCCGCGTGTCTTTCGCAACTCTGGAGGTAGACGCAGAGGTCGCGCAAACACGCAGTGAGAGGGTTAAGGAACCGATCAAATGGAAGCTCTTGGCAGGTTTGCTACTGCTTCAGAAATGTCTCCACCGAGGCAGAATCTCGTAACCGCTTTTCCCACAACAGATTTTGTGCCCTCATTTCTATTCATACCAGTCTTCATGCTTGGCCATAGACGTACTGCTCATTTCTCTGTGTTCACGAGCCTATCCATGCAAAACTCACATTTCGTTCGTGTACTTGTCCTTCGGCATAAATGTACCTGTAATTATTAAAAAAATTCTTTTGGGGTAGACAGCGATGTCATATTGAAAAGCAAAGCCGAAAATGAAAGAAATAAGTGAAGAGGGAAACGTGTAGGAGATGACGTTTCGACCAACATTCTACATCGACAGGTACACTCCGCAAAGCACCCTTCTGTGCCTAGCGGAGGATACTTCTGGAAACTACAACCATTCTCTCTTTGCCTGTCCCCCAAGCGAATGCTATGTGTGAAGTAGCGCTGTCGATAAGCTCTCATTTCTCTAAATTTCTCAGCGTGCTTATCCCGTTAGTTGTATGTGGGAATAAATAACTTTGCAAGACTCTCCTTGGAATGGACGGTCTCTGAATTTCTAAATAACACGAGTTTTTTGACGATCTCGTAGCGCTACTTAACTATCCCCCGTGACGAAACATTCTGCCCCTCGTTCGCCTCTCTCTCTCTCTCTCTCTCTCTCTCTCTCTCTCTCTCTCTCTCTCTCTCAAACACACACACACACACACACACCATCCCCTTCTCCTGTTGATCCTACAAGGGACATATGAATCCGTCCAACGTAAGGTTTCTAACCTAAGTCTATCGTGGGTGAATTGGATGAATTACTTTTTTTTTAGCTAATCTTAATCTGGAATATGCTTTTCCAACAACTCGTGTATCGCTCTGAAGACAATGGCTCTGTGCACTATGGGACTTAACATCTGAGGTCATCAGTCCCCTAGACTTAGTACTACTTAAACCTAACTAACCTAAGGACATCACACACATCCATGCCCGAGGCAGGATTCGAACCTGCCACCGTGGCAGCAGTGCGGTTCCGGACTGGAGCGCCTAGAAGCGCTCGGCCACAGCGGCCGGCTCCGGAGACAATGACTTACAACAGTTTTACTGCTTTCACTGATTCACTGTCAATAGTGCAATGGGATCTCGTCGCGTATGTAAGGGCAATGCGTCACATTTATTTCAGTACATGGTCAGTTGGCAGTCCCTCCACATCAGCGGTCGCTGCAGTGCTGTGACGTTGCTGCCTTCCTAGAGAAACAGCGCCGTCTTTGGTCTTCTTCGGGAAGCCGAAGCGGCTCACTGCTGGGAGTTATCCTGTTTTACACATCGTCCCAATTAGTTTTTCCACACTGCTACTACAAATAAAGAAATTCCACCTGTAACTGCAAGGAATTTCGACGTCCCGGCAAAAATCGCCTACAGTCCTACGGAACGTTGGCTATTTTACCGTAGAGGTGTAAAGTATGGCGCTCCATTACAACTAAAAGAAAGGCTGGTTTCTTGTATCACTATTCAGGTTGGAAGTTTGTACGTTGGAAACCCAACTGGAGTCAAGAAAGTCAATGTTACCGCAATACGACGTGTTTGTGACACATGGAGAATGGTAACGTGTCCAACGGTATCATACATTTGCAGAGAGGGGAGGAATCTATACCAGAGAGGACGTTAAGTCAGACACTTCATCCACCGACAACACAGGGTTTTTCAAAAAAGACTTTACAACTTTCAAAATTCACGTAAATTAATTCATAGTACCTACAGAGGTGATTGTAGTGTCAGTCTGTAGGGAAGTACATCAAGTTTTGTCTCGCGCAGTTCGACAGTGCTGAATCAGACCGTTAAGGAGCGGTAGCGTCTGTTGCGTTAAAGATGGCTGCCTTCATTGGATCCGAGCGTGCTAGCTGTTTTTGGTCTGAAGAATCGAAGTCGGCGACAACAGTTCAGCGTAATTTCCGCACCAAGTACGCTGAAGATCCTCCTAGTAGGCCTACATTTTATGAGTGACATAAATGTTTTGTAGAAATAGGGTGCTCGGGTAGACATGGAAAATCATCAGGTCGTGCAAGCACATCTGACGACGTCGTTGAGCGAGTGAGACGACGTTTTGTCTACAGCTCTACAAAATCGGCCCGGCGTGCATCTCGAGAACTGCAGATCCCACATACGACTGTTTGGCGTGTGTTGAGAAACCGTTTGCATTTGAAACCTAGCTGACGTCCGGGATTTTCTCAGTGACCGCTTTCCAGGTCAACGGACAGGCCGTGATGCGCCAATTGCGTGGCCCCCACGTTCCCCAGATCCGATATAACTCTATTTTTTATGGGGTTTCATAAAGGATATCGTGTTTGTATCTGTTGTGCCGGCTTCTCTACCTGAAATTAGATCAAGAATTTACGCCGCCACTGAGGAACTTTACACCTGCAATGATACAGCAAGTTTGGGAAGAAATTGACTTTTGATGAGATGTGTGCAGGATAATCAACGGAAGCCACATAAAGCATCTTTAGTCTTAGGTAAAAAAAAAAAAAAAAAAAAAAAAAAAAAAAAAAAAAAAAAAAACCCTTGATGTGTTTCCCTACAAAATCACACTAAACCCAGTTCTGTATCTTCTTTCAATAAATTTATATGAATTTTTAAAGTTGTAAAGTCCTTTTTGAAACACCCTGTAGTATTGTTCTACAGAGTTTTCGGAAATTCCTGTCGAAAACTTGTAGGACTTATTGAGGTGAATGAGTACATAACGACGGTTTCAGTTCAGATGTTTAACTCATCCACTCACGAAACTGAATTACGCATGACGCAGTACAGTTATTATGTAACAGTTCGAAAGCAAACAAAATGAAGTTTGTATTAACACCTACATATTAGGTGCTTACATTATTCCAAAACAAAAGAAGAGCCCAGCATACTGTACGTGTGGAACGGTACTGATGCATTACAACAGCGACTCGATGTGGCGACCATCAACGTTGTTACAGACACTGTACCAACGAAGCATGTTCTAGTTCACAAACTCTACCCCACCCGGTGTCTCTTCATAGTGTGCAGAGTCCAGAACTCGTGCCAGCAGATCTTCCTCTGTCTCTACAGGAGTCTCGTAAATTAAACTTTACACGGACGACGTTAGGTGATTTGGGTGACTGTCCGGCGCAGTACCCGCCATCCTGTCCTCCCTGCATACCAGGACAAGCACCTCTCAAACTTTTCTCCTTCCCTCAGCAGACGTGGACGCGTTACACATCCGAACAGAAACCGCTGTAGAAAGGTAACGTTTCCGGACATAGGTTCCTATACAAAATACTATGCACCCGCTCCCCTCTACAAGTCCTAGAAATTTGCGAAGAGAATACACGTGTATAAAATTTGACGAGATGACCTACGAGTCGGAAACTTGCTGTCACGATAAGCTTGTTTGCGTGGCCATCTTCCGCAGCAGCTGTTAAAATCTGTTACTATAGTTTATCAGTCTTGAGATGACTGCAGCCTAATTACAAAGATATTGCAGTCAGCTCAAGACATAACCTACAGTAACAGATGCTGTCACGATGATTCGGTGCACAGTTTTCTGATCATCTATGGGTATACACTACGTGATAAAGTACACAGACACCTGGCTGAAAATGACTTACAAGTTACTGACGCCCTCCATCGGTAATGCTGGAATTCAATATGGTGTTGGCCCACCCATAGCCTTGATGACAGCTTCCACTCACGCAGGCATACGTTCAATCAGGTGTGGAAGGTTTTTTGGAGAATGGCAGCCCATTCTTCATGGAGTGCTGCATTGAGAAGAGATATGGATGTCGATCGGTGAGGCCTGGCACGAAGTCTGCGTTCCAAAACATCACAAAGGTGTTCTATAGTACTCAGGTTAAGACTCTGTGCAGACCAGTCCATTACAGTGATGTTATTGTCGTGTAACCACTCCGCCACAGAGCGTGCATTATGAACAGGTGTTCGATCATGTTGAAAGATGCAATCGTCATGCCTGAATTGCTCTTCAACAGTGGGAAGCAAGAAGGTGCTTAAAGCATCACTGTAGGCCACGCAAAACAAGGGATGCAAGCCCCCTCCATGAAAAACACGACCGCACAGTAACACCACCGCCTTCGAATTCTACTGTTGGCACTGAACACGCTGGCAGATGGCATTCGCCATATCCATACCCTGCCATCGAATCGCCACACTGTGTACCGTGATTCGTCACTCCACACAACGTTGTTTACTATTCAATCGCTCCTTATACCAAGCGAGGCGTCGTTTGGCATTTACCGACGTGATGTGCGGCTTATGAGCAGCCGCTCGACCATGAAATCCAAGTTTTCTCACCTTCCGCCTAACTGTCAACGTACTTGCAGTGGATCCTGATGCAGTTTCGAATTCCTGTGTGATGGTCTGGATAGATGTCTGCCTATTACACATTACGACCAACTGTCGGCGGTCTCTGTCAGTCAACAAACGAGGTCGACCTGTACGCTTTTGTGCTTTACGTGTCCCTTGACGTTTCCACTCCACTATCACATCGGAAACAGTGGACCTAGGGATGTTCAGGAGTGTGGAAATCTATCGTACAAACGTATGACACAAGTGACCACGTTCGAAGTCTGAGTTCCACGGAGCGCGCCATTCTGATCTCTCGCGATGTCTAATGACTACTGAGGTCGCTGATATGGAGTACCTGACAGTAGGTGGCAGCACAATGCACCTAATATGAAAAACGTATGCTTTTGGGGGTGTCGGGGTACTTTTGATCACATAGTGTATACTGACTGACGGCGATATACAGAGTTCGTGTACAAAAGAACCTACGAACTTATGTGTAGTGCGCTCGGTAGTCTGCGTGCGTGCGCTCAGCGCTGCAGGTTCTACAAGTATTCAGAATAATACTGTACACAAAAAAAAAGAAATTCTAGCCAAGTGGTGTGAGCCGTGTATCGACTCGTGCTACACCTTGTGTTTAGATTGCATTGGTTTTCCTTTTCTTCCCCTGACATGTTTATTTGATATGTTGTCTGTCATTAAGTGTCTGCTTGGTTGTCTTTTCCCTCTGCTAGCGATATCTGCGTTTTTGCTTCCGGGAAACTGCTATGGAGGAAGTGAGATCTTTGACCGGTCGTAACCTCGTGTGGTGGCGCGGAAGTAGGGGGTTGCGTGCAGAGAGTGTGGTGGACACGGGAGGGCAGTGTGGCTCTCCAGCGCGAAGCAGGCGTGGTCGGTTGTACAGAGTCGCCACGTGATGTATGTCGGATGTGTGTAACGATCGGATCGAGTTGACGGAAGAGCTCCCCGCGTGTTGGTTGTATACAGAATCGCCCCACGAGTAGTTGCTGTCCATTTCGCCTTGGTGGGACGTTAACAAGCTTCTTTAAATCCTCCGTTTCAACACTGGAGTTTAAACACCAAAATGACGGAGCGGTCACTACCAGTCAACGTTGCAGAGAAGACGTGAACACCGGTGACAGAGCGTGTTGTCGCGTGACCGTGGCGTGTTGGGTACGCTGGCGACGCGTGCGCGGTCGGATGTTCAAATGGCTCTGAGCACTATGGGACTTAACAGCTGTGGTCATCAGTCCCCTAGAACTTAGAACTACTTAAACCTAACTAACCTAAGGACATCACACACATCCATGCCCGAAGCAGGATTCGAACCTGCGACCGTAGCAGTCGCGCGGTTCCGGACTGCGCGCCTAGAACCGCGAGACCACCGCGGCCGACGCGGTCGGATGTGTGGATCCTTGCCATCGGAGGTCGTTTACTGCCTGTTCGAGCATAATTGCAAGTTAAGTTCGTGGAAGATCTAATCATTAAGTAATAATTTTGTGTAACCAGCGTCTCTTCTGCCTTGTGGCTTCCGGCGACCGGGTTTCCTGTCCCTGGCACCGGTGTAATTGAAGACCGTGATCGTTCCTCCTCCTCTCGTTACTGTCCGATCGGAGGTGTAGTTTTGGCAGTTTAATTATTTCGCTATTCTGTCGTGGGTTATGAGGAAATTCATGTTTCTTGTTGGTTGATCATGTGGTCGCTCATTCAGGACTGTGTGGTGTAATGTTTCCTTGCAAAAGGTTAGCTGTAATTCTGTCAGCAAGTTAAGCCATCTTATAACAAGTTTTCGCTGGCTAAAAGTCGGTGCAGTGACCAGCCTGAGAGTGGCAATTGTGTTTACGGACGTATTTAAATTGGTCAGTATTCCGTCTAGCCTGAGCATCCCTGAGTGGGTGATTTGTGGCCGCCTTACACGAGTCCGTCACAGCTGTTATGTTCTAATGGTATTCCAGGACACTTTTGTTCCAAAATTTTTTAAATTCCTCCAAGTTTGTAAATTCCTTTTATTGCCATTAATCGTGTGTTTGCTGAGACCTGTTCAATTTTTTTTTTAATGGCGGTGTTGGTAGCTTCACTACCTCACCGTACTTTATAAACAAAGTTCTGTATTTACTTTAGTAGCCTGTTTACTGATGTTCTTTAAATTTTTTAAAATTGTTGTATTGCTATAAATTACTTTGATTGGCGTTAGCGGCGTGTTTTGAAAGGTAATTTATTGCCGTACTGCTAGCTTCTGTGATTTTATATTAAATTTTTTTTTAAACTGTTGTATTGCTATAAATTACTTGATTGCCGTTAGCGGCGTGTTTAAAAGGCTGTTTATTGCCGTATTGCTAGTTTCTGTAAGATACGAATAAAGCATTTGTGAAAATCTCAACTCGACAGTGAACTACTAGAAATTTGGCCCCGTTTCTCAACTTGTGGTGTGGCTTGTAGCAGCCGTAACCACTGTGTGTGTCATGGTGGTATATCCACAAACCTATGGGACTCATTCACTGGTTGCCCCCACACATTTTTCGTCCCGGGGACTGGAAGGACTACCATTATGACTCTTTACTCCCGTAATGAGAAACTATAGTTTGGAAAAGCATATTTGTTCCATTGCCTGTACAAATGTATGTTTATTCTCTACCGGTTTCGATTATTACAATCATCTCCACAGCAGAAAACAAGACAGTTTCCTGCTGTGAAGGCGATAACAACAACCTAAACCGGTAGAGAATAAAGATACGGTTGTACGACTGATAGTACAAATATGCTTTTTTTTCTTCAAAATGCTGTAGATAGTCACCCAATTGGAGGTCTCGAACCTGAAGTATTAGTCTGTTAGGTTGGTGCCGCTACAAGTAGTGCGGCTGTGCTTGGTTGGTCTGAGCAACCGCGGGGCAGAGGCAGCTCGGAACACTGGCGGTGACGTCAGAGCCAGAGTCGATCCCCGGACCTCGCGCAACCACAACAGCCGACGGAATGCGGCCGCGCGCCGACCTTGCGGGGAGGATTCCGCAACCGGCGGCCGGCAGCACTGCCGCTATTGCTGAAGGCGCGTCTGAAATTCGCAGCGCGCGCGATGTTGGGAAGGGTAGCGTTCATCTCACACTAGGTGAGGAGAACCCTACGTCATAGTGACGTAACAGTACGTCATCGTGACGTAAATAACCTAAATCGACTACATGAGTGCGTAAATCGATCATTGCGGTTGTGCCGATAACGTCAAAGCTAAATCTAAATTGTAAATACATGTGTACAAACGAAGTGACAGGAGTTATCTGTTACGCTCATCCCAGTTGAATTAATTATTAAGCTGTAATCCCAACAATTTGGGATGGTATTGTGTGTTTCAGGAACAGAATGAATGTCTGAACAAAGGAAATATAATGAAAGTAAAAAAAAAAAAAAGATTTTAGTCAATTTTTTTTAAATCCGATGAATCGTGCATAAATCGTATGGATAGAAACGTGAAATAATTAATTATTAAGCTGCAATCCAAAGAATGTGGGATATTATTGTGTGTTTCATGTACATAACGAATATCTGAATGAAGGAATCATAACCATAACGAAAGTCTCTTGTTATTTTTCTAGCCTGAAATTTTTTTAAGAATCCGATGAATCGTGTCTAAATCCTGTGGATGTTGTTGTTGTTGTGGTCTTCAGTCCTGAGACTGGTTTGATGCAGCTCTCCATGCTACTCTATCCTGTGCAAGCTTCTTCATCTCCCAGTACCTACTGCAACCTATATCCTTCTGAATCTGCTTAGTGTATTCATATCTTGGTCTCCCTCTACGATTTTTACCCTCCACGCTGCCCTCCAATGCTAAATTTGTGATCCCTTGATGCCTCAAAACATGTCCTACCAACCGATCCCTTCTTCTAGTCAAGTTGTGCCACAAACTTCTCTTCTCCCCAATCCTAATCAATACCTCCTCATTAGTTACGTGATCTACCCACCTTATCTTCAGCATTCTTCTGTAGCACCACATTTCGAAAGCTTGTATTCACTTCTTGTCCAGACTGGTTATCGTCCATGTTTCACTTCCATACATGGCTACACTCCATACAAATACTTTCAGAAACGACTTCCTGACACTTAAATCTATACTCGATGTTAACAAATTTCTCTTCTATCCTGTGAATAGAAACATGAAATACTTAATTATTAAGCTGCAACCCAAAGAATGTGAGATTTTATTGTGTGTTTCTTGAACATAACGAATATGTGAATGAAGGAATCATAACCATAACGAAAGTGTCTAGGCATTTTTTAGTCCGATTAATCGTGCATAAATCATGTGGATAAAAACGTGAAATAGGGAGAAATTAAAGTGTTTCGTATTTTTATAAAAGCCAATGAATTGTACATAATTTATGTGGGCAGAAACGTTAAACTGACAAAGTGAAGTTGGAAGTAATTCCGAATGTTGCTGGAAATATTAAACCATCTAGGTCGATTTAATTTTGCCTTCATGTTGTAAATCAACTAAGAACAATGAACAGGTTCAAGACGCACACAACAGTCGATGCATACAGAATGCACACAACAGTCGATAGGACAACTCGTGAAACTCATGGTGACGCGTGCCTACGTCACGTTGACGTAGGGCTCTCCTTACCTAGCGTGAAATGAATGCTACCCTGTTGGGAACGGCCGCGGGCGGCGAGCCGAGCCGAGAGTTTTAACCTCAGCGCAGCGGCGGTGGCCTGGAATTACGAGTAGTAGCTGGCGTGGCGCAGGGCGAACGCGACTGATAGGACTAACGATGGCGCGCTATCGACATTGTTTAGCTACAACAAGAGCACAAAAAAGCCGTCACAAGTAAGATCTGAGGTGCGGGCACGCCGAATCAGACGAAATTTGCCAGATGGCGGCAGGTACGAAATACACTATTGTAAAACTGGGTCCTATAGATGCAGTCAATCGGTGACGAGCATGCGGAAGTGCGACTGCATTTACAAACCAACGTGACCCACTAAAGACGTTAAAATGCCCAGTTACTGCTGAAAGGACAAACAGAAATGGCACTGAAAGATGCCGGTTTGACTCGGTGCACATGTCTGCAAGAACACGCTAGTGAAACGCAAAATGACGCGACAATATTCTCAGACTGTTTCGGCGGCCGCCTCTGGTTCGGCTGTAACCAATACTCCACCTGACACAGTCCGAGGAATGAATGACTTTTCAGCCATCATATTCGCTTACCAGACGCTCTTACAGCAATTGAGAAGCCAGCAGTGGCAAGATGACGTAATGTGGTGTGAGGTACCGATGACAGATAGTTTGTTCAGAACGGGTATCGTGGGAAATATTGCCTAAATTGTGGTTCTTCTCCGCAATTGGCTGCTACATTCGGAAGTTGCGCGCCAAAATGATTACCTTCTGTCATTAATATCAGACAAACTAAACTGAGTATTTACTTGAATGTCAAATTAAAGCATCTGTCAATAGCGTACTGTACTTCCATTGTTTCACAAGTATTAATAACCAGCAGAATGGTAAACAACTGCTAAACGAAAAGGCGGACGAACCACTTCGGATCGCTCCTAACTTGGATGGCGAGAAGTGGTTCGGCTGTAAGATCAGAGCTCGTTCGGCAGTCTCAGGTCGTACATGTTGTCTGCCGCGGTATTAGTTAAGACTTAATTTTCGATGGCCACTTTGTAAATGCGAGAGCTGGTTGGAAAACCTCGGAAGAGAGACATGTTGTCCCCCGCGCTATCAGTTAAGACTTAACTTGCAGTGTCTAGTTGAGAACAGTATGATTGTAATTACAGAAGTACGCAGTTAATCATTTTTTTGAAGAATGGAAATTATTTGTGAACTTAAAGTGGAATTTAATTGTGCAGTTTCTTGAGTTCTGCTAGTAAAATAGCGAGTGCATCCCGTATAAACGAACTGATTGGAAATTTAGAGTTTCTTACAGCCTCAAAATTCACGACCTACGTGCTGGTTTCTGCACAGGGGACAACGACTATAGAAGACTGCAGGTTGGTGGTCATTTATTAGAACTTATGCATTCCACTCAGGGCGGCGGAAGCAAATAGGCAACTCGCGTCTACTGCAATCTTAGTACAGATGCGATCGATCAGTGACACGTGATCTACGGTAACAGAGAGGAGGTATGAAGAAGAGAAATATTTTCCAGAGAAAGGGTTTATGTATCGCCCTGTATCTCCCTCTCCCTCTCACTCTCTCTGCGTCTTACGTGGCACATCATGTATAATTCACGATGCCGATACCAGCTTGCGTTAACTAGCTCTGCAAGTGGTGGTACGGATTTTACTCGAGGGTTAATAGTGTGACAGCCTCTCAGCGAGCTGTTCGAGTATGTACATGCCTTTTTCTAATGGAGCCTCGTAACGGGTAAAAATGGATACGCTATTTAACAATAAACAATTGTGAATGAGTTTTGCCGGCCGCGGTGGTCTCGCGGTTCTAGGATCGCAGTCAGGAACCGTGCGACTGCTACGGTCGCAGGTTCGAATCCTGCCTCTGGCATGGATGTGTGTGATGTCCTTAGGTTAGTTAGGTTTAAGTAGTTCTAAGTTCTAGGGGACTGATGACCACAGCAGTTGAGTCCCATAGTGCTCAGAGCCATTTTTTTTGAATGAGTTTTAGTCTGCAGCGTGGTGTGTGCTGTTTTAGGAGAAAGGTACTGGCAGGATTGAAACCATAAGTGGGAAGAGTGTCTGAAATAATGCCTGGCTAGCTCATTTGGTAATGACATTGTTCCAGGTTCGAGTCCCTTTCAGTTTTATTCTGTCAGGAACTTTTATCCCCTTTGTTTGCCGTACTGTTGCTCAAAGTTTGTCGACGAAAACCGGAAACAATCTACGCAACTGTCTTCACCAGTTCCTTGTCCGAGACAGCGGGTGTGGGAGGGACCAGGTCAACGAAACGTCGTCGGTTACGCAGTTGCCATAAATCACAGCCTTTGTGTCCATTAAGCCGTGCTGCAACATTCGCGAAGACCCCTGCTCCTGCACTTCAAGGGCGGTCTCAAGTCGCCACATGAGCGAGGGAGGGGTGGGAGAGGGGGAGGGAGAGAGAGAGAGAGAGAGAGAGAGAGAGAGAGAATGCGACAGGATGTATTCTGGAGCTAGGCGCGTGTCGCGCAGTCTGACCTTGGGGCAGGCAAGGCGAACAATGGGCGCTGTGTGTGTGTGTGTGTGTGTGTGTGTGTGTGTGTGTGTGTGTGTGCAAACTTTATGCTGCTGCCGACCGACACGGAACTCGGAAACTGGAGCGCCCATACTGTCCTGATACTGGACACGTGGCTTACTGCCCGCCACTCTGCAGCCGAACAAAATCATCACGGTCAGTTCTGCGACGTCGACACACTACTTACGCTTAACGTGCGGATACATATGTGTGTCTTGTGTCTATACTCCGTACCCTTCCGTGCATCATAAGCAAGCGTGATTCCATTCACACCAATAGTACAAAGAAGAACGCGTGCTGCGCGAGTGATCAAGGATGTCCGCTTTCCTAGCAGTAGCATCCGCCGACACTGTCCTTGGTTTAAGACAATGTCGAAACTGCAGAAACAACCAAGTACCGGGTTAATGAATACATTTTGCGTCGAATGCACGTGCGAAAGTGGTGGAAGACAAAGATGGTCAGTTGCACGCTGTTTAATAACGTTAATCGTGTGCCAGCGAGTGATTCCGAAGTAATAATTAACTTACTGGGGTATTGAAAGCGATGGAAAAAAACAACATGCAGGGACATGAATCCAGTGGTGATAAGATGAGCTTTGATATTTCGAGTTCTTGCTGTCGGAGACAAGTACCCCACGTTCAAGTTACAGTTCAAGATATCCCCTGCGGCAATATCTAAATCATAGTAATCCACTGAATTACAGGCCCGTAACTAACTAAAACTGAACTAATGTGTGTGAAATCTTATGGGACTTAACTGCTAAGGTCATCAGTCCCTAAGCTTACACACTACTTAACGTAAATTATCCTAAGGACAAACACACACACCCATGCCCAAGGGAGGACTGGAACCTCCGCCGGGACCAGCCGCACAGTCCATGACTGCAGCGCCACAGACCGTTCGGCTAATACCGCGCAGCACAGGCCCGTATCATTAACGTCGATATGCAGCAGGATTTTGGAACATATACTGTGTTCGAACATTATGAATTACCTCTAAGAAAACGGTCTGTTGACACACAGTCAACACGGATTTAGAAACATCGTTCTTGTGAAACTCAACTAACTCTGTACTCGCAAAGTGTTGAGTGCTGTTGACATGGGATTTCGGATAGATTCCGTATTTCTGGATTTCCGGAAGGCTTTTGACACTGTACCACACAAGCGGTTTGTAGTGAAATTGCGTGCTTATGAGATATCGTCTCAATTGTGTGACAGGATTCGTGATTTCCTGTCAGAGGTCACAGTTCGTAGTAATTGACGGAAAATCATCGAGTGAAACAGAAGTGGTTTCTGGCGTTCCACAAGGTAGTGTTATAGGCCCTTTACTGTTCCTTATCTATATGACCGATTTGGGAGACAATCTGAGCAGCCGTCTTACGTTGTTTGCAAATGAGGCTGTCGTTTATTGACTAATAAAGTCAGAAGATCAAAAGAAATTGCAAAACGATTTAGAAAAGATATCTGTATAGTGCGAAAATTAGAAATTGACCCTAAATAATGAAAGTGTGATGTCGTCCACATGAGTGCTAAAAGGGATCCGTTAAACATCGGTTACACGATGAATCAGTTTAATCTAAAAGCTGTAAATTCAACTGAATACTTAGGAATAGCAATTACGAACAACTTAAATTGGAAGGAGCACACAGAAAATGTTGTCGAGAAGGCTAACCAAAGACTGCGTTTTATTGGCAGGGCACTTAGAAAACTTAACAGATCTACTAAGAAGACTGCCTACACTAAGCTTGTCCGTCCTCTTTTCGAATACTGCTGCGCGGTGTGGGATCCTTACCAGATAGGGCTGACGGAGGACATCGAAAAAGTTCAAAGGGGGACAGCACGTTTTGTATTATCGCGAAATAGGGGAGAGAGTGTCGTTGGAATGAGACAGGATTTGGGCTGGACATCACTAAAATAAAGGCATTTTTCGTTGCGGCGGAATCTTCGCACGAAATTTCAATCACCATCTTTCTATTCTAAATGTGACAATATTTTGTTGGCAGCGACCTATATAGGGAGAAACGATCACCATGATAAAATAAGAGAAATCAGTGCACGCACGGAAACATACAGATCTTCGTTCATTCCGCACGCTATAGAGAATTGTGAAGGTGGTTCGATGAACCCTCTGTCAGACACTTAAATGAGGTTTGCAGAGTATCTATGTAGATTCTGGAAATTTACCAGGCTCTGTTTACATCCGTGGAAAGCTACCTTGCGGTAAGTCGATGACTCCTAAACGTTTCTTTCTCTGGAGAAAAAATAGCTTTGTTCGTGGTTATCGTTGATAGTCAATAGGGGAAAGAGTGAGGAGCGTTAATCTTATTGTGTCGAAAGCGTTCAACAACATCTCAGGTCTGTCTTTCTTTTGCTTTCCATTTCAAAACGCTAGACGAGAGTTGATGGATGGCAAATACGAAATTAGGCAGCGCTGAAATAATCTTTCTGCCTGGTACATCTGCCAACATTTATTTGTCGAGCCTCGAATCCTTCCCAACGAGAATTAAAAAATGCGGCTGGTGGGGGAACCGGGGCAGTTTCTGCACATCAAGAACTTTAGAACCAGTTTTCTCCTTCGATATGAGTTAGTCGTGTATTCGCGGGAAGTAGAAAGGAAAGGTTATTTTGTTCAGGGTGCCCATTGTTGTTCCCATGTTGTGTTTATTTCCACGCCTATTTTGTGTCCCTCTCTCATCCGTCTTCGGTAGGAAAGCAAAACAATCAACTGACAAAACGTACGACTATTGCACTATACCTGTCTCCAAGCACTAGGCTAGGCGCAGTCGCGTTTCGTGTGCTCCGTGGCATCATTTTACATTAGCCGCGTGCGACTAGTAGACACGGAAAGTTGCGCAGATCTGAGTGCATCTTATTGCTGTCTGCCCGCGACCAGAATGTACGGTACGTAGTCGAAAGTTAGAGAAACCAGCGAATGCGAAGTGTGCTATTCCTTCACGCTATCGAGTGAGCTGGCGTAGCAGTTGCGACACTCCCGAGGGATTTCGTTCAAATCGTGTCCAGTGAAGCCGACTAGGTTTCCTGTTTCTTCCTTGAATCGTTCCATTTCGTACCACATTGTGTAGAGCCGTATCACCAGCCCTCTGACCGTCTGCTACTGTTCTATTCTATCTCCTTGCTACGCTGTCCCTACTATATTACTGTCTGTATAGAAAAATGAGAGGACTCCATAGGCTCCACGACTGTATTTCTTCTCCCCTAAAGACTCTCGTGTGATATCCACCGCAGAGTTCGTATTATTTATCTGCAGCCTTTCTTACAAATAGGTTCTCTAAAACACTCAACAGCGGCATTCGAGGTGATTATCCCCTTTCCTTCTCAACTTCCCTTTTGAACACTCTTGGGACTTTTCCCAATATTTCCGCGTGAGATACCTACCAAATTTTAACACCTTGGTAATTTGTATGATTTGACCGACTCAGACTGTAATACTGTCTTCAAAGTATAATGTGTTTCTACGTTTTGTGACGGGCAAATTGATATGTTTCCGAACAGTTAAAAATAGTGATCACTCTTTATACCACTTTGAAATCTTAACAAGGTGTGGCAGTATTTGTGCAGCCTGTACTTCATTACAGAGAACTGCATCATCTGCGACAAGTCTGAACTTACTATTAATAATGTCTGCAAGGTCATAATTTAGAATACGAACACTAAGTGTCCCAGTACACTTCCCTGGGCTGCACCGGACACTACTACATCTGCGAAGACTCTTCATGCAAGGCAACATGTTCCGTCCTTCCAGACAAGAAACTCTCACAAATTCCACTCGATACCGCACATGATCGTAATTCATTAATGAGCGTGTAGTCGGAACACTTTTAGAATTCCATAGCTGAGGTGTCTAGGTCAAGATGTTGTGATGGATTTACGTTAATTAAAAGGAGTAAATTGATTAGCTTCCGTGAAAAGTTAAAGTGGTTTATTTTTTCCTGGTGTGATTGTTGGTTCAAGTTGCATTCAACTGCTCCCCCGTTTCATGATATTTAGTCCAGTGACAGAATGTAAATCTTTCTGGATAGAGTTAAGACTTGTACAGGGCTTCTGATCACCCGCGTAGGGGTTGACGTCAATTTGTTGTAGAATTATGGAAAATTTCCAGCTCGCTCTGTTCCTCCATCAAGTCCACAGCGCTGTAGAGAACGGCGCGCAGGTTGACTTCAGGAAGGAATTTGAAACCGTACCTCACTGCCATTTAGTGAAAGATATGCGAGCTTATCGAGTAGCTAATCGTATTTGCGACTGGATAAGGGACTTCCTTGTAGAACTCAACACGCCGCTTTCAACGTAGCAAAATCGACAGAACTACCTGTGATTTCCCGGATACCCCAAGTAAGTGTGATACGACCGTTACTGACTTACAATATATATATAACCGACCTAGCAGTGAAACCTCCCCTTAGAAAAATCTATGAATTACTGAGCTGCTAAACCCCTTACGTTATCTGATTTTCAAAGAGCTGAGCAAAACTGAACGTACTCAGACATTTCTCCCTTTACTTATTCTGATCATCACTAAACTGACAGACATTTTTAGCGCAACGCAATAAGACTTTCAATAATCCCTACAAAAGAATGACCCTGACTAACAATAACCTATACCTTTCATGAATACCTCACAAAAATCTTCGTTACTCGAACTACTGCAATACAGCGAGCGCCAATACTGCCAGCTGAATAAAAGATTCTAACTACAGAAGGCACTAACTATTGATAGGCATAGTCAGCAAATGGAAGATTTTGCTAGAGAACAAACAATGTATTTACCTTAATAATCACTCATCCATGCAGAAAGCTATTTGCAAGACGCTTGTTTGATCGATTCCGAGTATTGTTCATCAATCTGCGACCCGGACTGACGGGGGAGAGAGAGAGAGAGAGAGAGAGAGAGAGAGAGAGAGAGAGAGAGAGAGAGAGAAAAGATCCGACGAAGAACGGCGCGTTTCGTCATGGGATCATTTGGTCGGCTCAAGAGCGTCACGGAGATGCTAAACTCCACTGGCAGACGTTACAAGAGTGTCGTTGCGCATCACTGAGTACAATTTTTCGAGAGCGCACTTTCCGGAAAGAGTCAGAAATGTTACTCCCTTCCACTTTTCTCGCGAAATGACCACGATGAGAAAATTAGAGCCAATACAGAGGCTTACCGACAATCTTTCTTCTTAAACGCCACTCGCGAATGGAACACGGAAGGGGGCTCCGTTAGCGTTACTAAAAGTACCCTCCGCCACATAGCATTAGCTGGCTGGCTTAGTACAATGTAGATGTTAGTAGTGACATCTTTAATCCTTTTTCTGAGTCTGAACGGGAATGTTTCAGCTGTGTTTAAGGATCTCGCTTTATTTGCGTGCTACAATGCACTGCCTTCAAGCACGTCAGAGATACACCGGGTAAGCATGTGGATAATCGTGCATCCGCCGTAGTTGGTACGTATCGACAGGTAGAAGCAGCAAAGAAGAAAATCTTCATCACGGACGTAGACTGCGTAATTTGGGTGTCGTGCCACAAGGCGGCGGGAGCGATGGGCGTCGGGGGCGAAGGCACGGAAGTTGTGGGGAGCTGTTCTGCGGGGTCGCCCACTAGTTACACTTCCTCCTGCTCGTCTGACAAGGGGGAGACCACGACGTTTGGAACGCGGATTTACTTCAAACTTCGTACACTCGTAGTACTCCATTAGGACAACAAAATGCGTAAGCAGTAGCGCGTACTTCTCAAGCGTTATTGAGAAAATCGCAAGATAAGTTCGGTCGTCAAATATATACCAGTGAGTGGCCGTTTTCACCAGGAAGCGGCGGCAGCCGAATGGGTAGCGTTCAAGCCCCGTAATCGCTGGATCGAGTCCCGTTCGTCAGGTTTTTTTTTTTTTTTATTTCTAACACAGTAATTTTTTTTACTATTCACATTACAATTGATACAATGGGAATGATGTGTAATCGGATGAACTTCTATTAAATTTACAATGTTATTTGGCAGTCTACATTTTATTATCACAATATAATATTCATAACTATCGACTAGTAAACGACCAAACACATAAAGTGATACTGAAAATGTATGAGAAATCCCTTAAACCTGGAAGGAGCCCCAAACTACTTGTTACCTCCAAGTTTCGACAGGCACAGGCGGCTTTCGAAAGATGTACAATTAATCGTCGCTTTCGACATTACGAGTACAACGGCAGGATATTTTTCGTAAGAACATGGAAAGCATAAAGTTAAACGGCACCAGCTGCATTGAATAAATGCTGTTTCCGCATAGGCAAGGTCTTTTGCGGTTTTCCGTGTAAAAACAAACCTCGTTAACATTTTCAAAAACCTCTTTTTCAGTCGATAATTTGGAAGCAAACCATGCACAACGCAGCATTTCCTCAAATATCGGCGCTGATAATTGATCATGCGGTATCGAGTATATTTTAATAGCGCTTCCCGTGAAGCAATTTCTCGTTCTTTTTCGATTGAATACGAACAATTTTGAAGACACGGATAAGCATACATTTTCAGTATCACTTTTACTAGTCCAGGGCTTCACAACATACGTGCTCGCGGAGCAAGCTGTGAGCAGCAAGGCGCGAGCACGGAGCAGCGCGAGCACGCTACCCCCACTACCGGACCAGAGCGGAGAGTGGGGAGAGTCACGTGGGGCACACAACAGCTGCCGCCAGTCAATGTAAATCGGATATCACTCACGAATTATTACTGCGACAAGTGAAACAAAAAGGAGAATGTACACGTGCCACATAATTTTATTAGCTTAGAATATGCCTCTACATTCGTATTAATTTGTGAACTGTTACACAATAAAAGGTGTCACTGAAGTGTGGGATTCTCGGTGATCTTGTACTTTTTGCCCTTTACAATTGTGTCTATGTTCGGAGTAATTGTTCTTGTGCATTGTAGGCGCAGCGTGCAGTTTAAATTTCGATCAGACAATGCGTTTCTCAGGCGCGTCTTGTTACATTTCATTGCAGAGAACAGTTGTTCACAAACATACGTGGAACCGAACATTGATATTATTGCAGCCGCCAGTTTGTGCAAACGAGGAAATCTATCTTGAGGGAAGTGTCTGTAAAATTCCAAAATGTTTTTCTTGTTCTGAAATTTGTCTCTGTATTCTCTGTCATACTGCAGGTCAATAATTTCTAGTTGCAGGACGAATCTCTTCAATATTCGCTGAATATGGAGAGGAGAACAGATCAAAATCACTGTCTAGTGCTGTCAGATCTTGAAAGCGTTGATCAAATTTTTCCTTAAGGGCAACTAAACCATGTGAATAACGTTCACAGTCTTTGTGAACATCTTGCATGGATGATAATTTAGGAAAATGAGCTAATTTCCTGTTTCCAGCTGACTCGCCCAAAGTGTCAATTTCATTTTAAAAGCTCGTATTCGATCTATGAAACGAGTAATTAGCAGATCTTTACCTTGTAGTGAAATGTTCAAAGCATTCAGATGGCTAGTTAAATCTGCTGAGAACGCGAGATCACATTTCCATGAAGGCTCTTTCAATTCAGGAACACACGTTATTTATTTCCATGAACATATTTATCTCATCTAATAGGCAAAAAAATCGATTTAATAATTCGCCACGACTAAGCCAGCGGACCTCGCTGTAATAAGGCAGGCTACCATACTGGCTCTCTACAACCTCAAGAAAGCTTTTAAATTGCCTGTGTTTTAGCCCATGCTTCCTTATATAATTGGTTGTACGAACAACAACACTCATCACATTTTTTAGAGTGATACTCTTTACACATAAGTTTTCCTGGTGGGTCACACAGTGAACGCCCCTTATTTCATTCGGCACGGTCAGTTTTTGCATTTTCTCCTTCAACAGCGCAACGAAACCTGATTTTTTCCCTTTATCGCTGGTGGACCGTCTGTAGACACTGAAACCATAGAATTCCACGACAATCCTATTTTTTCAACACTTTCTTCAACACTACTTAAATCACCTCCGGTTGTAGTGTGCTTCATGGCTACTACATCGAGGAGGTCCTTCCTTACCTGAAGATCTCTATTAACACCTCTAATAAATATGGCAAGCTGCGCTGTTCCAGTGATATCAACACTTTCGTCCAGAGCTAGAGAATACGCCATAAAATCTTTACAGATATTTGCAAGCTGGCTCTGAACGTCGTCTGCCATGTCCTGTATGCGACGCGTAATGGTCATGTTAGATAATGGAACAATCCGAAACTGTTCAACTTGAGATGGACGCAAATGTTCCGCTGCAACTACCAAACATTCTTTTATTAAAACGCCATCAGTGAAGGGGCGCAGGGATTTTGCTAAAAGCAAAGCAATTTTGTAACTCTCTCTGAGAGCTGCCTCAGTTGATTTTTCTTCGTCGTCCAGATCTTCTTCGGATAGCTTCCTTTTAAGTTTAATAACTTCCTGTGCACGATCTGGTCCACCACATTTTCCACTTCCGTAGACTTTCACGTGGTACGACATATAATGTCGCTGCAAATTAAATTTCCTAAAAGAATTCAGCGTTTTGTGACATACTAAAAATTTGCAACACAATCGTTTTCTGTAAACAGATACACTTCCTCCCAATGGGGGTTGAACTGCGAAAGCATGGTTGGGGCTACACAACGGCGACTTGACATGATTCTTAACCAGCGAAGTGACCGTTAGAGCTGATCGTAGTACTTTAAACGTTACACAGTCGGCGCGAATTCAATAGGCACGCTGCGGCCCTATTCAAACGTGCGCGCGAATTTCCCCCTCCCTCCCCTCCCTCCGTACTCCACGACCTTGCAGCTGCTCGCGAGCATGTGCCTGAGCAGACGCGAGTACTCGCGCTCAAAACCGGCCAGTTGTTAAGCCCTGTACTAGTCGATAGTTATGAATATTATATTTTTTGTGATGATAAAAATCTGTAGACTGCCAAATAACATTGTAAATTTAATAGAAGTTCATCCGATTACACCTATCTTTCCCATTATATCAATTGTAAATAGTAAAAAAAATGACTTAAAAATAAAAAAACTGATGAACGGGACTCGATCCAGCGATTACGGGGCTTGAACGCTACCCACTCGGCTGCCGCCGCTTCCTGGTAAAAACGGCCACTCACAGGTATATATTTGACGACCGAAATTATCTTGCGATTTTCTCAATAACGCTTGAGAAGTACGCGTACTGCTTACACATTTTGTTGTCCTAATGGAGTACTAAGAGTGTATTAAGTTTGAAGTAAAAGCGCGTTGCAAACATCGTGGCCTCCCCTTGTGAGTGTACACGCGTAATCACAGCGTGGACTTTGTCGGCTCTGACCGTGGCAAACCGGCTGGAATCTACGGCGAGACGCCAGTGAGGGACAGGTGAGGACGCCGGCCAGACGGGCGGTCCGCAGCGGCCGCCGGCTGCAGGCGGCGTGGGCGGCAAAGGCGCGGCGCGCAGCGTTGCGACACCAGTGACGTCACGACCGGCAGGTGCGGCCGCCTCTCTGTACGACTGGCCTCTGGCGTCCCTTCTCAATGTCTAGCTGGCTGCGGCCGACTGGCGGCTGAAGAACACACAAGCGAGTCCTGCAGCGCTCCGACACCTCAAAGTGTGGTGAGCGGACAGCGGGGACGGCCCTTGCGTTGCTCGACAACCTGCTGGCTGCTTATCTGTTACACCTGCCTCGACGTATACTGAACGATTCGCAGCGGTTTACGTAATCTCGAGAATATCAACAGCGAGACCCTGTCCCGATATCCAGTACAAAATGCAAGGACGCTACGGTCGTACGTGATGGACATGAGCGGTAAGAGCGACGGCCCCACCAAAGCGGACTTATGGAACACGGTTTTACCAAATTCTTTCACCAAAAACGCTGCAGGGACTTAAATCGAGGACAATAGCGATTACGAATGATGTTAACTCTGCTATTTATAAGCGAGAATTGTAAGTCTTCTCGTCCAGACAGCACACGAATTGCAGACAGTCTTTTAGTTATAGCAATCACAAGTATGAATAATAATCTTGCGTATTAATAAATCGGTTCAGCTGGATTCAGTTCTTTATTTTAAAATAAATATAATAAACATGTGATGAAAAAGGACTAAATACAGCTTTGGCAGTTTATTAATGCCCAACAAATACAAGTTATGTTGGTTCATTTCTGATTATCATCTCCCTCCTTACCATTCTTGAATGGTGCCTCGCTCGACTAAAGTTCCGTACCTGAATACAGCAAAGTAGCACACCTCACATCAATTGCACGTAATACGCGATAGAACCTATCCACAAAACTACGAAAGTATAGGACCGCCTCGTTAACGCCAACTTGCAGCAGGAGCTTGAAACGTTCGTTGTGTTCACGCATTATAAGGTATTTATTCTGACACACACACACACACACACACACACACACACACACACACACACACACACACACACACACACATACACTTCGCAGACTCAGAGAATCATCGTTACTGTAAAATTCAGATGGCTCTCTGTTCGTTAGTAACGGATTCGTAACTAACGAGTGATGCCCACAAGAGTTCTATTTCATTCCATATTCGCTAATCAGCAGAATGTTTTGACACTGCGCCACAGCTTGAAACAAAATTGCGTGCCTTTGGAATATCGGTTCACCTGTGTAACTGTATTCGCGATTTCCTTTGAGAAAGGCCACAGTACATAGTAAATTAAGGTAACTCTGCTGACGAAGGTGATGTTTTATCTAACACAGATCAAAAAAAGTTTTGCATCACCTCCGTTCCGAGAGCTGCGGAACCTGTACAGAAAACTGGAACAGAGATCAACATAAAAATTATTTGCGCCCTCTTTATTACTAGTGAGAACCACACGTTGCATGTTGTACCACCATACTGCGAGACCTTCCGACGTGGTGGTCCAGATTGCTGTACACACCGGTACCTCTAATACCCAGTAGCACTTCTTGCATAGCTGCATGCTCGTATTCGTCGTGGCATAGTATCCACAAGTTGATCAAGGCACTGTTGGTCCAGATAGTCCCACTCCTCCACGGCGATTCGGCATAGATCCCTCAGAGTGGTTGGTGGGTCACGTCGTCCATAAACAGCCCTTTTCAGTCTATCCAAGGCATGTTCGATAGGGTTCATGTCTAGACAACATGCTGGCCACTCTAGTCTAGCGATGTCGTTATCCTGGAGGAAGTGATTCACAACATGTGCAGAGTGGGGGCGCGAAATGTCGTCCATGAAGACGAATGCCTCGCCAATATGCTGCTGATATGGTAGCACTATCGGTCGGAGGATGGCAATCACCTATCGCATAGGCATTACGGCGCCTCCCATGAACACCAGTGGCGTACGTCGGCCCCACATACTGCCACCCCAAAACAGCAGGGAAGCTCCACCTTGCTGCACTCGCTGGACAGTGTGTTTAAGGCGTTCAGCCTGACCGGGTAGCCTTCAAACACGTCTCCGACGATTGTCTGGTTGAAGGCATACGCGACACTCATTGGTGAAGAGAACGTGATGCCAATCCTGAGCGCTCCATTCGGCATGTTGTTGGGCCCATCTGTATTGCGCAGCATGGTGTCGTGGATGCAAAGATGAACCTCACCATGGACGTCGGGAGTCAGGTTGCAGCCTATTGCGCACAGTTTTAGTCGTAACACGACGTCCTGTGGCTGCACGAAAAGCATTATTTAACATGGTGGCGTTGCTGTCAGGGTTCCTCAGAGCCATAATCCGTAGGCAGCGGTCATCCACTGCAGTAGTACCCCATGAGCGGCCTTAGCGAGCCATGTCATCGACAGTTACTGCCTCTCTGTATCTCCTCCATGTCCGAAAAACATCGCTTTGGTTCACTCCGAGACGCCTGGACACTTCCCTTGTTGAGAGTTCCTGGCACAAAGTAACAATGCGGACGCGATCGAACCGTGGTATTGACCGTCTAGGCATTGTTGAACTACAGACAACACGAGTCGTGTACCTCTTTCCTGGTGGAATGACTGGAACTGATCGGCTGTAGGACCCCCTACGTCTAATAGGCGCTGCTCATGCATGGTTGTTTACGTCTTTGTGCGGGTTTAGTGACATCTCTGAACAGTCAAAAGGACTGTTTCTGTGATATAGTACCCTCAGTCAACGTCTAATTTCAAATGGCTCTGAGCACCATGGGACTTAACATCTGAGGTCATCAGTTCCCTATAGCTTAGAACTACTTAAACCTAACTAACCTAAAGACACCACATAGATCCATGCCCGAGGCAGGATTCGAACCTGCGACCGTAGCAGTCGCGCGGTTCCAAACTGAATCGCCTAGAACCGCTCGGCCACAACGGCCGGCAACGTCTAATTTCAGGACTTGTAGAAACCAAAGTGATGCAAAACTTTCTTTTATGTGTGTATTTAGGAGACACACTGAATAGCTCTCAAATGATCGTCTCGTTTTCCGTCTAGTTAAATCAACAGAAGATCAAAACATCCTACAAAACCATTTGGTCAAGATGTCTAAATAGTGCGGAGAGTCATATCTGACCATCAACTTTAAAAATAAATTTAAGGCACCTCCACATGAATACTAAAGTAAATTCGTTCTATTTCTGTTACACCACGTAATCACAAGAATTTGGAGGTTGTCTAATGATCTAAATACCTACGCATGACACTGACTGGGAGAACTTAAATTGGAAGCATCATACAGGAAGTCGCACTTTTGCTGAGAGAATATGCAGTTCTGGAGAAACTTTGGAAGACTTCCTCCTCTGGGCTTCGCTTCGTGTATGCTGGTAGTCCGTCCGCTGGCTTTGGTCGAACTATCGCCTCGTCACGCACTTCCTCGCCGCTGTTTACGGCAGCAACCGTAGCTAACCAGAAAGAGAGAGAGTTACTCGCAGGTTAGCCGGATTCGTAGAGCAGTCGTATTCCTATTCCGCGGACCAGACGAGTTTCATTTCAGCGCGCCGTGCCCATAGAGAGAAGTCCGCTGTCTAATGCTTTCCCCCGGCACACACCGCGTCCCGGAACATCGCCAGCTGTCAACTCACCATTCACTTTCCCCGGCGGTCGTCCGTCTGTTTACAGTCCGCACTGGTCCGCACTCGCCGCCCATAACCACACCCTGCTGGACACTCCGCGAAAGCCGTCCTCCACACGCGACACGGGTGCTGACCTCGCACGTCCATCACCCGAGACGACTCGCCACCGAGCTGTGACGACGTGTTCTGTCGCCGCTTCGTGTACGCGTCCCCTCTTTACGTGAGGACCACGTGCCCGCTTTCATTTCTCCTCCCTTCTTTTTCTTTCCTCCACTATTCTCAGGTTCGAATCCTGCCTCAGGCATGGATGTGTGTGATGTCCTTAGGTTAGTTAGGTTTAAGTAGTTCTAAGTTCTAGGGGACTGATGACCACAGCAGTTGAGTCCCATAGTGCTCAGAGCCATTTGAACCATTTTGCCACTATTCTCACACCTTTCCACTACGTCTCATTTTACTCCCTCCTAAAACAATTTGTCCCTGTTGTTATGTTACTTTATTTGTTGTGGTGTTTTCTGTTGCTTTGTGCTGTGTTGGAATATTATTTGGACGAGATTTTGGTTTGTACTGTGATGTATTTTTAACTAAACTCGTCGTTTGCATAATATGTTGAGCGACGAAATCTTGGTAAAGCGCTGTTAACGCTATTTAATTGCGAGTTCTTGAGTCTGTAAAGAATCGCCGTGTGATTGCAGGTTCGTTCGCCACGTCTCCAGAGTCTCTCTACATGCACGTCAACGTAGGTATCTGAAACACTCTAGATATTTATGAGAATTCAATTGTAGAAGATTAATTAATTTCGAGTCTCACCTATTTATCAGTTGAGATGAGCTCTTATTTCTTCTGATACAACATATCTACAGAGCTGTAGTAGTTTCAAGATAATCTTAACGAAATCAATAGGACAATAGTCAGAATAATTAACATTCGAGGTGACAGCAAGAATTACATACAAATCAGAGATGATCGTATTGCTCATATCCCTCTGCAAGATTATACCGGGTTTGGTTCCTACGTACACCGCACAGTGTCGGTCATTTCACTAATAAAACTGTTCTTAGTAAATTGTGGCGTTACAGTGTTCTCTTACGGCTGCTACCTTCGAATCCTAGTTTTAACACTTCTTCGCCTCAGTAGCTGCGCGGTCCGCGTTGCGGATTGAGAAGCGAATGTTCCCGGGTTCGATTCCCGGGCGGCTGGTAGATTTTTCTCCGCTCGGGGACTGTCTGTTGTGTTGTCCCCACATTCGTATCGTGATAACTCACATTACTATTGAGATTGCAAATAAACTGAAAAAAGGTCAAAATTATTTCTTCTTCTTGTATATTCTATACTAGCAGACAAACCTGGCACTGCCCGAGTAATTCGTTTTACCAGTCTTCCATCAAAAACTGTGTTTGTAGTGTATTTTCGTAAAACTTTCATTTCCATGTATTCGTGAAAACACTTCTGACGTTGACTGATGACCTCAGCATTTAAGTCCCATAAGATTTCTCTTCTGACGTTGCGAAACAGTAGTACAGAGAAATAGGCATAACGTACAACTGTGTAAGTACAGTATCAAAATTAAGAATTATAGTATTATTGAACGCTGGTTGGTTGGTTGGTTTGGGGAAGGAGACCAGACAGCGAGGTCATCGGTCTCATCGGATTAGGGAAGGATGGGTAAGGATGTCGGCCGTGCCCTTTGAGAGGAACCATCCCGGCATTTGCCTGGAGCGATTTAGGGAAATCACGGAAAACCTAAATCAGGATGCCCGGACGCGGGATTGAACCGTCGTCCTCCCGAATGCGAGTCCAGTGTCTAACCACTGCGCCACCTCGCTCGGTATTGAACGCTGGGCGCAGCTGCTGCGCGTGTCTGCAACGCTATTTTGTGGATGTGTTATGGCAACGCAGCTTCACAGCTCTATAGACGGCTATTGTTTTGGTTCAAATGTCTCTAAGCACTATAGAACTTAACTTCTGAGGTCATCAGTCCCCTAGACTTAGAAATACTTAAACCTAACAAACTTATGGAAATCACACACATCCATGCCCGAGGCAGGATTCGAACCTGCGACCGTAGCAGCAGCGCGGTTCCGGATGAAGCGCCTAGAACCGATCGGCCAAAAACCCGGCTCTTAATCTTCGTGCCGGCGCCTGTCGTTATGCCGGAACATATTGTGAGAAGAATGTTGTGGGGCATTACTTATTAAACAAGCCTGTACGTTAAGTTATCTACAACATGAACTAATCTGTCGGACGAATTTACTATAGAGAATTTTAAGTGGCCTAACTACAATTTGTTCGTAGCCTCCGCACAGTGTACTGTATGCTAACGGACTGTTTCTTCTGCAGTTATTTCGTCGTTAGCTGCTAGTTGGTATAGGCACAGTCTTCGAGAAAAGCACCGCGCTTACGAACTGCAATACAAGTGTGCCTGGACGCGGATTTCTTCGTCGTAAGTACTCTCCCTCACTTCGCTGTCAGTAGCGCAGCGCAGATATGTGGCTGCCAATCACGACCTCCTTTCTGCGTGAAACGTTTCTCCCGAAATGCCGTAGTCTTGCCGCTTCGCACCAAGCGACAACGTCCGCCTCTATATAGACTAAGATGGTATCTGTTCTTTCGGACATGTCCGAAAGAACAGATATCATCGGTGACCATGCAGCTCGTTAGAATGAAATTACAATGAAATTAACACCCTTAGCTGCTTACAGGCGTTGACATACGTCAACGGGGACAGATGAAAATGTGTGCCCCGACCGGGACTCGAACCCGGGATCTCCTGCTTACATGGCAGACGCTCTACCCATCTGAGCCACCGAGGACACGAGATAGCGACTGCAGGGATTTATCTCTGGCACGCCTCCCGCATTCGCACAGAAGAAGAAGATGGTCAATATATACTAAGATGGTATCTGTTCTTCTTTGCGAATGCACAAACAGCGCCCGAACTCTTACGGGAATCGGCAACGCGCCGCGAGTAATGAGTATAATGGGCGGGGGCACTACGAATGTAGTGCGGGACAATACGTTGAGAATGTGGGTTTCGCGGGAGGCGTGCCAGAGATAAATCCCTGCAGTCGCGCTATCCTCTGTGCCCTCGGTGGCTCAGATGGATAGAGCATCTGCCATGTAAGCAGGAGATCCCGGGTTCGAGTCCCGGTCGGGGCACACATTTTCATCTGTCCCCGTTGACGTATGTCAACGCCTGTAAGCAGCTGAGGGTGTTCATTTCATTGTAACGTCTGCCTCACCACGCCGAGCTCTGCTTTCCACCCGAGGCCCACGAGAAAGACAGGCCGCGGCGCGTACGTCACGAAGGTGGTCCTGAACTCGCTCGTTCGCTCGCTCAGCTCAGCACACAAAATGCGTTTCTAAACCTGTTAACTGGCACTTGGGCGTCGAAGTACTAACGAGAATTGCACCTTCCATTGAAATCTGGTATTATGAAGTCTGCTTCACAGTACTCATTACATGCTGGAAGTGGTGCCTTATGCAACTGATAATCATTTTAGCATGGCTCTGAGCACTATAGGACTTAACTACTGAGGTCATCAGTCCCCTAGAACTTAGAACTATTCAACCTAACTAACCTAAGGACATCACACACATCCATGCCCGAGGCAGGATTCGAACCTGCGACCGTAGCAGTCGCACGGTTCCAGACTGAAGCGCCGAGAACCGCTTGGCCACAGCGGCCGGCCATTTTAGCATGATTTCTTTTTTAATTGTACGCCATTACAGCCGTCACAAATTATAAGTAGGCCCAAGGACTTATCATTATAGGACTAATAACAGTAAGATTCCGTAATAGCGGATTGCAGTAGAAGATTCAATTTTCGTTTGTACGGACACGCCTAGGTACGAGTTAACAGATGCAGAAACGTAGTTTGTCTGCTGATTTGAGCGAACGGGCGAGCGCAGGACTACCTTCGTGACGTACGCGCCGCGGCCTGTCTTTCTCGTGGGCCTTATTTCCACCTCGCAGTGCGCCCAACCCCACCCGCAGCTACGACTTAACAGCCTGTGTCAGTCGCCTAACGCACAGAAACGTTTCCACTGCGTTTACGGAACACCACTTAGTGACGTGGCCAGACAAGTCTGGGACACAGGTGCGAGCTGCAGAGCCCTCTGGGCAGCTAGCTGGCCGCGCTCCGTCCCACTAACGACGGCCGATTAGCGGGCGTGCCTGTGTCCCGCAGCTATGTCGTCCCTGATGCGGTCGCCTGTTGCACCACATCTCGGGTACGCTAATCCCTCCCTGTATGAAAACCCCAACAGAGAAACTAATAAAAAGCAACAATGTTACATTCTTCAAGGACGGAAAAAGATACGCAGAGTGGCGTACATATAGCCGGCCCCTGCGCTGAAAGGAATATGAAAGAAAGAAATCAACGTACATCATAGCTTTCTTACATTTTTATTATACGGTTTCATTATTAACTATGTAATTAACAGTTTAAGCAACAGATTTACTTTTATTAGTTTAATAAGCATATTTTAGAAACTAATTTAAAGTATATGTTCAAAATGTTCTCCGCCAGCGTCCAAGAGAAGTTGTGCACTTTTCAGTACTCTTTCAGGAATGTTCGAAATTTCTTCACATACGTTGTTTTTTTAATGTGTCAAGTGTTCTGGGATTGTTGCCTAGACTCTAACCTTTAGAAATCCTCAGAGGTAATAGTCACAGGCCGGCCGGAGTGACCGAGCGGCTCTAGGCGCTACAGTCCGGAACCGCGCGACCGCTACGGTCGCAAGTTCGAATCCTGCCTCGGGCATGGATGTGTGTGCTGTCCTTAGATTAGTTAGGCTTAAGTAGTTCTAAGTTCTAGGGGACTGATGACCTCAGCAGTTAAGTCCCATAGAGCCATTTTTAATAGTCACATGGTGACAAGTCGGGAGAGCGGGGTGGCCACAAGCCCTTACTAATGGTCCTCTCCTCTGTAAAATCTGTATGTATACCAGCTAAGGACAAATCTGACACATGCAAAGATGCCCCATCTTGCTGGAAATACGCACAATATTTTTCGTTTGGAGTTAACAGAGCCGAAAATTCACTGTCGAGTTGCAAGTAAACATGTGTGTTGACAGTTTCGTTGAAGAACAAAGGCCCGATAATTCTGTTACCAGATACAGCACATCATACACCAATTTTTAAATCGTGTAACGGCTTTTGCAATACGCCATGGGGATTCTCTATAGCCCAGTGTCTTGCGAATTAACGTAATCCGACAGATGAAACCAAGCTTCATCCGTCAAAAAAAAAAAAAAAAAAAAAAAAAGGAACGGACCAAGATGTCCCCCAGCGACATTTTCCAGCAACCAGTTATAGTAATGTGTACACTTACCCTTTTCCGCTTCTTTTATTTGCTGAACAACATTTACACGTTATGGTTTCATTTTCAAGCCATGAAGGATGCGCGTTGACATGACCTGCGAGATATTCCACATTGCTGCGATAATAGTCGTGTTCACTTGTGGGGACTTCTTTCAATTTGTGCCGTCACGTTTGCCACAACTTCAGTTGTACGTACCGTCGGTGCCTTATTTGGTTCAAATGGCTCTGAGCACTATGGGACTTAACATCTGAGGTCATGAGTCCCCTAGAACTTAGAACTACTTAAACCTAACTAACCTAAGGACACCACACACATCCATGCCCGACGCAGGATTCGAACCTGCGACCGTAGCAGTCACGCGGTTCCAGACTGAAGCGCCTAGAACCGCACGGCCACCGCGGCCGGCGGTGCCTTATTTCTCTGTGAATTAACAACACTGCCTGTCTAACGCCTCCTTCTCACTAGATCCTGAATCGTTGACTTTGCAGGATATTACTTTCAGGAAACTTTTCATGCAAAGTGTCACGAACAACTTTAATGGATTCAGACCACACATATTCTTCAACAATGAACACACGTCCTTCAATGGAGTAAGGCATGACAATGAAGTACACGGTTTATAACGACTACATTCCGTATGAACTACTCACACCCTACTGCTGTTGCAAGGTGGCAAAGAAACTGACAAGCTAGTAATGCTACTCACGCGCGTTCGCATTCCGGTTTGGCCCTGTTTTATGTGCGCCGCTCTTTATTGCATAACATATACTACATCAACCAATTAATAGCCTTACTTTTAACTTGTTTTCTTCGGCTGAATCAAAATTCGTTTGAGTTGCAGATGTTTCCCAATATGTAAACTTCATTAGAATTAGGTGGCTTTAGTTTGGTATGCGTGTCTCCGCAGGCGTTTTACATGACTGGATGATTTTGTCGGTAAGCTGCTGCGCATACTAAATAAGTTGTAACACCGCGACAATAATATGCTGGACAATTTCTGTAAGGGAAATACTCGATTCAGAAATTAACACTAACAGGTAAGGAATGTACAGAGAGTCAATGTGTGGAATACTTAAACTTTGACGTTAGGACACTCGCAGTTCAGCGTACACAAACGACCAGTCGGATACGGCTGGTAGCATTCTGACACAGTTTGCCGAAGACACTGCTGAGTTCACGGAAAGGTCGCAGCCCCCTAGTTCACTTGCAGGCCTCTGGTCCTGCTTCGGTACGTTTTAAGTTTTGAGCGAATAGTGCGAGGGTAATCCTGCCTTCTCCTTCTCGCCATTCAATCAGTAGACGGAAGACAACTTCTTACATAAAAGTACTTTATTCCGTAACACTTTACTAGCTCCACAAGACTGCCAGTTTGAGTGGCCGAGACATACTTACTTTATCCTTGAATATTCATCATTCCTTCTGGAACACTGCATAACTAATTAATTAAATACAAGGAAACCAGAGAGTACCCAGGATCATGATCGAAGCGGATGGGGATAAGGGAAGTGTGTTCATTAGTTCCAAAAAAATGGTTCAAATGGCTCTGAGCACTATGGGACTTAACATCTGTGGTCATCAGTCCCCAAGAACTTAGAACTACTTAAACCTAACTAACCTAAGGACATCACACACATCCATGCCCGAGGCAGGATTCGAACCTGCGACCGTAGCAGTCGCGCGGTGCCGGACTGCGCGCCTAGAACCGCTAGACCACCGCGGCCGGCCATTAGTTCCAAGGTGAAGAGCGAAATAGTTGGGAAATTTCAAAACTAACTGTTCTGAATGCACTTGGTTCTAGTCAGTATCCAGCTCATGTTTGTACTATGTCCATTTATATACCTACCTTCAGCTGTCTACACATCTACGTTCTTTCCATATCTTTCAGATTGTATTTCTTCATATAACTCTGAAAAGACCTCACCAGAAATGTTTGGTACGCTCAAAGAAAACGGGAGCGTTGTCAACCAAACGCTAGAGATTTGTGTGTAAATTTTTCAACAACAAAATGCTTGATTTGATTAATGCAAATAACGAACGCCGAAGGCGCTACTTATATTATGAAATCACATATTCTTTCACAGGTAAAGTTACAATTTGTAATATATAATGGATCCTTCTCGTATGGCGCCCAGAAAAGACTTCCTTACAGTCTCCACAAAAGAAAGACACGGCAAAGGTCACACAATTGCTCTTACATAACAACATACCCGAAAAAATTATAGTGAAACCACAATCTTCCGCCAAAGGTAAAAGAAAGACTACAGACGCTGGTGGGAAATAGTTGTGTGGTATCGAGGAGGGTGAAATCAATGAAGTTTCAATGATTTTCATGGTATCACGTTTCCCCTGCTTTCATCATCATTGATCCATGCACTTCATTTCTTTGTATTTAATTCTGTTACTTTTCCCTCGCTCCATTTGCACTAGGAGTGGGATATTACGCGACTAGCAACGGACACTGCACAATGGCTTGCGGAAAATGTAGATGTGGATGCTCGCGAAACGGTGAGTGTGGCTTGTAGCTGGAACCGTCTCAGCTCTGTTCATGCATTCGCCGTTCCGATTAAAGAGTGAAAATGAAATCGAAGACTGCCGATGGAAGTGTGTCGGCGAACCAGAACTGCGCTGGGAGGCGAAGCGGCCCCTCTACATCTCGCGGTCGACGCTCCGACGGCTGAAGTGTGACGGCCAGAGGCGGGATACAGGAAACGCCGAGTTACGTCACACAGACCACAAGACCGCGGCCTGCCACCGCCCCGGGTCAGCCAGGGAACAGGTGTCACACTGTCTAGGATGGAGGGAGGTGAGCAGGGCCGTGCCCTCTGGCGTACAACTCTCGCCTTCTGTGTGTCTCGGCGACTGCTGCGTTCTACGGTTGCAAACGAAAGCACGTACTCCATTCACGATTTGTGACGCGCGTCTGTCTTGGTAGGAAAAACCCGTGCCGAGCTTTAACAATAACGCGGTTCACCACGCACATTTAAGTCGTCTTTGTGAATGGGAAATGAGGATACAGTAGTGGCGAAATCCAAAACACCATGTCACGCAGCACTTTTTAAAAGGCACTAACTTTTGCGCGATTTACTTATGTTGCATGAAACAAAATACACTACTGGCCATTAAAATTGCTACACCAACAAGAAATGCAGATGATAAACGGCTATTTATACGACAAATATACTAGAACAGTCTTGCGATTAAATTTTCACGCAATTTGGGTGCATTGTTGTTGTTGTGGTCTTCAGTCCTGAGGCTGGTTTGATGCAGCTCCCCATGCTACTCTATCCTGTGCAAGCTGCTTCATCTCCCAGTAACAACTGCAACCTAAATCCTTCTGAATCTGCTTAGTGTATTGATCTCTTGGTCTCCCTCTACGATTTTTACCCTCCACGCTCCCTCCAATACTAAATTGGTGATCCCTTGATGCCTCAGAACATGTCCTACAAACCAATCCCTTCTACTAGTCAAGTTGTGCCACAAATTTCTCTTCTCCCCAATCCTATTCAATACCTCATTAGTTATGTGATCTACCCATCTAATCTTCAGCATTCTTCTGTAGCACCACATTTCAAAGGCTTCTATTCTCTTCTTGTCCAAACTATTTATCGTCCATGTTTCACTTCCATACATGCCTACACTCCACACAAATACTTTCAGAAACGACTTCCTGACATTTAAATCTATACTCGATGTTAACAAATTTCTCTTCTTCAGAAACGCTTTCCCTCCCATTGCCAGTCTACATTTTATATCCTCTCTACTTCGACCATCATCAGTTATTTTGCTCCCCAAATAGCAAAACTCCTTTACTACTTTAAGTGTCTCATTTCCTAATCTAATTCCCTCAGCATCACCCGACTTAATTCGACTACATTCCATTATCGTCGTTTTACTTTTGTTGATGTTCATCTTATATCCTCCTTTCAAGACACTATCCATTCCGTTCACCTGCTCTTCCAAGTCCTTTGCTGTCTCTGACAGAATTACAGTGTCATCGGCAAACCTCAAAGTTTTTGTTTCTTCTCCATCGATTTTAATACCTACTCCGAATTTTTCTTTTGTTTCCGTTACTGCTTGCTCAATATACAGATTGAATAACATCGGGGAGAGGCTACAACCCTGTCTCACTCCCTTCCCAATCACTGCTTCCCTTTCATGTCCCTCGACTCTTATAACTGCCATCTGGTTTCTGTACAAGTTGTAAATAGCCTTTCGCTCCCTGTATTTTACCCCTGCCAACTTCATAATTCGAAAGAGAGTATTCCAGTCAACATTGTCAAAAGCTTTCTCTAAGTCTACAAATGCTAGAAACGTAGGTTTGCCTTTCCTTAATCTAGCTTCTAAGATAAGTCGTAGGGTCAATATTGCCTCACGTGTTCCTATATTTCTACGGAATCCAAACTGATATCCCCCGAGGTCGGCTTCTACTAGTTTTTCCATTCGTCTGTAAAGAATTCGCGTTAGTATTTTGCAGTCGTGACTTATTAAACTGATAGTTCGGTAATTTTCATATCTGTCAACACCTGCTTTCTTTGGGATTGGAATTATTATATTCTTCTTGAAGTCTGAGGGTATTTCGCCTGTCTCATATATCTTGCTCACCAGATGGTAGAGTTTTGTCAGGACTGGCTCTCCCAAGGCTGTCAGTAGTTCTAATGGAATGTTGTCTACTCCCGGGGCCTTGTTTCGACACAGGTCTTTCAGTTCTGTGTCAAACTCTTCACGCAGTATCATATCTCCTATTTCATCTTCATCTACATCTACAATGGGTGCATAGATCCTGAGAAATCAGTAACCAGAACAACCACCCCCGGTCGTAATAACGGCCTTGAAACTCCTGGGCATTGAGTCAAACAGAGCTTGGATGGCGTGTACAGGTACAGCTGCCCATGCAGCTTCCACACGATATCGCAGTTCATCAAGAGTAGTGACTGGCGTATTGTGACGAGCCAGTTGCTCGGCCACCATTGACTAGACGTTTTCAATTGGTGAGAGATCTGGAGAATGTGCAGGCCAGGGCAGCAGTCGAACATTTTCTGTATCCAGAAAGGCCCGTACAGGACTTGCAACAAGCTGTCGTGCATTTTCCTGCTGAAATGTAGGGTTTCCCAGGGATCGAATGAAGGGTAGAGCCACGGGTCGTAACACATCTGAAATGCAACGTCCACAGTTCAAAGTGCCGTCAATGCGAACAAGAGGTGACAGAGACGTGCAACCAGTGGCACGCCATACCATCACGCCGGGTGATACGCCAGTACGGCGATGACGAATACACGCTTCCAATGTGCGTTCACCGCGATGTCCACAAACACGGATGCGACCATCATGATGCTGTAAATAGAACCAGGATTCATCCGAAAAAATGACGTTTTACCATTCGTGCACCATTCGTGCATGCAGCGTCAAGGGTCTCAGAGCTGATAGTCCGTGCTGCTGCAAACGTCGTCGAACTGTTCGTGCAGATGATTGTTGTCTTGCGAACGTCCCCATCTATTGACTCAGTGATCGAGACATGGCTGCACGATCCGTTGCAGCCATGCGGATAAGATGCCTGTCATATCGACTGCTAGTGATACGAGGCCGTTGGGATCCAGCACGGCGTTCCGTATTACCCTCCTGAACCCACCGATTCCATATTCTCCTAACAGTCATTGGGTCTCGACCAACGCGAGCAGCAATGTCGCGATACGATAAACCGCAATCGCGATAGGCTACAATCCCACCTTTATCAAAGTCGGAAACGTGATGGTACGCATTTCTCCTCCTTACACGAGGCATCACAACAACGTTTCACCAGGCAACGCCGGTCAACTGCTGTTTGTGTATGAGAAATCGGCTGGAAACTTCCCTCATGTCAGCACGTTGTAGGTGTTGCCACCGGCGCCAACCTTGTGTAAATGCTCTGAAAAGCTAATCATTTGCGTATCACAGCATCTTCTTCCTGTCGGTTAAATTTCTCGTCTGTAGCACGTTATCTTCGTGGTGTAACAATTTTAATGGCCAGTAGTGTAAGTAAATAAAAGACGTCTGAACATCGACCCTTTGAATTCCTACTCGCTACTGTGCCTCAGACAGAGCACGGAGGCAAAATGCTTTCTGTCCAGTCCATTTCTACGGAGCTATCACAGCATTCTCGTTGATTAGAATTTGATTGAATTGATTGAATTTAGGAGTTGTTTCCAGCGGAATCTACGATGTTTCGGAACTTTTTGGAATATTAAAACTGTGTACTGGAGTTGGAGCTTCGCTATCGCTGGCAATGCTCTTACTGAGCTACCTAGGACACATACTGAGTCGTGCCTGAAGTGCTTAGTAGTTAAGAACAGTGACGGCGAACGGTGAGGTGCCGAGTTCGACTCCCGGTCTGGCACGCAGCTTCAGTCTGCCAGGAAGTTTGATATGTACGATCACCAGCATAATTACGGCGATCCCTCGCAAGTTGACTGATACTCTTCAATGAAGGAATGACTAACAAAGAACTGGCAACATTTCAAGTCAGTCAGTGTTTCCGACGCCGTTGCCTTCGACACGGTCACTCGCACCTTGTTCGCTACACGCTGGGCGGCGCCATACTATGCAGCAATCTGCTAGCAACGAGCGAGGAAATATTGTTGACAAACACACCAAAACGTTCTCTCGAAATCCTTGTTCCATACAACTAAGAGCAATATAAAATTTACAAATACCACAATTTGAATGAAATTTAACCATGGATCATTTCCTGGTCAACCTCATCGAATACACTTTCGAGATCATCCTTATTGTGAATCTAATAGAGTAATAGTAGAATATAACAAGCAGACATTACGTCGGGCTCGACCACCACGGGAAGACATCTCTTCCGCAGAGAGAGCAGCCATTCGTTCCCTTAAGAATGATTATTAGGTAGTAGTTTTACCAGCTGACAAGGGGAATGCCACGCGGGATGATTATGTCCTAAAACTGGATTTACTTCTCAACGACCCGGCGTACAGAAGACTATCTAATGACCCCACTGAAAGGATCAAACGTAAGACACTTTCACTGCTGGAAAAAAGAGTTCGTTGCCAGATGATTTACGTAAGAAACTTCATCCTGGTGCTGCCGTTCCGCCTAGGTTGTATGGTCTGCCTAAGTTGCACAAGGAAGGGGTTCCTTTACGCCCTATTGTTAGTAATTTGGGTGCACCCACTTATAACCTGGCAAAGTATTTATCATCTGTTCTCAGTCCATATGTTGGCAAGTGTGAACACCATATATCCGGTTCGGTGGATTTTATTCGACGATTGGGATCTTTGAAGTTGAGTCCTTCAGATCTGTTAGTGAGTTTCGATGTGGTATCCCTATTTACACGAGTTCCTCTGGAAGAGTCCCTTAGTTTGATCAGTGAAAAACTGGATGAAGAGCTGGTGAAGCTTTGTCGTCATGTGCTGACCTCCACGTATTTTTTATTTAACGGTAACATTTTTGAACACAATGACGGAGTGGCTATGGGTAGTTTATTTATGGAGGACTTCGAGGACATGGCACTGAGGACTTCAGCTTTGCAACCAACGTGCTTCTGGAGATCCGTTCAAATGGCTCTGAGCACTATGGGACTCAACTGCTGTGGTCATAAGTCCCCTAGAACTTAGAACTACTTAAACCTAACTAACCTAAGGACATCACACACATCCATGCCCGAGGCAGGATTCGAACCTGCGACCGTAGCAGTCGCACGGTTCCGGACTGCGCGCCTAGAACCGCGAGACCACCGCGGCCGGCCTCTGGAGATCCGTGGACGATACCTTCTTCGTCTGGCCGCATGGACGTGATGCTCTTAACACATTTTTGGACCACTTCAACTGTCTTCATCCCGGTATCAAATTTACTATGGAGGTTGAATATGACGGGATACTTCCATTTTCAGGCGTTATGGTTTGTAAAAAACCAGATGGAACTTTGGGACACAGTGTTCACCGAAAGCCGACCCACACAGATTGGTATCTGCATCCTAAGAGTTGTCATCCACCACAACAACGCAATGGCGTCCTTAGGACTTTGGTACGGAGAGCATATGCCATTTCCGATGCAGACAGCTTAATCCAAGAACTTGAGCATTTGATGACTGTTTTTAAGGAAAATGGAGACACCGAGAAGCAGATTCGTCGGGCTATGGAGTTTGGACCATCTCTGGAGGTGTACGAAGAGGAACATAGATCTGTGGCCTTTCTTCCTTATGCTGGAGGCTTATCGTTTAAGATTGGACGAATTTTTAGGAATTTTAACATTAAGAGTGTGTTCCGCCCACCCTCTAAGATTAGGGCTCTGCTCGGCTCTGTGAAGGATGATTTGGGACTTACGAAACCCGGGGTGTACAAAATCCCGTGTCAATGTGGGAAAGCTTACATCGGCCGTTCGATTCGCACAGTGCAGGACAGGTGTGTGGAACATCGCCGTCATACGAGGCTACAACAGCCGGAAAAATCGGCGGTAGCAGAACACTGCCTAAATGAGGGACACAATATGAAATTTGTGGAAACTGTGGTGGTTGCCAACATTTCCGGTTTTTGGAGCAGTGTCTATAAAGAGGCGATTGAAATTAGGTTGGCTGATAATTTAATCAACAGAGACAATGGGTTTCCTCTTAGCGAGACATGGAATCCTGTATTATCTCGCATCAAAACTGAACGTTCTTCGGTGCGGCCTTGATTGATATATCGTTTCCAGCAGTGTTTCACTAAGGGCGGCGCCACCTCCCTGTTTTGGAAGGCAGAAACCGTGATGGGCGGCGCATGCGCCGTGTACTGAACGGTGGCCTATATAGGACGTCGATTTGCAACCTGGCGTCAGTTCTCAGCGGGACTCATCAGCAGAAGCAGCATTTTCCTGAAGATGGCGACCAGTTGGATCGCCGAAATATCGAGTCAAGTTGATTTTAGGATCCGGCAGCAAACCCGAAGAGACTTTCAAGTTATAACAAGCACATTTTTTGCGAACGTAAACTGTATGGAAACCCTCCCAGGGGACACCACATTATCGTAGGCACCTCCAGTGACTGGCGGGAGGGCTTGCTTGCTTTAATGAGGTAGAGAGCGTGCCGACGGTAGCGTGGCTATTAGCAGTCATCCAAGCCGGAATGTTCTCGACCAAGGAGCCAGACGAAGAGTGTACCACACCATAGGGCAGGGGGGGGGGGGGGGGGGGCACTGGCACTATAGGCTAGGTCGTCAACCCCTCTATGGGAGTTAAACCCGAAATGAAAGCCCGGTCCTCCAGGTTGGGGAGATGAGCGCAGGGTTCATAACCCTGCCTTGTAAAAAAAAATCTACTATTGCGAATAATTCAACAAGGAATGCCGCACTGCCCCTGCGGACTGTGCTAGGAAACAGGAATATGGATTTATCGGTGCTTGAATTTGGAACATGGCACGTGCGTAAGCTGTTGCAACCATCCAATGGTTGCAGTTCTGACACGTAAGTTTCAGATTATCTGCGTATCCTGTTATGCTAGCAACTGATGTGACATACATAGGGATCATATCAACCCGTACCGAATCAACAACAACCTGACGATGGCGCATTGAAGCGTTGAAACTGGTTGAAACACAATCAAATAAAATCATAAGGACGACAGAAGGTGTTTTATTTTGTCACAATAGTAAACGGCCGTCGTCCCAAAGACCTCCTACCAAAAGGATGGACATACAGAAACTTGATTAACTTTAGTGATCGGGCGATAAACGGTGTACTCAACATGGTATGGCCGTTGGCATCCATTTCGTTATGAAGACCTCGCTTTCTCTGCTTCTCTCAACTCTTCCACTTCTCCATCATCTACATTTACATAAGTGTGTCTGAGGCGATTTTCATTTTTCCCCTTGTCAATTGCACTCGCGAATGGTGCTCGCAAAGAACCACTGCCGGTCCGCCAAGACCCCACGTGAGATGTTATTTCTCTGACATTCTGGCCCCGGTCACTTCGGGGCGTTTGAGAAGAAATATGTCGCCCGCGTGTAGTTTGAACGTGCGCTCTATTGCTTTCAAAAATAAACTTGTCCGTGGAGCAGTCTCCCGGTTTACTGGCGTCTGTCTGTCACTGCAGTTCGTTAAGCATCACCGTGAAGCAGTTGCGCCGCTCTTCTCTCTCTCTCTCTCTCTCTCTCTCTCTCTCTATATATATATATATATATATATATATATATATATATATATATATATATATATATATATATATATATATTCACTGTATTATTCGCCTGGTTACGGCCAGGAAGGCCTACCCGGAACAGAAGGGAACAGCACAGAACAGAACAGACAGAGACTTGACGGCGTGAGAGCACGCGGCCGGGCGGCCTTCCAGCGCTGGAGTCCAGCGGCTGGACAGCTTCCAGCGCTGGCGGGGCGTGCAGGTATCTACCCTGCCGGCGGCTCCCACACACGCCGCAGCCCGGACTCGTATACACATCCCGTACTCCGTGGCACACTCCAACAGGGCACGCCACAAACTCAAAGGCAGACTGCTGCAACCGTCAATACACGAGCTGGCAAAACCGCCCCAAAAGCCGCAACACCTCGTGTACAAATGACCGAATCGATAACGCCGTAACCTCTACGACCCTGTCGCAGAGGATAATGTTACGTACAGCGTGCTTCATGAAAAATAGTAAATATTTCAGGACGCGGTATTGGAGGGACTGATTCCAATAAAACATTCGATATAATGTGTCCAGCTTTTACTGGTTACAGAGAGACGTTTTCATTTCGCGCGCTGTTCTCTAGTTACTAGGGGTGCATTTACCGTCGAGTTCAGCAACTCACTTTGCCACTCCTACTGCCGACTAGCGGCATCTTGCAAACTGCATAATCTGCTGCCTGTTGGAAATTTTTGTAAGTTTGGGTGTGCGTAGAGCGACCTTCCGTGTGGTTTGACCGACAGGGCAGAAACCAGTCGCAGAGAGAGGGTGCGCCAGGTAGCGTGTGTGTGTGTGTGTGTGTGTGTGTGTGTGTGTGTGTGTGTGTGTGTGTGTACCAGCCGAGGGCCGCGGCTCGCGTTCACCTCATGTTAGGGAACACACGTACTCTTATATAACGAGAAGAGCTGTGTTCCGTTTTATCACTGGAGTGGAAACAAGGACAGGGCAATGGGTCCTCCCTCGCTATAGGCACAAAACTTAAAAGCGGACCTATGGAGGACCGGAGGTCTGCAAGTGAACTGCTTATATTTATCGACCGCCATTTCTGTTTTGAAATTAAAATTCTGAAGCTGCGCATCAGTTAACATAACCAATTTTTCAAATGTGATTGTGTTTCGTTGGACAATAAAGTACAATTTAGCCTGCCGCATGTATTTGAAAATCCTGAGTATGCTGACATGGTGCGGTATTTTACAGTAGTTTTGTAATGGAAACTCTGCTGCCACTACTTTCATGTGATACGGTAGACGATTTCCTAACCACAGAGTACCGAATCCAAGAGTTTGTTTTTCGCTAAACTGCGTGAGTCCGCTGTAGTGTCACGTATCTTCGGCGTGAGCAAATCAGAAAAGTGCGGATGAAGTACTAGGGATTGTTCAGTTAGTACTATGTAGTCAAACAACAAGCACCTACAGAATTTCTGCACGTATCTGTGTTCCACATACAAGAATATGGCGGACATTACGTATAAAGGGCCTGCATGTTGCCGTCTACACAGGATGCATTATCTTCCAGAACGTGATCGACGCGGACGACTGGAATTTTGTCGTTGGCTAGTTGCAAATCGCTGGGTAACGCCATACTGTTTACTGATGAAGTCACTTTCAGTCGATGAAACATCGACGGTCCCGCAAAAATCCACATGTGTTTGTGGAGACGTTTCCGAGAACCGTTCTCTGTAGGTTTTGTTGAAAACGAGTCTCCATCACTACTGGGAGATCTCCGCTCGGTGGTAACGATGGCAGTGATTTGAGATGGCTATTTGTTGACGATGTTATTTGATGTGTTAATATTTGTAAAGGAAAATGATATATCTGAAGAGTTGTGGTCAGAGAAACAGTTGTTAGGCAACAGTATCTGTGTCTGTGTCTGCGGCCAGTTGTAGGAAGCTGCGGTGTGCAGCAAGCGGGGATTCGTTGAGGGTACAGTGTAATGAATGGACGCACTCTTGGAACTATGTGAGTTGCACATTTATTACGAGGAGGAATGGTGACTCAGAACAGTGTTGGATAGCATACGGACATAAAGGTTTTGAAATGAAAAATAAGCTATTATTTTATAAGGTAGAAAGTTATTTTTGGTGACTTTTATTGTTGGTCCACTTCACTTCACCCTCATCACAGTCGAGTTTTTCATAATTATTCTAGTGACTGATCTTCTGAGTTAATTTACTGTACCATGGAAGTTACTAGATTAAAAGAATTTTCATATTAGAGACTATAATTGTTTTCTTTGATAAGTTGCTTCCTAACCGAAATTTCAGAACTTAAAGGTTGAGTCACGAGTTTCATTGGCATTCTATGTGAAGTTTATGAACCCAATTTTCCTGGGACTAATTGTAGTTAGTTTTTACCAGTATCTTTTAACTAGTGCGGAGTCTTGTTGTGTTCCTCTTTCTGCCAGTACATAATTTTGCAGGTGAGATTCATAACACGTGATTGTTTCGTTTCCTTTGCGCAATTTAGGTTCTGTCAGTTTCTTTACTTTAACCAGCGCCATATGTCAGTGCAGAAATTTTCGTGTAATCCAGGTTACATTCTTATACAGGATGACATTACAGTTTACTTTTTTTTTTCAAACTGTTCGCACTGACCAAGTCTATTAAGTGTGAAATTATTGTCTGCTTATTTATTTGCTTACGAATGAGATCGGTTTTCACACACACAGGATTCTTTTCAATTTCATGCAAGTGATGTGGCTTTGAGCCCAGTAGCACATTTAGGATGTCAGTTCAGATTCCCAGGCTTGTATTTATGATAACACAGACGTAAGTAAAGGCGACTCACACACAGTCGTCTTCGAGCGTGATAGGGCCACTAGTTATTCTAATCCTCAGGTGATGTAATCTATAACTAACATTCCGCGGAATGAGGATCGGCAGAAAAGGTACGCGTCTTCGGAGCCATGTTTCCCCGGACCTTAAATGTTTGCCTGCGGGGATGGTTGAAAGGCCAAATCTAGGAAGGTAAAGAGAGCACAAGAAACTAATTGGTCTTTCGGAATACGGGTACTGCTGCCCCCATAAAAGAACGACACTACGACGTCGGAAGAGATGCGCGAGGTGTTGTCGACAGAAATCCAGAGTGTATTGAAGTCGAAGTCGGAATTCACGAAAATCAACGTCGAACTTAATAATTTGCCTTAGCTTAATTAACATCATCTGTTAGGGGAACGTTCTATCAACCGTACTTCTGTAACCCATGACAACTGTCCACACGTTACACCTACATGGAAACCTTATTCGAATGTTTCCTAAAAACATTGACTATTCTTGCTCAAATAACCTGCAGAGAGGAAGACCTCACCGCTAGAGACCTCAGCGAAGTGCAACACATGCAGAGGACTGACATTCGGCGCAGCGGCTGGCAGCCGACCGTGAACGTATACCAAAAAAAGGCTCTGAGCACCATGGGACTTAACATCTGAGGTCATCAGTCCCCTAGAACTTAGAACTACTTAAACCTAACTAACCTAAGGACATCATACACATCCATGCCCGAGGCAGGATTCGAACCTGTGACCGTAGCGGTCGCGCGGTTCCAGACTGTTGCGCCTAGAACCGCTCGGCTACTCCGGCCGGCGGAACGTATACAAACGCATCGTGTAGCGCATAGGCATGCAGTGAGGTTGACTGCCATTCAATTATACTACCGGCGACAGATTAGTGGAAACAGAAACAGCCGTGAACTACGTAGGACTAACCATCCGGGGCGGCCTGAAGTCAGTTTAAGTCAGTCAGCAGCTGGCGTTTCGAGGTTAAAAGTTGCGAATTATCACTGTCTGCAACCAGCCAGCGCACCGTTCAAGTCAGTCAAGACTATCGAAACATATATAGATATAAAAGGAAGGCAATGTGAGATAGATGTTCAGTCGTGTTGTAGTAACAATTGAAACATAATACCTAAATCGAAAACATAGATAAGAGGACTGGTGCAATCCGTTCTTTACCGCTGACTGTAGACTCTTTATGTTCCACATAAAACACGAAGAAATTTGGAACTCACATACGGTATACATCTCTATCTCTGAGCATGTCAGACATTTGTTCTTGATTTTAATTAGGACCGGAGTTACGATTGTTTCTTCACAGAAGCGAAATTTTTCGCCCAGGAAAGTTTCCTACTCGAGGGATGGCAAGAAGAACGCTTTGTGCGGTGGAAAGCGGTGACACAGTGGTAGGCGGCCAATACCGCCAACAGACCCCAGCAGCCGGGGCGCACTGGTGCGGCCCCATCCGGATTAAGTTGTCAAGTGCCGACTTCTTTTAATAGGACTGACAGCCACTAGAAGAGTCCTCACTGAGTGTAGTGCATTGTACAGGGTGGCAGCCAGTCAAAGAATATTTTATGGAAATGATTTAAAAAATTTATTTCAAAGGCCCAGTCAAATCTTTACAAGTCTACTCCCAGAGCAACTTACGCTGTGTCTACGTGACACAAGTTGCTTGTCTTTCAAAACAAGGCAGTTCTGTCCAGTTAAAGCTTCTGACCGGAGACGCCTTGAGCACTTTGATGAAACTGCTAACGAAATCACGCCATTGGTTTTAGCCAATAGCGTGCGCGGGATACCGATCACGTGTGCGAACGCTGGAGTTGCTTCTCTCTCTTGTAACCCATACCTCAAGCAGAACAGACGTCTCTTTGGAAGGCAAAGCCTCTGGCTCTGCTTTTCATGACCAGCCACCAACGTAGGTTAACATGAACCGCTTCCCCTTCCGTTGCCCATTTCAATTAATTGTTCGACCTCTTAGACTGGCCTAAACCTGGTAACGTCCGACCCTAGGCGCGCCCCTTGCTCACCGTACATTGAAATACATCCTCTTTATTGTACCTAATTTCCTGTTTTGTCATTTAACGGCAGCCCTGGATGCCCACTCTCTAATCCTGACCGCTCGACCTCCTGCACCCTGTCCTCACGAGGCATATGTAACAACCGCCTCCCCCTTTCCCAAACATTGTATACATTTACACCAACCACGAAGGGAGTGGTTTGCAAAGCAATTGTTACACCTATTCTAGAGTACAGCTCGTCAGTCTGGGTTCACTATCAGGAAACAACACAGCAAACTCCAGCAGCAGACGCTACAAGAGAGGCTATGCACCAGCATGGAGAGGCTCTCAGACAAAATTCTCGGGATGTATATTTCCAGAAGAGCCGGGCTTGGTTCTTCCTACAGACATCGTGAGACAAGACCGCAAGTGGTCAAATCTGACAGACTCGAGGTCCTACACGGCACTCGTCCCTCCCGCGCAGCATTCCGTGACTGCAACAGTATAAGCGGGAGGGGACTGGCAGTCGTACACGAAGGACTCTCGAGCACACACTGTAACACGACTTGCGCAAGCGCACGAACACACACACACACACACACACATACACACACACACACACACACACACACACACACAGACAGAGAGAGAGAGAGAGAGAGAGAGAGAGAGAATACTACACACGAACGAATGCAATCGATCGGTAAATTTTGCACGAGTCGATAACGTCAGATGCGTCTTGTTATGGTGTAAGTGAATTCGTGTAACAGATTTACAAACTGTGTTCACAGTGGTGCGCATTAATTTTAATGGTCTCGCTCGGTAAGTAGTTTAATTAAAACTAGACGATAACCAGTTTCGGTTGGATAACAACCACCACCCTTTGACCGTTCTTACACTGTAATTGGTACCTAAGCGCAGTTTTAAACACAACAGCATCGTTTTTACATGTTTCAGCTCCTACAAACAATGCTACGTTTTTATATTTCGCAAACCACGATAACGGAAAGGAAAGAGTCGCATCTTCAGTGGTAGTGTAGTGTAGCTTGTTGTTGTTGTTTCACCAGAAAGGATCTTTCACTGTGCCGCGCACGTAGTGTGAGCAGTTTTGAAACTACATGACAGACTGAAAATGTGTAGCGGACTTTCACTCGACACTATCATTGCTATTTCAGCTCGGTATGGAGGTGGTACAGGGTAGGCGCGACATACGTACAGAGCCCACCTACACGCAGCCAACACATCTTAATTAGACAAATACACTCTTTTGTTGAAACAAATATAAAGATAATTATGTTTGTCAGTTCTATATGACTATGGTAATTCTATTGCTCTACTGTTTTTCTACATAAAACTAAAACAATAGAAATGTGTAGTAATTACATCATACAAGTTTAATTGTCAAAAAGAGTGTGTAGTCTCACCCTGCTTAGGCAGAGAATTTGTAAATCTTTCGATCTATCCGGACTCGGTAAGTTGGGGAGGAACTGATATGTTGCGAGACTCTTCCGGATAGTAATCTCACGGAATTTCAATACTAAATCCCTTCGTGTGCCAATTCCTCTGTTATAGCCTCTGTCACAGCAGTTGGTTTAGCATCTCCGTAAAGCTCCGAGCCGACTGACAGTTGCCGGCCGGTGTGGCCGAGGGGTTCTAGGCGCTTCAGTCCGGAACCGCGCGACTGCTACGGTCGCAGTTTCGAATCCTGCCTCGGGCATGGATGTGTGTGATGTCCTTAGGTTAGTTAGGTTTAAGTAGTTCTACGTTCTAGGGGACTGATGACCTCAGATGTTCAGTCCCATAGGGCTCAGAGCCATTTGAACCATGTGACTGACAGTTCCCGCCACGAAACGGGCCGCTCTTCGTAGTGACTGTCTACCTCCTGAACAAATCCAACCCGCTAAGGGTCCCTTACCCATGAGCAGTGAACAAGATTTCATCGAAGTAGTGTTTTGTAAGACATTTCTTTCGTGGCTCCATTACATTCCAAAAAATTGCTCTAGTCACTATGTGACTTAACATCTGAGGTCATTAGTCCCCTAGACTTCGAACTACTTAAACCCAACTAACCTAAGGACATCACACGCATCCATGCGCGAGGCAGGATTCGAACCTGCGACCGCAGCAGCAGCGCGGTCCCGGACTGAAGCACCTAGAACCGCTCGGTCACAGCGGCCGGCCATTACATTCCTTTAAGATTCTAACGATGAATTTCCGCTTGGCATATGCTTTCGCTACAATTTAGTCGTTCCACTTTAGGTTCTGATGGACTGTAGCAACTGTTTCCAGCTATATGTTGGGAACAGTGTAATCTAACATTAGGGTACTTCCTCGCCTACTTATGAGCACTACTTAACATTTATTTACGTTCAGAGCCAATTGCCAGTTCCTGCACAAATGAATCGTAGCCTGCCATTTGCTTTAGCTTCATCTGAGCTTCCGTATCTGGCCACACTGATGCTCCCAGATATGTTCATGGGGACGCGGGTAGCAGGAGGCGGCCCAACTGCCGCCTGCGCGCCGGTATGCGGTGCTCTGGTCAAGGTCACACCGACCACCAAAGTAGTCCGGCTCTGCTCTCCTCTCGAGCTTTCTACCTGCTGGCCTCTCTCTATATCCTAATACTGTACTCCCCAACACCTTGAGCGGGCGAGATCGCCAGTACGGTGAAAGATGCCCCGAAACTTAACTCAGTAGGTTACGCCTCCTCCTCCCGACAAACAGCTTTGATGTAGCTCTAGTCTCTCTTACGAAAGACTTAAGCACTGCATCCTACATCAACTGGAAGCTGCTAACCGCAGTCCGGCACTGCTCTGCCTGAAGAATTCGCATCCCTCATATTCCTACCGCCAAATTAACTGCTCCTCCATGCCTCATCGTGTATTCTATCAACCGAATCTTCCTTTTAATGAGGGCAACTTCCTAACACTTAAATTTATATTCCATGTTAGCTAGTGCCTCCTTTTACGAAAAATTGTCTTTTCTTATCAGTCTGAATTTCATATCCTCTTTACTCTCGCTGTTGCCAGTTATTTTACTGTTCAAATAGTAAAACCCAGCTACTTTCATAGTCTCGTGTCACAGTCTAATTCCCCTACCATCGCCCTGGTTATTTCTAATGCACTCTGTCATCACGTTCTAACTTGAATGATGTTCACGGAGTAATCTCTTTTCAGCACCCTATCCGTTCTACTCAACTTTCATTCTAAGTCTCTTGCCGTCGAACAGAGCTATAACGTCAACAACCGTTTGAAGACTTACTTAGTTTGGAAATATGTGGTAAGAACTATGGGACCGAACTGCTGAGGCCATCGGTCCCTACGCTTATGCACTATTTAATATAACTTAAACTAACTTATGCTAAGGACAACACACACACCGATGCCAGAGGGAGGACTCGAGCCTCCGACGGGGGAACTTAGTTGTTCCCCCCGTTACAGAAAACAACTGTGCGTCATAACTTTACTGGACCTTGAAGATTGAACACTGTCGCAGCAGCCCGTCGGCCCGTCTCCCGCGGCTGGGTCATCTCGGCCGCTGCCGCATCAGCGTCTCCCCTTCTCTCACGCCAGCACGCCGCGCCTACCCAGCACAAAGTGCGTCAGTTTTCTGAACTGTACCTAACGTTTCGGCAACCACTCACTAACTCGCTGCAGGGCAACATTTTCCACTTTCGTACTATTTATTTTAGACAAAACCAAATAACACCAGTACAATGTGTAAAGTGGTGTGATCTCCTGACCTTCATTTCTTACATATTCCTTCCTCAAAATCGTATTCTGCACATCAAGACGCTTCATTCGAACCCAAACTCGATAAGGTAGAGTCAATTTTGTATGAATTCATGTAAGCGATATGCAAATCTTATAAGTAAATCGCAAGTGCGCACCAAGTTAGAAAAAGTCGAGGCTGGCATACACAACATGACGGCCACAGGAATTTTCGTTCTAAAGAGGCAACCAGCCTGCTGGGAAGCCTGGCCCTTCAGAGGGGTGAGTCAACACACACCTACTTCCGCCAGAGCGACTGCCCAGAGAGAGGACAGCTTTGGCCAGAGCGAAGGGATAACGACCCCCGTGTTCGACTTAAAAGCAAATTCCGCTACATTGTGTGGGAGCACCCAGAAGATGCATTTTTTGATAGACCGACTGCGTAGTTACAGAGTTCTCACAGGAGGACAGCATACGCCTAACGGAGATGCTACATATTTCTGCATTGGTCGACTTAAACGAAACGTCATTCTCCCGTTTGAAAGAGCAACGCTGTTTGGCGGAATATTTCTGATGCAAAGAGCTAGAGGAGTGAGGGAAGACAGCGAATGATATACCCTTGCAACTTTTCCAGAAAAAGGGGCCATTCTGTTGTCGCTCTTGGAGCGGGAACATGTAACGAGAGCGAGTGCACTCTTACATGTACGCAGAGAGCGAGGTACAAAGTCTCTCCTCAGTACTTCACTGGGAGAGCACCTCTGTCATTAGTGAATCGGAGTGACACTCTATATTGAGTCGCTCGCGATTAACCGTTGTTCACTGTGTTGGCCGCCACACTTATTGTGTGGTGTGAACACAGATAGTACTAGTTAAACGCCTGCAAGGGGATACTGAGTGGCATTGCGGTGGCCTGGTTATCTGACCGGTGTACCACGCCAATAGTTGGGGCGGTTAGGAGTCCTTGACTTCATCAAGGCGTGGGGAGAGTTTGATTGGCGAAGGTCAATCCAGACAGAAAGAGATAGTCGTGTTATTTGTCAGCAGTGAGCGATGCAGGCAGCAGTTGTCGCAGCTCGCGGTATTGTGCACTACAGCATATGCGAGCCCCATCTTTCCTCCCTAACAAATGGTTCAAATGGCTCCGAGCACTATGCGACTTAGAACTTAGAACTAATTAAAGCTAACTAACCTGAGGGCATCACACACATCCATGCCCGAGGCAGGATTCGAACCTGCGACCGGAGCGGTCGCTCGGCTCCAGACTGTAGCGCCCAGAACCGCACGGCCACACCGGCCGGCTCCTCCCTAACAGTACACTCCATTACATTTCGCACGCGACATCCTTGACCGTACCTAGAAAAGTTATTGAAGTCGTGTAGGCGCGGCTCTCAGCCATTCTACCGAGTAAATAACGTTCTTCAAGAAAATGGAGAAAGAACCTTTCCATATGAATTTTAAAATTGTTTGAACAACCTTTCCATACTTTGTAAAATAATAGCATTCCTGTCCATAAGAGGCAATCTACTGTTCCAAAAAGAACCCGGAAATTTATTAATTTATAAGAAAGAGTTTCACTTAAATTCTCAGAATTTTTTTGTAATAAATAATATTTTCCGTTCGTTTAATGTTTTTCTTACACTAACTAGCAGTGGTCCAGTACCCAAGTATTCCACTAGTTACGTAAGAATATACAATATTTTTGTGTCTTTTCCTTACAGCAGTCGATTCCAGAAGATATTTGTTGCTGAATGTTTTTCAAGCAGTTCTTGTTGGCACTTTAGGAACGTCTGTCTGACTTCTGCAGTAGTGTGAGGTGGAAATAGTTTCTTGCAGGAGCCAAAGGGTACTTGTTGGATCAACCCATTGCACAACTTGACAAAATAGAACCCACACACTCAGAAGTGTTTGTTCGCTACATGCCGCCTAGAGACAATATTTTCACGAGATGCCAATGTAGCAGGGACGGATGCAGGATTGGTTTCTGGCGGGAACGGGGTCACAATCTCTTATTTTTTCTGCGCGACTACAAATGTAGTTTGCTCTCCCTCCCACTTCGAACAGAGCACAGATGTCTATAATTGAATAATATTGATAAAAAATATAACACGTGTTAGTATAATAATACTCTGCCTACAGTAATGCTAGTACCTCTTTTTAGAGTAACCTACAAGAATAATTATTTACTATCGGCATTTCACCTAGCAGCACGATTGTGGACATAGGTCCGCAGACTGAGGTTATGCGAGCACGTGAACGGGATGAGTCTCCTTGTTGCCTACAGCGGCCACGATAGTACGTGTTTGTCATTTTTTTCCCTCGCGGAGCTGCTTTCCCGTTGTGTCTTTGTTTTGCTAAGCACCCTGTGGTTTGCGGGATCCACCTGCCGACTGGGACAGTGGAGGAGGAGGACCTTCTGTTGACAGCAGCTACTGTACGTCCAGCCTGTGAATGTGTCGGGCGCCTCCGCCTGGCTGCGATGTTCTCTGCAGGTCGTCAGTCGGGAAGCGAGTTACTGGAAAGTGCCACACGTTAAACATAGCAGGGAATTTGCTGCAACTCCTTGCCATTTTCAGACCGCATTCATACCATTTTATTTTCCGAAAATTATCTAAGAATGTTCTAAATTGTCATACGTAAAAACACGAACGCTTTTAGCAAAATGTTCTAAGCTATTTTATCAAAAACTGTTTACATCATTTAAAATCGTTGCGGGGCACAATTACAGTTAAATAGACAGTCTCATATCTTGTTTTGGTTGTAGGGCACCTCCGCGCAAAGGAAATTTCGTCAGTTGGGGAAAGAAAAGGCAAAACCTAATGTAAAACGTGAACTAGACGTCTGAAGATGAACCTGTCGGTTCGAAACTGGTAACGGCGCTATTCAAATTGTTAAATAGCATTGTAAAAATCGGCCGGTTGCTGTTATCTTCTATGTAAGGATCAACGTATAAAATGTTCTCTGGGGAGACGTACGGCGGAAACAAGTTAACGAAGTGGTCACGTAAGCACGCAGGTTTCTGCGGCCGTAGTCTGTCGGCCCTGGAGTAGAGAGCCGGCACACAGCAGATAGGGCCTCACGTGAGCTGGCGCGTCCACTGGCAGACCCACGCACACACAAGTGGAGCCGAGGTCCGCACGTCAGCCTCACCTGGTCACGATATGGCGCCGCTCTGCACTCCTGCAAACTCACACGCGGACTGTCGTCGCGTTCTGCGACTGTGTAAGAAAGTACAGTCCACACTACGCCTGTCACAGTTTTTGCGAAAATCCTCGCCACTGACTGCCCGTTTAATCACAGGAATAACAGTTCGCGCCTGTCACCAAGTGAAAATAAAAATGAAGGTGGTGCGGAATGAGTCGGATTCCATGTTTGAACATTATATCTGTGCCAGAAGATTTCCAAATTATTTGAAATGTTTGTAACAACGGTATTTTTTTTTTCTTTTGACTGGCCATAACGTCGGTATTCGCCACCGTTGAGTCTGAGATTAATCAGACAGTGAAATCTATAATACTAATTTCACTAACCATGACTGCGATTTAAAAAGTTTAAGAATATATATTCATTCCCCAGCTTGCCTCTGTCAGTTCTGACCGTAAGTACTTCCGATACTTTGGTCCGCAGCTCGTGGTCGCGTTTTCGCTGCCCGAGCACGGGGTCCCGGGTTCGATTCCCGGCGGGATCAGGGATTTTCACCTGCCACGAGATGACTGGGTGCTTGTGTTGTCCTCATCATTTCTACATCATTCATGAATGTGGCGAGTTTGGACTGAGCAAAGGTTGGGAATTGGTACGGGCGCTGATAACCGCCGCAGTTGAGCGCCCCACAAACCAATCATCATCATCATAATCATCCGATTGCAAATCAACAGGCTGAACATCCGTTACAAAACTGTATGTTAAGATATGTCGCGTTTCGGGTCTTGAAAGGTGATTATCTGTTACAACACTTGGGCTGGTGTCTGTCTCTGAGATAACGTGACACATTAAATTACAAAAACATCAGTAAGTGTAAACGGGACTGCGCAAAATCCATTTCCCTAGACCTGCCTTAGGTTAGTTAGGTTTAAGTAGTCCTAAGTTCTAGGTGACTGATGACCTCAGATGCTAAGTCCCATAGTGCTCAGAGCCAGCCTAGACCTGCGACACAACTACAGCAGGCATAAGCACAACATGTCTCCTCCCGACCTTCAGATGTTTAAAATCTACTTACCACCACCACCACCACCACCACCACCACCACCGACGGTGTCTTTCATATCCTCACACACACGTTACTCACCGGATGTCTGGAATGGCGTCGGCGGCAGCTGACACAAGCCACCTGTCACACAGAGAACAAACACACCGTTAAATCCATGCAATACATACTGTAACGCACGGTGCACACATATAAAAATTATTCTACATAAGTCTAGTAACTTTAACAGCAGCGGCTGTTTCACGTCCTTCACTATCAAGGCCGTCTTACGCCCAGCTCTGCCCTGTTCGATATTCTTCATGCTTTAAGGGTTTTCAACCATAGTGCCCGGACACGAATGCTGTTGGACGCATTTCTGAAAAACAAAAAAATTAGAAAAAATCGCCTTTGAAGATTAGATTTCTTAGAGGCTTATCTCACTAGGGGTAAGATAGATACCGCCTGCAGGAAAATTAAAGAGACCTTTGAAGAAAAAAGAACGAATTGTACGAATATCAAGAGCTCAGATGGAAACCCAGTTCTAAGCAAAGGGAAAGAAGAAAGATGGAAGGAGTATATAGAGGGTCTATACAAGGGCGATGTACTTGAGGACAATATTATGGAAATGGAAGAGGATGTAGATGAAGATGAAATGGGAGATACGATACTGCGTGAAGAGTTTGACAGAGCACTCAAAGACCTGAGTCGAAACGAGGCCCCGGGAGTAGACAACATCCATTAGAACTGCTGACAGTCTTGGGAGAGCCAGTCCTGACGAAACTCTACCATCTGGTGAGCAAGATGTATGAGACAGGCGAAATACCCCCAGACTTCAAGAAGAATATAATAATTCCAATACCAAAGAAAGCAGGTGTTGACAGATGTGAAAATTACCGAACTATCAGTTTAATAAGCCACAGCTGCAAAAATACTAACGCGAATTCTTTACAGACGAATGGAAAAACTGGTAGCAGGCGACCTCGGGGAAGATCAGTTTGGATTCCGTAGAAATGTTGGAACACGTGAGGCAATACTGACCCTACGACTTATCTTAGAAAAAAGATTAAGGAAAGGCAAACCAACATTTCTAGCATTTGTAGACATAGAAAAAGCTTTTGACAATGTTGACTGGAATAGTCTCTTTCAAATTCTGAAGGTGGCAGGGGTAAAATACAGGGAGTGAAAGGCTATTCACAATTTGTACAGAAACCAGATGGCAGTTATGAGTCGAGGGGCATGAAAGGGAAGCAGTGGTTGGGAAAGGAGTGAGACAGGGTTGTAGCCTCTCCCCGATGTTATTCAATCTGTATATTGAGCAAGCAGTAAAGGAAACAAAAGAAAAAATCGGAGTAGGTATTAAAATCCATGGAAAAGAAATAAAAACTTTGAGATTCGCCGATGACATTGTAATTCTGTTAGACAGCAAAGGACCTGGAAGAACAGTTGAATGGAATGGACAGTGTCTTGAAAGGAGGGTATAAGATGAACATCAACAAAAGCAAAACGAGGATAATGGAATGTAGTCGATTTAAGTCGGGTGATGCTGAGGGAATTAGATTAGGAAATGAGACACTTAAAGTAGTAAAGGAGTTTTGCTATTTGGGGAGCAAAATAACTGATGATGGTCGAAGTAGAGAGGATATAAAATGTAGACTGGCAATGGCAAGGAAAGCGTTTCTGAAGAAGAGAAATTTGTTAACATCGAGTATAGATTTAAGTGTCAGGAAGTCGTTTCTGAAAGTATTTGTATGGAGTGTAGCCATGTATGGAAGTGAAACGTGGACGATAAATAGTTCAGACAAAAAGAGAAGAGAAGCTTTCAAAATGTGGTGCTACAGAAGAATGCTGAAGATTAGATGGGTAGATCACGTAACTAATGGGAGGTGGTGGCGGTGGTTAGTGTTTAACGTCCCGTCGACAACGAGGTCATTAGAGACGGAGCGCAAGCTCGGGTTAGGGAAGGATTGGGAAGGAAATCGGCCGTGCCCTTTCAAAGGAACCATCCCGGCATTTGCCTGAAACGATTTAGGGAAATCACGGAAAACCTAAATCAGGATGGCCGGAGACGGGATTGAACCGTCGTCCTCCCGAATGCGAGTCCAGTGAACTAATGGGAGGTATTAAATAGAATTGGAGAGAAGAGAAATTTGTGGCACAACTTGACTAGGAGAAGGAATCGGTTGGTAGGACATGTTCTGAGGCATCAAGGGATCGCCAGTTTAGTTTTGGAGGGCAGCGTGGAGAGTAGAAATCGGAGAGGGAGACCAAGAGATGAATACACTAAGCAAATTCAGAGGGATGTAGGTTGCAATAGGTACTGGGAGATGAAGAAGCTTGCACAGGATAGAGTAGCATGGAGAGCTGCATCAAACCACTCTCAAGACTGAAGACCACAACAACAGCAACGCTAAGTACATTTGCAACATTCAAACAACGGTCCGTAGCCAAGTGTACAGCGTTGCTGGTTCGAATCTCGCTAGAAACAACTTTTTTACTTTATGCGGAATATTTTATGATATAAGTAACATCTTTTTATTTTTAGTTAATCGTCACACTGATAAAAATAAATACAAATACTCGAAATGCTTTGTTGTTGATTGAAAAAGATACACGGCAATAAAACTGTTGAATTTCTGAGAATGAAAGTAGTTTTTTTTATTTTCTATTTGACGTTTTGCAATTTTGCACCAAATTTTACCTTACTGGGAACACTAATTTTTGTGAGACAAGGAATTAAAAATATAAAGATGTTATTTTCATTAGAAACATGATTCAGTTTTGTTGCTGAACATTTATATTTGTTGTTAAGCACGGAATTGTAATTAAATAAAAAGTACTACTAACAAGGTTCGAACAAGTAACTGTACGATTGCAAAACTGCTGCGCTACGTATGAGGTACAAAATTCTGTGAGATGCAGTCGAAAGAAAACCAAACACCCGCCACAACGCGACCATTAAATGGTTTCATTCAAACGTAATGACCAAACGCGTTAAGACATTTATCCCGCTGGTAGACGAGCGACCATTTCCTGCTTCGTAGAACGCGGTCGGCCGCTAACAGAGCCACAACAGCACCCATTCTTGCTCTCCCTCGTCCGACTGAAACCGGCGCACATGCATGTCTTCCTCCTTACAGTCCGGATCGTTCATCGTGCAATTTTCACATCGCTGGCGACCTGAAGAAAGACATGCGTGGACATGTTTCAGCTGGCCAAGAAAGATCCAGAGTGAGTGCGTTGTGGATCCGTCAGCGGCCGACCGCGTTCTATCAAATAGATTCAAATGGTTCAAATGGCTCTTAGCACTATGCGACTTAACATCTGAGGTCATCAGTCCCCTAGAACTTAGAAATACTTAAACCTAACTAACCTAAGGACATCACAAACATCCATGCCCGAGGCAGGATTCGAACCTGCGACCGTAGCGGTCGCGCGGTTCCGGACTGTAGCGCCTAGAACCGCTCGGCCATATGAAATAGGAACTGATAGTCTCCTCTCCCGGTGGGACAAATGTCTTAACGCGTTTGGTCATTACTTTTGAATGGAACCATTCTATGTGTAAGCAGGCTGTTTAGGTTTTTATGTTGGTAACGCCACGTAGCGCTCTGTTTGACAATAACTGACTGTGCTGTGTACAGTCTGTGGCTGGTTTGCATTGTTGGAATATTTGCTATTGTAGTGTTGGGCAGTTGGATGTGAACAGCGCGTAGCGTTGCGCAGTTGGAGGTGAGCCGCCAGCAGCGGTGGATGTGTGGAGAGAGATGGCACAATTTTAAGAGCGGACGATCTGGACGTGTGTCTGCCAAAAAGAGTAAATTTGTAATACTGGATATCATGAACTGATATATATATATATATATATATATATATATATATATATATATATATATATATATGATGACTTTTGAATTTTATTAAGGTAAATACAATGTTTGTTCTCTATCAAAATTTTTCATTTGCTAACTATGCCTATCAGTAGTTAGTGCCTTCAGTAGTTAGAATCTTTTATTTAGCTGGCAGTATTGGCGCTCGCTGTATTGCAGTAGTTAGAGTACCAAGATTTTTGTGAGGTAAGTGATTCATGAAAGGTATAGGTTGTTGTTAGTCAGGGCCATTCTTTTGTAGGGATTATTGAAAGTCAGATTGCGTTGCGCTAAAGATGTCGTGTGTCAGTTTAGTGGTGATCAGAATAAGTAAAGAGAGTAATGTCTGAGTACGTTCAGTTTTGCTCAGCTGTTTGAAAATCAAATAACGTAGAGGTTTATCAGCACAGTAATTCATTAATTATTCAAAGGGGATGTTTCATATGGTCCCGTTGTTGAGGGTTCTCGTTTCACTACCCCTCGTACGTTAAATACTTACAAAATCTTTGTACCTAACAGCGCTCAGAAATTTTGTAACGTCCAAAGGGGATTTTGTCGAGTTTATTTGAGAAGCTGATCGTAGTGCTTTATTGTGTCAGGCACTGAGCTTCAAATGGTACAGGTAGGAACAAAGTGGAAGAGGCCAGAGCAGTCGACAAAGTGAGGTGAGGTGAGGTGAAGCGAGGCGAGCTCTCCTTGTGAGACGATATCACGCTTAGATTCACGAATCTGATGTCCAATCCATCCCTTATACATTATTGTTTTGCAAATAAAAAACACCTCTTCTTTCTGCAAGAGGAAAGGCGGTTTTTATTTTCGTAAAAAATATTTCTGTGCTTTGCTGCGGAGGACGACCCTGCAGACAAACTCGCCATTACTTATAGTCTCATACTATGTCGTTGGCTAACAAGCCTCAGATATAATGAGAAAACCTGCGCCAGGAAAAAAAAGGCAAAAGCAAGCCGTTGTCACTACAACCATGAAAAGACAGATACATCTAGATTTTTTCGCCAGTACCTCTACAAGTAAACCACGAACCTGAAAAGGCTTCATTCGAGAATCTGCGTGTCGCCATACTAATGAAAGGTAAGCCGAATGCCCTGTCATGCATGGGAAACTCAAATCCAACTATACACTGGCATCTCGAAAAAACAGAAGTTCTGCGTATCACAAGGCGAAACGCACCGCTTGAAAGTCGCAGAGAAGCACGGGGCGCCACACCACCATCTGCTGAGCTGTACAATACCCTACACGAGGGACGTCAGCTAGTAGCAAACGCTGTGGCCGATGACGCACAGCCGGCCGCGGTGGCCGTGCGGTTCTGGCGCTGCAGTCCGGAACCGTGGGACTGCTACGGTCGCAGGTTCGAATCCTGCCTCGGGCATGGGTGTGTGTGATGTCCTTAGGTTAGTTAGGTTTAAGTAGTTCTAAGTTCTAGGGGACTTATGACCTAAGATGTTGAGTCCCATAGTGCTCAGAGCCATTTGAACCATTTGGTGACGCACAGACGCCATCTAATACAGACACGAACAAGAAAATATAACTCTAAAAGGCTTTGTTTACTGCTTCTGTTGCATTCTTATCTTTGGGTACATCCGCTGTACGTACCATGCGTTTATATACCATGTTGCACAACATGTGATATGCACTACAAGAGAAACAAACTTTTTAACATTTACAGGACAGTTTTAATACTAGGAGAGTTTTATAAGATTTTTTAAAGGCAGTGAACACAAGATTATAAATCATAGTATACACGATGCACTGTCCGAGTTGCTGCCTTGTCCCAGGACCATACACAGGGTAGTCGATTCGTTGTGTTGTATGGAGACCCACTTCAAGGACTGAACTGTACGTACAGCAGCTGTTCTTTGAAGTACCAGAAACATTCTACTATGTGGACCATGGAATGCTTCCGAATAAATTCTAACGTTATCGACTTAATGTGAAAATATGAGGAAAGGTTTGTTTCACGTAGAGCAGAGGAAACAGAATGTTGACCTCCAGAGTCGTCAAAGACGAAAGAAGTTTTATGCTGACTAGGGTCCTGCAAAACGGGGATGCGCCACAGTGTTTGTCTTGGGTCTGCTAGTCCGGTAGCATCTCAGTGATCAGTCGCGAAACATGAAGTGAATAAGAAAGTTTCTATCTGCAGATTACGCAAGTATCTTCGTGAAAGACGCGGATCTCAACATAAATGATCTACCAAATAGGCTAGTTGGTGCAGTCTGCAGCTAACAGGAGAGAGACGTTTGCTCGTGTCTTCCTTCCTTCCTTCCTTTTTTCGAGTCTGAGTAGGGTGATGATTTCTTTTCTGATACTCTTTCTTAAATTTCTGCCAATGGTTAGTCAACGTGAAAAATGCAGTTTTGCACCGTAGTTCATAGTGCATGTTAAGTGGCATGCCATACGTATAGGAGATGGGACCTGGATAAACTGAAAGAGCCAGAAGTTGTAAAGAGTGTCAGAGCATTAGGGAATGATCGACAAGAACAAGGGAGACGAATACAGTAGAAGAAGAATGGATAGCTTTGAGAGGTGACAGTGAAAGCAGCAGAGGATCAAGTAGGTACAGACACGAGGGCTGGTAGAAATCCTTGGGTAATAGAAGACATTGAATTTAATTGATGAAAGGAGGAAATATAAAAATGCAGTAAATGAAGCAGGCAGAAAGGAATACAACCGTCTCCAAAATGAGATCGACAGGAAGTAAAAAGTGGCTAAGCAGGGATGGTTAGAGGACAAATGTAAGGATGTAGAAGCATATATCACTAGCGGTAAGATAGATACCGCCTACAGGAAAATTAAAGAGACCTTTGGAGAAAAGAGAACCACCTACATGAACATAAAGAGCTCAGATGGAAAACCAATGCTAAGCAAAAAAGAGAAAGCAGAAACGTCAGAATAGTATACAGAGGGTCTATACAAGAGCGATATACTTGAGGGCAATAGCCAGCCGGAGTGGCCGTGCGGTTCTAGGAGCTACAGTCTGGAGCCGAGCGACCGCTACGGTCGCAGGTTCGAATCCTGCGTCGGGCATGAATGTGCTTGATGTCCTTAGGTTAGTTAGGTTTAATTAGTTCTAAGTTCTAGGCGACTGATGACCTCAGAAGTTAAGTCGCATAGGGCTCAGAGCCATTTGCACCATTTTGAGGGCAATATTATGGAAATAGAAGAGGACGTAGATGGAGATGAAGTGGGAGGTATGGTAGGTACTTCGAGAAGAATTTGACAGAACAGTGAAAGATCTAAATTGAGACAAGACCCCGGGAGTAGACAACATTCTATTAGAACTACTAATACCCTTGGGAGAGTCAGCCATGACAAAACTCTTCCATCTGGTGAGCAAGATGTATGAGACAGGCGCAATACCGCAATACCCTTAGATTTCAAGAAGAATATAATAATTCCAGTCCCAAAGGAAGCAAGTGTTAACAGGTGTGAAAATTACCGAACTATCAGTTCAATAAGTCATGGCTGCAAAATAATGGCACGAATTCTTTACAGACAAATGGAAAAACTGCTACATGCCGACCTTGGGGAATATCAGTTTGAATTCCGTGCAAATGTTGGAACACGTGACGCAATACTGACCCTACGGCTTACCTTAGAACATAGATTAAGGAAAGGCAAACCTACGTTTCTCTGTAAACTTAGAGAAAGCTTTTGACAATGTTGACTGGAATTCTCTCTCTCAAATCCTGAAGGTGTCAGGGGTAAAATACAGGGAGCGAAAGGCTATTTACAATTTGTACAGAGACCAGATGGCAGTTATAAGAGTCGAGGGACATGAAAGGGAAGCAGCGGTTGGGAATGGAGTGAGACAGGGTTGTAGCCTCTCCCCGATGTTATTCAATCTGTATATTGAGCAAGCAATGAAGGGGACAAAAGAAAAATTCGGAGTAGGGATTAAAATCCATGGAGAAGAAATAAAAACTTTGAGGTTCGCCAATGACATTGTAATTCTGTCAGAGACAGCAAAGGACTTGGAAGAGCAGTTGAACGGAATGGACAGTATCATGAAAGGAGGATATAAGATGAACATAACAAAAGCAAAACGAGGATAATGGAATGTAGTAGAATTAAGTCGGGTGATGCTGAGGGAATTAGATTAGGAAATGAGGCAGTTAAAGTAGTAAAGGAGGTTTGCTATTTGGGGAGCAAAATAACTGATGATGGACGAAGTAGAGAGGATACAAAATGTAGACTGGTTATGGCAAGGAAAGCGTTTCTGAAGAAGAAAAATTTGTTAACATCGAGTATTGATTTAAGTGTCAGGAAGTCGTTTCTGAAAGTATTTGTATGGAGCGTAGCCATGTATGGAAGTGAAACATGGACGATAAATAGTTTAGACAATAAGCGAATAGAATCTTTCGCAATGTGGTGCTACAGAAGAATGCTGAAGATTAGATGGGTAGATCACGTAACTAATGAGGTACTAAATAGAACTGGGGAGAGGCCGGCCGAAGTGGCCGAGTGGTTCTAGACTGGAACCGCGCGACCGCCACGGTCGCAGGTTCGAATCCTGCCTCGGGCATGGATATTTGTGATGTCCTTAGGTTAGTTGGGTTTAAGTAGTTGTAGGATCTAGGGGACTGATGACCTCAGAAGATAAGTCCCATAGTGCTTAGAGCCATTTGAACCCATAGAACTGGGTTGGAATTTGTGGTACAACGTGACTAGAAGAAGGGACTGGTTGGTAGGTCACGTTCTGAGGCATCAAGTGATCACCAGTTTAGTACTGGAGGGGAGCATCGTGGATAAATATCGTAGAGGGAGACGAAGAGATGAATACATTAAGCAGATTCAAAAGGATGTAGGTTGGAGTAGTTATTCAGAGATGAAGAGGCTTACACAGGATAGAGTAGCATGGAGAGCTGCATAAAACCAGTCTCTGGACTGAAGACCACAAAAAGAACGTATAGCACAGTCCCTGACATCTGGCTTTGAAATTAACTGCAAACAGCCCCTGGCGACTACAACCGTCCGTCTACTGAATCGGTCATATGAAAACACGTGCATAAACATTTTACCTGATTGGCTGAGGTACACGCGCGAAGCCAATGCATTTAGTCTATTACAACTCTTTGGAATCTCTATACTACAACACAGAACATGCTCATTTGCCTAAACGTGGCACAGTATTGGTGTTTGCAACGACGGTGATTACAGAGGAAGGCGTCCACCCCCGGTAGCCGAGTGGTCAGCGCGACAGAATGTCAATCCTAAGATCCCGGGTTCGATTCACGGCTGGGTCGGAGATTTTCTCCGCTCAGGGACTGGGTGTTGTGTTGTCCTTTTCCTCATCATTTCATCCGCATCGACGAGTAAGTCGCCGAAGTGGCGTCAAATCGAAATACTTTCAACTGGCGAACGGTCTACCCGACGGGAGGCCGTAGTCACACATTTATAGCAGGAAGGCGCTCGCAGAGGCACGCGCTTTGCAAACAGACCGGTTCGCCGAAGTTGGCGCAGAACGTGCTTCCTGGCTCGCCGAGTTGTTTACGTTCGCAGCCACAGATTCAGATGCATTCTGCCAACTACAAGACCGTTTTAATTATGCTGTCGACAGTGAAATGAGACTTAATGCGTCTAGTAATTTCTCTGTATGGACTGCCTCTCTATGTTTGTTGAAATCAAGCATACACACGTTTGCCAAGAAAGCAGCTCCATACGCGACGTGATTAAAGTTGGTCACTGATATCGCAGTGTGTGATGCGCTTTTTGTTCTTGAGGTCCAGAAGGCAGAAGACAGCGAAGCTATGTAGACGTCTTGTTTCCTGACATCCAGAAAGCCTTCAATACAGTTTCGCGTCGTCACAAACCCCGAGAACGTTCCCAAGAAGCTTAAGTAGTAAGTAATAGTCTTACGAAACTGGCTCTTCAAAAAGTTGCTCCAGTGAGCGACAAGGGAATAACGATAAATCTAGACCTGGTGTTGTTTCTCGAAACATTACACGTAAATACAAATAGAGTAAACGCATATCACACAAAAAAGAAATCCCTCATATTTCACGTTAGTTGCTATCGGTAGCGACTTTAAGCAAAATCACGACATAAAACTAGTTATATGACAAGCAGACGCCTGGCTCAAATTTTTATTTAGTTGCGTAGAGCCGCGCGGTGTGGCCGCGTGGTTTGAGGCGCTATGTCACGGATTGCACGGCCCCTCCCGCCGGAGGTTCGAGTCCTCCCTCGGGCATGGGTGTGTGTTGTTCTTAGCGTAGGTTAGTTCAAGTTGGTTTAAGCAGTATGTAAACCTAGAGTTCAAATGGCTCTAAGCACTATGGGACTTAATATCTGAGGTCATCAGTCCCTTAGACTTGGAACTAATTAAACCTAACTAACCGAAGGACATCACATACATCCATGCCCGAGGCAGGATTCGAACCTGCGACAGTAGCAGCAGCGCGGTTCCTGACTGAAGCGCCTAGAACTGCTCGGCCAGAGTAGCCAGCGTGTAAATCTAGGGACCGATGAACTCAGCAGTTTGGTCCCTTAGGAATTCACACACACTGAGATGCAAACACTGACTACTTCCCTAAGAAGATAACAGCAGTGTAGAAGCAATTAAGGAGCAACACAAACCGTAAATTGTTATCCAAAACACCGTTATTCACAGTTCCCAAACGTGTTTCAGCACCTCTCTGCCATCAGAAGTGGGTTTCTGTTTTATTTAAACTGTAATGTGAACATTTTTACTAAATGATTGGACTAAATATTTCCGTAATTTTGCAAACAACTACTTGTTTCTGTTATTTAATATCTTTACATTCGATTTGCATGGTTTTGCAGGGCCACTTGCGTATTATTTCTTACTTGAAGGTTGTCATCTGCAACCAAACGATGTTGATGACTTATTTTGTTGGGAGTTAACCTATCATTTAATGGTTTAAACGTAATTTAGTTTTTCGCGATATTTCACGCATATGTTCGGTTTTACTTACGGTTTCGTGTGGGAAGCCACTTTCTCTCAGCATCCTGATGAGGTGTTGTTAAGCACACGTAAATATAACACATTTTCAGAAATTTGGTCCTAAAAAGCACTTAACACTCCACCAAAATAGACTTGTTGTGTGTCCCAGCCCAGTCAGTGTTCATTTGTTCACCAGTGAGCTTGGCGCCAAATTTGAATTTTGTTTACATTTTTTCTTTGCGTGTGCATGTGTGTGTGTGTGTGTGTGTGTGTGTGTGTGTGTGTGTGTTCAGTACGCTTCTTAGCTCTTCGTGTTTTCTTTTATGTGGTGTTCCTTTAATGTGTAAAGTGGTGAGGGTTTGCAAATTGTAATGTATACTACTACTACAGTCTGCTGGGGCACGCTATTTAACACATTAAATGATCTTCACAGAAAAGACAATACAAACAGCTAAGAGGCATACTGAAAACACACACACACACACACACACACACACACACACACAGTACAGTGGTTTTGGGGGGCTGAGATACGGCCACAAGCTGGGAACGGCGACCTGGTTTCTGGGAACGTGGCACCGCAGGCGGAAGCGCTAGTCGCTAGCCGTCAGCTGGCAGCTGCCTCGTGAAGAAAGGGAATTGGAATTTTCCGCTGCTACACCGTCGCGTCTACGCAGTGGTCACGTCCGGGGCAACAAGTGGCGCTGTGCAGGCGGTTCGCCACACAGGAAGCAGTGGCGAGCGACTGCTTCCTCGCCAGATCGCTGTGGAGGAAGTGTCGGGTTCCGAACACACTGCGGGTTCGTACAACTTAGAACCGTGTGCTGATCACCGAGGTAAGTGATAGCGGGAAAGGTAATCGGCTCAATTCTCTTAACAAAGGAAAGGCATCTCTCAAAGATTGGTATTTTGTATATAGGATTGAACGCGGATCCTGCAGAAACAATTCTCGCGAAACTCTGACAGCTCCGTACGGCCGTGACCCCAAAAGTGCGCAGATAAGGGCATCTATGTTGAGACTGCGCACTTCGACTTCCGCCTTGTGAACAAAAAACGAGTTTACCTTGGAACACATTTATTTAGAGATTCAGGACTTTTTAGCTGATACTCTTCAATACATCCTCCTTAACAGACTGAATTCGTCAATGTAAAAACCTTCACCAGTACGCCATGGGAGTGGAACACAGTTGTTACCGTTAACGGTAAATATGAAGGGCTGATTGATAGCGCCAGAAGCCCTGGGTGGCTGTTGCCTACAGAAAAGCTGAAACGCCAGGAAATCGAGCGAAATACAGGAACAAGTGCAGGGAGGATCGACGCTTTGTGCAGGGGCTGCAAGTTGTCCCTCAACGTAAACGTGAGTTACGTAGTGCACATACACAGGCGGAGAGATCAGAGATCCGATAATTGTCGATGACGCCTTTAGCGATGAATCGGTAGATACTGTTACTCCCTTCTATTTTGCATTAGTTGCTATCAGTAGCGGCCTGAAACACAGTCGCCACGTAAAAATACACTACTGGCCATTAAAATTGCTACACCAAGAAGAAATGCAGATGATAAACGGGTATTCATTGGACAAATATATTATACTAGAACTGACATGTGATTACATTTTCACGCAATTTGAGTGCATAGATCCTGAGAAATCAGTACCCAGAACAACCACCTCTGGCCGCAATAACGGCCTTGATACGCCTGGGCATTGAGTCAAACAGAGCTTGGATGGCGTTTACACGTACAGCTGCCCATGCAGCTCCAACACGATACTACAGTTCATCAAGAGTAGTGACTGGTGTACTGCGACGAACCAGTTGCTCGGACACCATTGACCAGACGTTTTCAATTGGTGAGAAATCTTGAGAATGTGCTGGCCAGGGCAGCAGTCGAACATTTTCTGTATCTAGAAAGGCCCGTGCAGGACCTGAAACAAGCTGTCGTGCATTTTCCTGTTCAAATGTAGGGTTTCGCAGGGATCGAATAAGGGTAGAGCCACGGGTCGTAACACATCTCAAGTGTAACGTACACTGTTCAAAGTGCCGTCAATGCGAACAAGAGGTGACCGAGACGTGTAACCAATGGCACCCCATACCACCACGCCGGGTGATACGCCAGTATGGCGATGACGAATACACGCTTCCAATGTGCGTTCACCGCGATGTCGCCAAACACGGATGGGACCATCATGATGCTGTAAACAGAACCTGGATTCATCCGAAAAAATGACGTTTTGCCATTCGTGCACCCATGTTCGTCGTCGAGTACACCATCGCAGGCGCTCCTGTATGTGATGCAGCGTCAAGGGTAACCGCAGCAATGGTCTCCGAGCTGATAGTCCATGTTGCTGCAAACGTCGTCGAACTGTTCGTGAGATGATTGTTGTCTTGCGAGCGTCCCCATCTGTTGACTCAGGGATCGAGACGTGTCTGCACGATCCGTTACAGCCATGCGGATAAGATGCCTGTCATCTCGACTGCTAGTGATACGAGGCCGTTGGGATCCAGCACGGTGTTCCGTATTACCCTCCTGAGCCCACCGATTCCATATTCTCCTAATAGTCATTGGATCTCGACCAACGTGGGCAGCAATGTCGCGATACGATAAACCGCAACCGCAATCGCGATAGGCTACAATCCGACCTTTATCAAAGTCGGAAACGTGATGGTACGCATTTCTCCTCCTTAGACGAGGCATCACAACAACGTTTCACCAGGCAACGCCGGTCAACTGCTGTTTGTGTATGAGAAATCGGTCGGAAACTTTTCTCATGTCGGCACGTTGTAGGTGTCGCCACCGGTGCCAGCCTTGTGTGAATGCTCTGAAAAGCTAATCATATGCATATCACAGCATCCTCTTCCTGTCGGTTAAATTTCGTGTCTGTAGCAGGTCATCTTCGTGGTGTAGCAATTTTAATGGGCAGTAGTGTAGCTTTAGGAACAGCAAACGTCTGGCCCAAATTTTTTGCAAACGTCCTAAGGGAATGTTATTTATGCACCAAAGAAGTGCCGTACATCCGTTTGAGTGAGTATTAGTTGTTAGTCTACGACACGTAGCAGGAAGCATTAACAGGAGCAGGTACGAAGAAGAGTGGCGCGTTTCGTCAACCGCAAGAACGTATGCTCAGACTCCTGTGGCATACGCAACAAGAGAGGCGTTGTGTGCCACGGACAGGGATATTGTTGAAATTCCGAGAGTGTACTTTGGAAGAAGATTCGGAGAACACCACTTCCTCTCAGCACCTCTCTTGAAATGACGGCGGCGACGGCGTGAAGATCAGAGGAATTAGGAGCCCGTTGCAGCCCTACCGACAGTCGTTTCTCGAGTTTCTGACGTCTTAGCGTGGAATAGCACGTTCGGGAGTCTTTCCGAACGTGCAGAGCAATATCTGGCATGTCAGATATTCTGAGCGTGCGTCTGAGCGTTGACCAATGAGATGGCACAACGCCACCTACGTCACACGCACGCCTTCTCCCTTCAGTACAGAGTTGTGAGGCGCCATATTGGCGTTCATTTCAAGCCTATATGTATATATGCCGTTTCTGAGCACCAGCAAATTGAGAATCACGGGAAAACCCGTTGTTAGTTTTGTGTGATTAGTTCCAATAAAATAATGAGAAACATCATATTCGTGGCAAAAGAATTAATGTAACTTGCGTATTATGAGAGTAGGCTATTTGAAGGCAGCGACACACTGCAGATCCACCCAAAACGCATTGTTCTTGGTACAATTTGTTATAATTAAATTTCAATTAGTATCGTAATTATCTACTATTAACGTTTTGAGAATAGAATTTTTAGATTAACGTTTTAGATTAGGAAATGAGACACTTAAAGTAGTAAAAGAGTTTTGATATTTGGCGAGCAAAATAATTCATGATGGTCTAAGTAGAGAGGATATAAAATGTAGACTGGCAATGGCAAGGAAAGCGTTTCTGAAGAAGAGAAATTTGTTAACCTCGAGTATAGATTTAAGTGGCACAACTTGACTAGAAGAAGGGTTCGGTTGGTAGGACATGTTCTGCGGCATCAAGGGATCACCAATTTAGTACTGGAGGGCAGTGTAGAGGGTAAAAATCATAGAGGGAGACCAAAAGATGAATACACTAAGCAGATTCAGAAGGATGTAGGCTGCAGTAGGTACTGGGAGATGAATAAAATTGCACAGGATAGAGTAACATGGAGAGCTGCATCAAACCAGTCTCAGGAATGAAGACCACACAACAACAACAACAACAACGTTTTTAGCAAGGGGTAACACACAAAGATTTAGTAAATGGAGCGGGTTATTTGTGCAGTGTGTCTGTCTAGTGACAAGTTTACGTTAGGGCGGTGGTTCACGTCGTAGCGCTCCCAAATTTTTTTTCCCTAACATTCCCGTTTTTATTAGGTTCTGATATTTTATTATTAGTTTAATAGAAGTATATGCTATAATATTTGATGTTATGTAAATGTAAGTTCACCTCTTTCTTAGGGGTGACTGTTCGATTGGCTTAATCTTCAGGACAGCTTGCGCTACTTGTATAAAGATATTTTGCTCCTTTTTCTTTTACGCTTTGTAATTCACATATTGCACAGATTCTGCTACTGGGTAGGAACAGTGATCAAGTAAGACTGACCTTGGGGATTTACTAAAATGTGGGAATGATAAAATAATGTTTATTTTATGCAGAGAAGTATTCCAAATTTGTACCGCACCGTTTGTAATGGAACTTTTATAAGCCTGTGTCCTTATTGATTGGACATGGTACTTTCCTTTTCGTGGACGATGCAGTAAATGTGCGTTTTAATAGAGCTAACGTGGGAATTTTACGCGCGCCTGTTGAGTAAACAGTGTGATTTACTAACTAGAAACATCCCTCAACTGCCGCTGAGTGCGTTGCGATCGCGTATACCACGTCGGGGCCCACGTACCGTATGCACAAGTCGCATCGTTCCAGAGCGTTCAGCAGCACGTTGAAGTTGGCACGCTGAACGTTAACGTTCGGCAGCACGGTCCGTGTGCCGGCGGCTCCTGGCGTAGCATGCAGACGTGGATTCTGACTGGTGGGCCGAAACGCCGCCAGCTGAGTAGCGTGTGAGGCTCCACGTTTCGCATGCACTACAGCCGCCGGTCTGCGTGCCACGAATGCGTCTCAGGACCTCGGTACGGCTCCGCAGGTATGTGGCGGCAGACCTCTACGCAAAGGTCACGCAGTTCCCGTGTAGTACCGCGGGCGCGTCTGTGGGTGCGGAGCTAACACCCGGCAACGACCCAAGTGTGTTCCACCGTGTCGGATCAAGCGAACTAGGTGGGCGAGACACCAACGTGAGTTCACTATCACGCTCCTCGGAGCACTGTAACACGATTCTGGCCTCGTGACGCGGACAGTTATCCTGCTGGAAGATGCGACCGCCGTCGGAAAACGAAAAGTGGAAGGCGGCACACAGTAATGTTCCCGCGGCCCGCACCTGTCAACTTCTATCTACAGATTCTATGAAAGCCCAGCTCAATCTCTCCATACCATAGTACTGCTCCGAGCGACCTGCGTCCAAGGCGCGGTGCGTGATTCGAACAGCCATTCGCTTACACGACGACTTTTCCGGGCACGGCCACCGACCTGCTGGAACAAGAGACGCCATTCATCCGACAGGGTGAGACGTTTCCACTGACCCACGGTGCAATCTAGACCGTACCGTACCCACTATGGTCGTGACTGACAGTACCGTTGGGTCAACACGGGATCACGGAGAGGTCTTTAGCTGTGGAGCCCGTACGCTCAGCAGCGCTGTGCTGTGTGTCACCTGCTTCGTCACAGGTCGCCCTCCACCCCGCTGTACACACTGAGCGAGCGTTCCTCGCCCACGTTCTGCGACGACTTCTTGAGTCGCCGGCAAACGGACCGTGCACCCGAACGTTCAGTGCGCCGCGTTTCTGATGTCACAGCGCGGAATAACACGTTGGGGAATCGTAATATTTCTGGCTTTGCAGGCATCATATTCAGGTGCAAGAAGCTCTTCTTACAGAAGTTGAGAAGGCAGCTGTGGCAGTATGACGCAATATGGTGTGAAGTCCCTATGACAGATGGTTTGTACGGCACGAGTATTGTGAGAAAGACCGCCTCCTCCGCGATTGGCTGCTGCATTCTGAAGTTGCGCGCCAAAATGGCAATCTTCTATTGTTGATATTAGATAAATTAAACAGCGTATTTACTTGCACGTCATATCTCTCAATAGTGTGCTATCATCCCATTACTTCAGAAGTATTCACAACCAGCAAAATACGAGGGTCACTCCAAAAGAAATGCACACTATTTTTCTAAAAATACAGTTTTCATTCTGCATTTGTGAAAGTTTTACAGTGTGTAGACACATCCTTCCCGCTTGTTTTCAAACTTAGTTTAACCTTTTCCCGTTGAGTGGCGCCGTCACAGCATGTCTTCAAGATGGCTGCTACACTTGCCGTTCGTCAGAAGCAACGTGCTGTCATAAAAGATGTTGGACATAAATTTCTTGGCAGAATTCTGACAGTTGATGAAACATGGCTCCATCATTTTTCACCAGAGACGATAAGGCAATCAATGGAGTGGCATCATGTATATTCACCCAAGAAAAAAAATTCAAAACCACACCTTCAGCTGGAAAAGTTATGGCTACAGTGTTTTCCGATTCCGAAGGACACTTGCTTGTGGACATCATGCCAAGTGGAACCACCATAAATTCTGATGCATATGTGACGACACCGAAGAAACTTCAAGCTCGACTGAGTCGTGTTCGATCACATCGGCAAAAGCAGGATGTTTTGCTGTTGCACGACATTGCACGGCCACATGTGAGTCAAAAAACTGTGGAAGCGATCACAAAACTCGGATGGACAACACTGAAATACCCACCTTACATCCCTGACCTGGCTCCATGTGATTATCATCTCTTTGGAAAACTGAAAGACTCTCTTCGTGGAACAAGGTTTGAAGATGATGACTTCCTTGTGCACGCTGCCAAAGAGAGGCTCCAAAAGGTTGGTCCAGAATTTTACCGTGCTAGTACAGACGCGCTGGTTTCAAGATGGCGTAAGGCAGTTGAGAGGGACGGAAATTATGTGGAGAAATGAAAATAGTTCCTAAAGGATGTATCCACACATTAAAACTTTCAAACATGTAGAATAAAAGATGGATTTATTAAAAAAAATAGTGTGCATTTCTTTTGGAGTGACACTCGTAATAAACAGCTGCAAAACGAAAAGGCAGACGAAGCACTTCGTCGATCTTGGGATCGCGCCTACTTGGATGGCGGGAGAAGCGGTTCGGCTGTAAGATCAGAGCTCGTTCGGCAGTCTCGGAGGACAGACAAGTAGTCTGCCGCGGTCTCAGTTAAGACTTAGTTACGTCTAGTGTGTAAGATCAGAGTCGGTTCGGCAGTCTCTGAGGACGGACATGTTGTTCGTCGCGGCATCAGTTAAGACTTAACTTACAATGTCTAGTTGAGAACAGTGAATTGCAATTACAGAAATACGCAGTAAATTATTTTGTTGAAGAATGGAAAGTATTTGTGACTAATGTTGAATGTAATAGCGCTGTTTCTCGTGTTCTGCCAATAAAAAGCGACTGGCTTCCCGTATAAACAAACTGATCGGAAATTCAATCATTTCTAAAACAACAGTTCCTGGCTAAGAGTTTCTTACAGCCTCGAGATTACGGATTCACGACATGCGTGCTGTTTTCTGCCCAGGGGACAATAATATAGAATACTGGAGGTTGGTGAACTTTTATTAGAACTTACGCAAGTAGGCACCTCGCGTGTACTGCAATCTTAGTACAAATGAGAACAGTGACACGTTATCTATAGTAAAACAGAGAAGGTATGAAGAAGAGAGATTTTTAAGGGAAGGGATTTATCTTACGCACTTACATATATATCACTCTCTTCTACTCACTCACTATATATATATATATATATTTCAAAATGCCGTTGAGTGTTTCCGAATATCTAGCGTGCCAGATATTCTGAACGTGCGTTTGGACGTTGACCAATGAGATGCCAGAACGCCACCTACGTCACACGGATGCCATCTCCTTCAGTGCAGAGTTGTGAGCCGCCATGTTGGTTTCCAGTTGAAGCCCGTATGCAAAGATGCCGTTTCTGAGCACTCGTAAACTGGGGAGCTCTCGAAAGCCCTCCGATAATTGTATGATTCGTTGTAATAAAAATGACGATAAACGTCATATTCGTGGTACAAAAAATTATTGTGAGTTGCGTATTACGAAACTATGCCATTTGAAATCAACGGCATGTCGACGATCCATTAAAAACGCATTGTCCTTGGTAAAATTTGTTATAATTACATTTCAAATAGTAATATAGGTACAATTAAAGTTTTCAGAACATACACGTATGCTAGATTTGCCCTTTAAACTCTCGTCATTGTGGTAGCGCAATGAGTAGCGTCACTGTTTCAGAGAAAACTTGTGAAGTGTGGGTGGTTCGCGTCCCTCAACACTCAGAACTTTCTTTTCTAGCCTTCGCGTTTTTAATAGGTTCTGATACTTTCTTATTAGTTTAATATAAATATATACTACAATATTCGATGTTACGTAAATATAAGGGCGCTCTTTTGGAGAGATGAGTTTGTTCGATTGGCTCGTTGTACAGGATGATTAAATAATTTTTACCTTACGCGGATTTACTATTGTAAATTTGTATCGCGCTATCTTTAATGGAACTTTTAAGAGTCGATGTCCTTACTGACTGGACATCGTTATTTGGTTTTTGTCTTAATATTTTCACGGATATTCAAGTTTTTATTTGTATACACTACAGACTGAACAACCTGACTAGCATCTGCAAAATGGAGAAACGTACGTTCTCATAGAATGGGAATTTTGCGGCAGTACATTTCGTAAACAGTGCGAGCCAGATACAGCCGACAACTGCCGCTGGAGCGCGCTGCGATCGCGTGAACCACGTTGGGGCCCACGTACCGTGTGCACGAATCGCATCGTTTCTGAGCGTTCCACAGCACGTTGAACTCGGCCCGCTCAACAGCAGGGTGCGTGTACCGACGGCTTTACGTGTAGCTCGTTCTTTGCAACCTTCACAGCTGACCGCAGCAGATTCAAAGAGGAGTGCACTTTAGCTGCACCAAAATTATAGCGACAGTTTGTACATTTAATGTACTATGAATCTGGGAGGCATTACTCGAATGGTAGGCCAACAGTCAGTAATTATTCGATTTATTTGCCCTGCAGGATTCACGGTGTGAATTCCCTCCCTTCTGACATTAGTCTAGTCCATACCAAGTCGTGTTGCGGCACTTCTGTATGCTCTCGGGGGCCCCACACGCTGTTTGTCCGGTGTACCCGTTTCTTGGGCTCTTCTGTGTAAAAAGAACTTAAAATTGTAAAATTTCGGACGTTCCTACGGTACTGCAACGTCGTTCCTCAGAGTGTGGATTTGTCGGAAGTACTAAAGAAAGCTGCCCAATTACGGAGAGGGAATCCGCTCGCGCGGAGCTGCGCATGCGCAAGGGGACTGCGGTCCGCGCGTGCCACGGCTGATAGGCGCTGACTGCAGGCGAGATAAACGGGCAGGAAGTGTGGCTGCAGCGGCCGGCAGCCGGCGCAGCAACTCGCTGGCTGAGCTGAGATGGCGGGCCCTCGCAGAGTCACTGTCCATCTGTCTGTGGACCGCTCTTACCGGCTGAGCTATCCAGGTACGGCTCACGGGCCAGCCTCACGACTTCGCTCCCACCATTGCACAAAGTTCCGGGTTTGAGCCCCGTTCCGGTGCACAATTTTAATCGGCCAGTGCCGATAGTACTTCATGTTTCAGATTCCTTAATCTCGTGCGCATAGCTACTTGCGGGTCGCTATAACACTCCAGAATGATATATGTAATTTAATTAGCCTCTGACGTCCGCTCGTACCAACACGTTGGGGACTCTATAACGCCTGCCTGTCGAATGGAGGCGACTGGGGGAAGATTCCGTGGTGGAATCGCATCCTCAAGGGGGACATTACGTCCGTGTCTGTCGTGTCCGGTAAGTAACCCGTCATCGCCTGCACACTACAGTGCTGCCCGTCTCTCTGTAACCTTTTCTCTGCCAGGCCTTTACGCGGTCTACATGGGCAGACTTTACGTTAAGAGATGCGGTCGGTAGCTTCGAAAGCTGTCTTATCCAAGTGCCATCGTACGTTGCGTTCTTTCTGCATGCAAATAAAGTTCACCAAAGTTCCACGCTGCTGCAATGCATTTTCTGCAGTATGGTCCGAACTTTACGTTGCAGACACTCCTTATTGCTGGGGTGTTGCGAGCCGAGCGTACGTTTCAGGAGCGAGACGCCACCAAAATCTCCTTTAGTCCCATCGTCTTGGCCAACTGGAGAGGCTGTATGTGGCCACTGCCTCTGCGGCAAACGCTGCTTAGTTACGAGCGAAGGAGCACGATCATTCTGTTTGGACATCAGAACAAGGTTCTATGCACATGTGGCTGACCAGGTCGTTGTGAATGTGTTTTTAATGACCGATGTTTCACTATTGGCGCGTAGATGAATGTTGCAAGCTCGCTCCCCCCCCCCCCCTCCCACATTGCCGATCATTTACTGATGGGGACACTCTTCATAAGGTGTCTCTTGCCAACCACGAAATAAATGTGGGAGAGCAGAAAAGGCGGGTGTCCCGCAAAAAGAGTGTACGCCCAACAGCAGCGTGCCGGCATTTTGTCGACAAAGTAGTGAAGGAAGAGAAAAGAAAAACGAAAGAAATTACGAAAAAAAAAGCGACGTGCCAATGCAATGGTCTGCAGGATGCTTGAAGCTTCTGGCCGAAACTATGGAGAACCTAGGAACGTACGGACGGAATGAAGAGAGAAGCTAAGGAAACCACGACGAGCAGCACTTAGGAGAGGAACGACACGCTTAACATGAGCACAGGGAAAGACAGAGCAGTAGGGGAGAAAGATGTGTGTCGAGGACGGAACAGTACACAATACGACCGTAGCAATGGACGTGTAATTAGCAGAATGGAAGGAAGGAAAGGGAAAGGAAGAGACGGAGCATGAGCTCAGATGAGGTCGAGAGAAATCGCTTTACCCCTTACAAAGAAACCACCTCTTAATTTGCCATTTTTTTTAATCGTAAATGTGTGGAAAGATAGATTAGCGTACTGCGCGAAGAGATTCGAGCCAGTAGTGTGTGGAAGACTACAGGTTGAACGACACGGCAGATGTTTGCGAGCAGCTGCGCAGTTTTTTTTTTTTTTTTGCTTTTTTTAAGACTCAATACAAATATTATCAGTCTTACAATGTGAGAATTGGAATTATGCGTCACTACAAACAGTACACAAAACAAATTCTTCAAACAGTTGTATATGAAACATTGTGAAACGCCCGCTAAACCCGCTGGGCAGAACAGGTAATAGGATTGTGCAAAGGGACAAGGGTTGAAGTCACTTTCTGCTTCTAATTGTCATTTATTGTAATTTAGCAACTCTTTCACGGCAGAAGGCCTCCAACAAGAAATCGTAACAAGATAAAAATCCAATTAAGATAGCAATAAAATAATTCAAAAAACAATATACGTAAAGTGCAATACAAATGGCTGAGCGCCACAATTAATTTCCAAAATTTTAGATTATATTAGCATAGACCTTTAAAGGCAGAAGGCCAGCATGTTTAACAACAAGAAATCTTAAAAAATCAGCAAGATAAAAAAATCCAATTAAGATAGTAATAAACAAATTTAAAGAAACAACATATGCAAGTTGCAATACCAATGGCTGAGGGCCACGGTCAAACTTCAAAATTTCAAAATATATTACCGTAATCTTTAAAGGCAGAAGGCCGCAGTTTTTAAGCTTGAAAAATAAATTTAAAAATTAATTTTGCAAAATTTTAATAATCAAACAATAACCACAAGCCTAAAATTTGAAATAGCTGACAACAGATAAAAACACCGGTGGCACTCAGAAGCCTCCAGGGAGGTCGGCCTGCCCTCGTTCACTTAGGTGAGACAGGGGGTGAGCCCAACTATACCTGATCCGTCGGAACCCATCCAGGGGTCAGCCACGGACCGACCGACACAACGATTTCCTTCCCGTCAATCAGTACATGAGAACCCCAAGCGGCAATGTTGCAAACGTGATAATCCACAATGGAGTACGTATTAGCTGTCAGAATTACACACCATGTTGGACAGCGACAACAGGTAAGGAAAGGACGCTGCCTGAAATTACGTCAGTGTCCAGGGCAGGTAACCGGAACACTAACGGCCACAAGACAGAAAATTACACTGGTGCATTCAAATCGTAGTCGACCAAAATAGTTAATTACACCGCATGGGCCGGCCGCGGTGGTCTAGCGGTTCTAGGCGCTCAGTCCGGAACCGCGGGACTGCTACGGTCGCGGGTTCGAATCCTGCCTCGGGCATGGATGTGTGCGTTGTCCGTAGGTTAGTTAGGTTTAAGTAGTTCTAAGTTCTAGGGGACTGATGACCTCAGATGTTAAGTCCCATAGTGCTCAGAGCTATTTGAACCATTCTGAACGCCTCTGGGCTGAGAAAGAGACGTTTAGTAGAGACGTTTAGTAATGAGATCGCTAACCAGGCACACCCGCACCACCAAGCCTACTTTCTGCCGCCCCGTTCAGGCGCTCAACCTTCCAGATGTCTGCAACAGCAGAGCCGGCCGTTGTGGCCGAGCGGTTCTAGGCGCTACAGTCTGGAACCGCGCGACTGCTACGGTCGCAGGTTCGAATCCTGCCTCCGGCATTGATGATGTGTGTTATGTCCTTAGGTTAGTTAGGTTTAAGTAGTTCTAAGTTCTAGGGGACTGATGACCACAGTTGTTAAGTCCCATAGTGCTCAGAGCCATTTGAATCATTTTTGAACACCGCATGGCGGCTAAATCTCAGCAGTAGAACCACTCCGTGTTGCTTTCTGCAAAACCTCCCCAACAGCAAACCACCGAAGCGGACCACCACAACATGAATAGACCTGGCTTGGGTAGTTAAAACCACTACTCAACTTTGACGTCCTGAGTCGACAAACCGCGAAGCTCGTAGCGATCGGACAGCTCCACACGCGCTCCGACACTGCGCAGGGGCTGTCAGTGGACCCAGCCGACTGCACCGCACGGAGAACTTCCCTCGTCCGCAACAACCGACCGACTCCCTCCAGACCCCTTGACGGAAACTATATGCACCAAACCAAAGATGGTACACGGCACAAATGTCGATACACATCACTGCTTCCACACGTAGAAGGTAGAACCACGACGTAACTGCGACAAGGGCGGGAAACCAAACACAGATAGAAAGCGAAGTTCACGAAAACTCATCGCTGGGAAAGAGCACGGCTGACATTGTTTTACACTTACAACAAACTAAAGTGATTCGGAACTCATTAAATCAGTCTTTCACATACGTAACACCCACACGATGAGAAGCAGAAAAATAAAGTGTTAAATTTCTTGAACGAAAGAACAATGACAATACAAAAAATAATCCATCAATCAACACAAAACTTAGTTTTTACACCAGCAATGGATTATTCACTGCTCCATCTTCTCTGCTCCATACTGTTGCTGGTCGGTAACTGCTGGAACACCCGTCTGCACAACTCGCGCACCGCCCTCCACTGGAGGGAGAGCCTTCTTTGGTGCCGTGATTGTGGGGACACCCTCCGACGACAGTTCATCTGAACCTGTTCAGTCATTACGTCATTCGGCAGAAAATAGCGACGCTGCATTTGGCGCGATATGTAACTGTACTCGACTTTACGCTCTTTATGTTCTACCTCTGCCGCCAGGCTGTCGCCCGCCGCCTTTACCGTCAGTTCCTCCGGTTTGAACGGCTGGACGCCCAGATTAACCTCTAACCCATCTTTGTTGTTCTGGATGGTAGATACGCCGGAGTTACGAGCTGCCAAATGACGCCACGGTCTGCGCAGGGATCTCTCCTGGATGGCAGCAGTTGGCGGCTGATGTTCCAGCAGCAGCCAGTGGGACGCCGCTGCGCCGTCCCGGCACTTTGCGCGCTCCTCCGGTCACGAGGAGCGGGACCGCGCCGCCACAGCACGATCTGCGATTCCAGCGACACAAGCCGCACGCCAGTCCCGTGATACGCCGTTAGTGTAACGGAATGCCGCTGGAGAGAATTGCATTCGCTTGCATTTGTAACGGCCCCGCTTCACCGGCCGTACATGCGATCTCTGCCTTATCCCTTTCAACTGGTAATGGGCAAAGATACTTTCCGAGCGGCGGAATTGCCTGTTTTAGTTTCACGTCCAGTAACGAGCCTGTATGGAGGATTTCAACCCGCTAGGCGATCGAGTAGCAGCTGGGAGGAGTCTTGAGTGGCGAAGGCAACACGATAGCGCACCGGACAGCTCTGAGTGTGCAGAAACTATACATTGCTGATCAAAAAGAAGACACTTAACATATTGTAAAACATCAGTCGTTGCCTTGTATTCGTTCGAGACTGATGTTCAACTCTT